>NC_061088.1:63036231-63351231 GCF_015104395.2 Macrobrachium nipponense
TAAGACATTCTCAAAGTGCGAAAACACCCTCTTCAAAAGGCTTATGAGCTTTCACTCTCTCTGTGTCTTACGTAATTCAAAATGAAAAATGGATCACTTAAGGCATGTTATCTTTAAATTTTTTGGGAAATCTGAACACAGAAATAAACATTTTATACAATGATACACAAGTTCTGATGTGAATTAATCATATTACCACAATTATAATTGCATTCCAAACTTACATTATAAGAATATATATATATATATATATATATATATATATATATATATATATATATATATATATATATATATATATATATATATATATGAAATTGTAATAGCCACAATGCCCTCTTAACTTCTCAAATTCTTTGAGAAGTTAAGAGGGCATTGTGGCTATTACAATTTCATATGTATCTGGTAAAAATGACCAGTAGATTCTCACACACACACACACACACACACACACACACACACACACACACATATATATATATATATATATATATATTTACACATATTTGTATATATATATATATTGTTTTTTATATAGAAAGACCTCTGTTTATGGATAAACATGTACGTGTGGCTTATTCACTCAGCCAAGAGATGTCGTTTTAAAAATATGGCATCAAGAGCCCTTAGGTTCGTGGTGCCCTGAGTATCTGCCCAGTGTGCCCATATCTGAAAACTGCCCTGGCACGAACGTATATACTTAAGACTCTTGCTCGATTATATAGACGGACACAAAGGGAAGAATTGTATGGCCCTCTGACATGATGTTAACCTGGAATAGCGCATCAAATGCGGCACTACGCACCAGGACGAACTTATATTGAACACTGCTCAAAGGGAATGGGAGCAAAATGTACACTTTGCACTACAAGTATCTGAGGAAAACCGCTGAATGCTTGCATCTGAGCAAAAGTCAGGTCACATGCAAAGATAGCCCGCTGTTCTTCCTAGTAGAATAGCAACTCTATTGTCACTTTCGTACTTCACTTCGTTTAAGGCTGATTTCCTTTTGCATTAAGTTTTTAAGTGCTAATCATACCCCTTTCTCACAGACTTCCTCGGGACTGCAGTGAAATACTTAAGACCGGCGAAACTCTAAACGGCGTCTACCATATATTCCCCACTGGGTAAATATCCTTAATCACATGCTTCATTTCATCATGTTTTCAGTCATAAATTCAATGCATATCCAGGTATCGCTATCAGTTAATTTCCATGTAGTTTTTGGATGTCTTGACGGAAACCATTTTGAAATATCCAAATTATACACCAACCAAATGGTGTCAAAACTAATTAGGCAATATTGTCCATTGCACGTATGGAAAACTTGACAGCGGCTGACAAATTTTAATACTGGCGATACTTATTAATAAATTTCTTTTGCTTTAGTATCCGGAGCGGTGTGTCCGTATACTGCGATCTCCAGACAGATGGAGGAGGATGGACAGTCATTATCCAGAGACAGGAAGAATTCCCCCCATTGGACTTTGCCAGAACTTTTGAAGAATACGCAAGAGGATTTGGTCGACCTGATGGAGAATTTTGGATCGGTATGCAATGATATCTTTCCCTCTCTCAAGTTTACAAGCATCGACGTCCGACAAAACACACGCACACACACACACGCACACTATCGCAGATCACTGAATATCAGAATCGGGAAATGGATTAGTATGGTATGGATCTGTTAACCTATTTTTGCTTCTCTTCTTAACATTTTAATGCAAGGAAGTCTTGCTTCTTCATGTTTATGGTCAATTTCGTTGGAGTTTTATAACTGGTCATACCTGCACAAATTCTGATTTCCTTTCACATGATTTTAAATAACTTTCTATTCTATGGAGGAGAGACCCAGACAGGCAAATCTGCTCAGACAGTGCACAAAAGACGGTTGAAATAATTTCGATCATTTGGTCAATAAAATAATTTTAGGCAATTCAGATTAAAGAATTGTGGAAGCGCACTGATTAAAGGTCGGACCAGATCCTCTAGTTCTTGAGAATATGTTTCCCACAGAGCATACTAATGTCATTAGGGATTGTGCCGTTGTATGATAAGGCGCCCTATGAGGTAATGTTAGACTAGCGATAATCTATACGCTAAGTCGGTTGGTATTGCACTTCCATCTTCAATGGAGTGTCTGGGGTTTTGTAGATCACTTACGAAGTCGGTATTATCTTTACGACGATGTGTTAAACTCATGGTTCGGTGAGGTTCTTGTAGAAAAAACACAAGGTATAAGGAAAAATAGTATATTCTTCCGAAGTTTTACATGATGAAGATCAGGTATGATCGTACAAGTCTTCTATGACGATAGCTTGATCGCTTCTGCCAATGATGATGGCTAATCCTATTCCTCTACATGATAAAGCTTAGGTAAAGAGGTACAGGTCTTCTAATGACGATAGCTAACTCTGTTCTGCCTGTCTACCATCTCTGTTACAAGTTATGAAGGAACAGACAGTAGTTCGAACATATGACATACTTACAAATGACATAGTTTCATACGAACACACAATCAAATGAGACACGCTACAGATCACGTAGGCCGTTTGAATAATAGGTCGGGTAGTTGTCTCAAGCAGGGAGCTTGGACTGTTTCAAAACAAATGAATGACCACAGATGACGGCAATGGCAACTTAGCCTACATACTTATTGTATACGTCATCTTTAGCGTCTCTAGTCTGATCACATTCCTGCAAGCAATCTTTTATATATATGGACTAACATTCCATATTTTTATTATGTAAACACTTACATTAGCTCGGTCAGCTACCAAAACCAGCTACTGAATATTACTCAAACTTGACTTGCATTTGACTTATAGGAGTGTGATACAGACACTATGTGAATATATATATATATAAGTAAATAAAATTCATGTATACATGAAATGATTCAAGTAATAAGATATAAAACAATGATATTAGTAAATAATAGTGATCACGTGATAAATAATGATACAGTTTTTCACTTCATCTCTTTAAGATACTTATGCTACAGAAAATACTAATGTACTCTGATAATTGCATAGAATGAAGATTAACATGATAAAAATCATATTTTAACTGATAAAAAATTTCATATATGAATTGATAAAATTATTAATGTTTATGCTGATTGATTCGTTGATTTTTATGCTAAATGTTATATCTGATTCATTAATCAATATACTAACTCATATATAACTGCAGATATTGGTAAGATAAAAAGGTAACATATTGATTAGAGGACTACCTGATTTGTTTATACATACGTATATGGATTCATAATTATGATTAATATATGTGCACTTTAAATAGATTCCTATTGCGTACACGCAAAGATATATTTAGATTCTGTTATTTATGATCATTTATATAAGAGATTCCTATTGCGTACACGCAAAGATATATTTCGACTCTGTTATTTATGATCAATTATATATAGATTCCTAGTGCGTACACGCAAAAAATATATTTCGATTCTGTTATTTATGATCAATTATATATATAGGATACATGACCGAGGTTATACTACTTCACTTTTAACTAGCGTTCGAACAACTTTTCGTCCATTACACAGTTCCAGACAACCACCTATAGCCAATTGAAACGGCCTTTTTCAATGGTTAAAACAAGGGGAAAATTTGCCTGGGCGGGTCCAACGTTCTATTTTTTGCGCTCATACTTATTCTCTGCATCCTAAGCTACACGATTACGTTCGCGATGAATAAAAAAAACATCCCCAGCACGAGTCCTTCGCCAGCAAAGTAGAGTTGAATATCCTTCGGGTCGTAATTGTCGGAAGTATGTCCCTTTTTGTAGTCGAATTCCGACAGCCGCTGGAGCATTCCGCATTAAAACGAGATTAACGACGAGATACGGTGTCGGTCGAAGAAGTCCATGAAATTCCTTTCACATTGTAGGCGGTTGTTACTTGACTGTAGTCGTCCGCTGCGACGAACGATTTTTTTAAGTTGCGATGTGAAACTCTCGTACTGCAGGATACTGTAACCAGGTTCCATTAATCAGCCTGCAAGTGAAATTATACTTGTCACAAGGGCAAAGTAAATTCAGACGACATCCAAATACAGGGGAGGGGAGAGAGCCATTTAGACCAGACTTAACCCACATGAATTCGCTGATATTTCGGAATTCAAAAGAGTCCGCTGTACAAACTTTTTTATCCATGGCATTAACAATGAGTGAACCTATCCAGGTCTATGATGACTTGTAAAAATATCCAGAATTATAAAAAATAAATAGATATCATTACGAATCTCAAAGAAAATTCGATATTACTGGTAGTAAGTTACTAGACAAAGAAGTGGAAAACGGAGCTAATTGTAAGATTGCCAGGCAACATAAGAGTCAAAGAGAAGATTAATCATGATTCTATGTGCCCTAACAAAAGTTTCATATTCAATTTTCTCGTGCGCATCCTCTGAGGTTAACTTTTAAAACATTATTAATAGGTAGGAGATGCAACGAAAAAAACCCACTATGTAACTAATTTTCTATATAAACTTTTGGGTTTTCCAAGAAAATGTGACATTTCCCATGATGTGATTTACTTGAATTGTAATAGGCTATGTTGCAAGTAAATATTTCTTATCCACAACTTGATAATTCTAAATGTCCTTTTACCCATGTCATAAGCTGAATTATTGACTCTAATTGTCTATGAGGTTCAGAAAAAAAAAATTAATTCATTTTGTTGTTATAGAAATTCTATTTGCTTATATTGTTCATTAATTTTAAAATGATTACAAGTCCTTAACTAATTGCATTACACACACGGATAAGAAATTATTATGTGGCCTGTCATGTGACCTATGAACCACATGTGAAGTTCATGAACTAAGCATTCCTTTCTCCAGTCAATCTGCTTTTGCAAGCAGAGACGACACACAGATGAAGCCTGTGTAAGCAGATTATTGAGGTTAAAAGGAACAAATGCTGATACGGCAATGATGACGTCGTCACTTGCAGGAGATTGCTCTCAGCCAGCTAATAGTACGTTACTTGCTGTAAGAGATACGACTTAGTATTTTCAAATGATATTTTAGTGTTTTAATTCTCCACCCGCATGAGAAGAATGTCTGAAAAAAACAACAGTACCAAAATTGAACAATATATTAGTTTCATGTTGGCATATGTAAATAAATATTCCTTATTCAAACTATATGAAAAAGGTTTCCATACAAATTCTATATATAATTATTAGCCTGTATAAGATTCATATAGGATTATTCCATAGATAACATTTTCACTTCTAGACTTCCTGACTTAAAATCTCTTTTATTTTATTTTATTTATTTTATTTATTATTAGTTTATTTATTCTTTTTATTTATTTATTTAATTTTTTTTTCATTGACTACGAATATAAATCACCGGGAGGGCAGACAATATGTCAGTAGGTTTTGATATGTGTTTGAACTTTTAGCTTATTTGTCCTTACTAAAGCGTTAAGTTAGAGTTCAAATCTTTACGCATATATATTTGGATATTTAATGGTTACGTTTTTGGCTTATTGATATTATTCGTGAATTCCTTTTTTATTATAATTTGTAACCCTTCCGACTTCTTATGGAGTGTATTATATTGACTCCACGGTTATCCATATTTATCTTATTTTTTTTTTTATATTTATTTATTTATATATTTTTTTATATATATTTGATAAATTAATGGTTGGCTTGAATATGTGGAAAAATGTTCTAGCGGCGTACCGTATAAGGCTACTTGCGGCATTAATATTCTATAGATACAAGATATAACTGATAAAGGTATTTAAAACCGCGAGAACCGCTATAACCCCAGTTCGGATCCAATATCACGAGTTGTAACTCGTAAGACATTGACACTTTTTTTATTTTTTTTATTATCTCTTATTCTACCAAACCGATTGACTCTGGGTGATAAAATATATTATTGGTTTTCTTAATGGAAAGGAATTCACACAACGTGTTAAGGAGATTATTATTGATTTACACCACCCGAGTCACAGATTATTATGTGTTGAATTCCATATTTATTGATTTAGCACTCATAAATATTCGTAACGCACTCAATTGCGGTGTTTGTTTTTAGTGCTATTAATTCTATATAACGTGTCAAGGAAACTATTAACACTAAGAATTGTTTATTTCCCTCTGTCAGACTCGTAATTCTCTGTTAATAATTCTTACTACGTATATTCTTTCAAGGATTGATTTGGCACAGGATAGGCCCTTAACTGACAGGTGTCTTAGTGTGTCCCTTGTTTTCATGACACGTGTTACAATCAGTTATGTGACTTTTTATATCTAAGCATTGTAGGCCAGTAAACATGGATTTGGCTTTCTGTGACATAGTAGGGAACCCTGGATGACGGAATGCAACCAGATTTATGACGATTGGTATGAAAGAGATTATTATTACTACCTGGTCGTTAGTCATCTGCTGTTTTCTTCGGGTTTTCCTCGTCACGGACCTACATATAATACTACATTTGATACATTATTCTGATACACATACCTTAAGTATACTTTTGCTTTAGGGTTTCTGCTCGAAGTGTGTATTGTTTTTGCTTAGCCGCTGACCTGTTTCCGTTTCGAAGTGTTTTATTGTTTGGTGTTTATTTTGCTGCTGACTCTGTTTCTTCTTTGTTCAGTTTGTAACAGTTCTGCGGCTCCGACCCAGATATTCAATGCTCGCGATCTCTTGGGTTAAGGATTTTCTTGTTTTAGATACGGTTTTTTAACAATAGGTACGGATGTTTCTATATCTTTTAGTCTAATTAATGGTTCTTTGCAGTATGGTGCGGGATTGCGGGATATGCGTAGCTATGATATTTGCTTTCCCAGGTAGATATCTTATCTTGGCTCCAAAGACCCTGAATGATCATTTGTCACCGAGTTTCCTTTTGGAGGCTGTGATTAAAGCCTTTGAAAAACTCGGTAAAGGACTCATGTTCAGTAAGGACTTTATCAGGATAGCCATAGATATGAACTTAAAATGTACTAGTGTTAAAGATACCTAGCCCTTCCTTGCCTATTACTGCGATATTTACTTTCAGAGGGCTTTAGTTTACGTGAATAAAAAAGCTATAGGGAAGAACTGTTTATCACCATTACTGAAGTAGTATCCCTCTTACCCCCTTGGTCTGAGGCGTCTGTTGCAATAAAAAAAAAAAATTCCTTATTTAAATCAGGGATTTTTAAGTTAGGTGAGCTGCATTATTCCGCTTTTAAGATATCGAACGCCTGTTGATGCCTTTTCAGACCATAATAAATCTACGCTCTTCTTCGTAAGATCTGTTAAAGGAGCTGTCATGATTGAAGAGTTACTATTTACATACGATTGTAATACCCACTACAGCGCAAAAGTGCTGTATCCCCCCTTTTACTTAATAAGTACCGGAAAGTTATGAATAGCCGACACCTTACCATGGACTACTTTTAAGACCTTGACCAGACACATAAAACCTAGATAAACATGTTCGGTTTTAAAAAACTCACATTTAGATATTTTACTCTGAAATTATTTGTCTTTGTCTCTGTACAACTAGCTCTACTTTATGTAATGTACTTCTAAGGTATTAGAAAAAGATTACAAGATCATCCATATAGGCATGTAGGTTATCCCTAAAAGTCTCCAAACACTATATTGTAATTGGGACGCAACGTAAGCCGGAGGCATACGTAAAAATTGATAATGTCCCCTGAGTGTGCTGAAAACGGTGTATGAGGTACAATCACTTAGGTAATGGTATCTGGTAAAAGCATTTAAGTAAGTCCAAGTTGGTGAAAAAAAAATTTATTCTAACCTAACAGAAAGATAAGATGTCGTCGGTACATCGCACTGGAAACTATCGGAAGTCGTTTCCTTGTTTAAGCGACAGAATCTACGCAGATACGCCAAGTCCGATCTTTTATGGCGGATGACATTTGATTTGGGAAAAAAAATTATATGGGCTTATTTGATTTCCTAATGGCTCCTATTACTAACATTTTTCAACTTCGTCATTTATCTCTATTTTGAAATTTCATTGAGAGTCTACACGAAGGTACGTATATAGCTTTATGTTTGTCCTTAGACCGTATTTTGTGTTAAATTACATCCGTTTTTTTTTTTTCCAGAGATCACTCGCCAGTGGAGAAACTTCCTGGTATTCAGGTAAAAGATAAAAAAAAAAAATTCTGCTGAATCACCTCTGCTTGAATGACTTTACGGATATTACTTTAGATAGATTATCAGAGAGATTCATCCACGACTGGTTGGGCGTGATTAAAAATTAGCAACAATAAAAAATGCGATATTTATAACTTCCGTATCACGATTATGTATACTTTTAGGGCTTTGTTCGCGGAAATCGTTATATTTCAGTGTCGGGAAGGATTAAAATTTCATTTCCCAGCAAAGTCTTTTTACACGCACTAAGACATTCGAGGGTGCATGCTTCTCGAGATTTTGCGTGCAAAGTACGACTGCGGTTGTGTTGTGGGAGAACTTCTGTTGGGTCATTTGAACAATGTTACGATTTATGAGACAAATGTATAGTTCCTTTATATAAGTTATTATTTGATTAACTGTCTCATTTTTGTTCAAACGGATTTTACTATGTTTGAAGGTTTATAGGATTTTCCTTTGATAAACACGCCTTATTTTGCAGGATGTAAGATAATATTTTGTATACCCCTAGATGGATCTTACAATTACACTACATACAGATCAATGTTTTTTATAACTATAGAGGTATCTGTAAGCGCTCGCTTATCCGGACTTCTCATTAGGGAAGTTCGAACAACAGACGGTGAGTCCGTAAATACAAGATATTACGTGTATTAAAGAAATAAAACAAGATATTCTAATTTTTACGGCGCGTACAGTTGGGCTTAATCCACCAGTATTTATTATAACTTAATGTATTAAAATTAAAACGAAAACCTGCTCTGATTACTTATACGGTCGTGTGTTTCATAGGCAAAAATCCTTTTAATTCAAAAAAGATATTGGGTATGAACCAACAATCGCTTTTTCCCCACTCGCTAGAGTCGCTTATTGCGTGGAATTTGCTTTGCTTTGAAAACTCGGCAGATTTAACTAACCTTGACCGCTTGACTAGGTGACACAGTAACCGAGTTTGCTTGTTTGATTCTGAACGGGCTACTGTTTCTATTTCTTTTTGTAATAATTAGGATCCTTCTCTTTATTACCATCGGCAACATATTGTGTGTTTTTAGCATTACGTTGCTGGTTACGTATAAAGCAATGAATGACTAACTATTAGGAACTGAGCGATTACTAATAAGACAAGTTATCTCTATGTATGCAATATTAACTGTTTGTACTTCATTCTTTGCTAAAATTTGAAATAGTGAGGGATCCTGGTCAGCACATTTAGCCTGATGAAAGTTTTTACAGACATGTTATTCCTTGCAATCCAGCCATATTTTTAAAGTTAAGTTGAGTCATTGAGGTTCGATATTTTATATAACTCAAAAAACTCAAGGCTAAAACTGCGATCGGGACTTTGCAAAGGAGCATTTATTGTCATGACCCGAAATAGTGTTACCTCTAATTTATATAGATTTGTACGGGTGTTCCACTTGTTTTTTTGTGTGTTTTGTTTTCTAATCACTACGGTGCTTAACGACCCTATCCATGCATCTGTATAAATACAGACGTCCACTGCGTAAACGCATATTCACTGTTTAATATGATTTGTAACGTAAGGGATTAATAATCACCCAAAATGATAAAATTAACATAGTATATGATTATGATATTTCAGTAGAACTTCTGGAAACAGACACTCAAAGATAAAAAAAAACTCGCAGTAGCGAAATCTCAATGATATAGATAATTTCTGTAAAAAAGTAAGATTAAGAATGTCTCGTAACTTCAGCCACAGGAATAACGAAATTCGACCTGCAAAGGAAACACTCAAAGTTACTCCAAATGAATAAAAAATTGTACTTAGCTTGCTTTTGTTGAAGGGAATCACGGTGTTCCGATAACGACACACGGCCTTGGTCCTCCTTCTCTATTTAGCGGACGACCTGGTTTGCTTCAGGTTCCCCCGTGCGCGTTGTTTCGATGATTCGAGCCCTTGAAAGATCCGATGCTGCAGACGCGTTCGGTTTGTTTCTTGGAGTGCCGGAAACGCTCACTAACGATGTTTTCTTGAATGATTCTAATGAGAGACGAAGCTTGCGTTGTCGTAGGAAAAGGACACGTCGGTTTGTTTCTTGAAGTTTATTCAATAACGATGATACTAAGTTGCTTGACGAATCTTGTTGTTTTCTGAAGTCGCTCACTAATGATGATACTAGTTGCTTGAAGAATCTGCTGCTTCCGTCGTCGTTGACTTCTTATGATACATGATTTATTATTCTGTTTTTTCTTCGTAGGACGTTGTAGAGTTCTTCTGGTCCGCTGGCCACCAATATTAGGGCTTGTGCCTTGTATGATAAGGCGCCCTATGAGGTAATGTTAGACTAGCGATAATCTATACGCTAAGTCGGTTGGTATTGCACTTCCATCTTCAATGGAGTGTCTGGGGTTTTGTAGATCACTTACGAAGTCGGTATTATCTTTACGACGATGTGTTAAACTCATGGTTCGGTGAGGTTCTTGTAGAAAACACAAGGTATAAAAATAGTATATTCTTCCGAAGTTTTTACATGATGAAGATCAGGTATGATCGTACAAGTCTTCTATGACGATAGCTTGATCGCTTCTGCCCAATGATGATGGCTAATCCTATTCCTCTACATGATTAAAGCTTAGGTAAAGAGGTACAGGTCTTCTAATGACGATAGCTAACTCTGTTCTGCCTGTCTACCATCTCTGTTACAAGTTATGAAGGAACAGACAGTAGTTCGAACATATGAACATACTTACAAATGACATAGTTTCATACGAACACACAATCAAATGAGACACGCTACAGATCACGTAGGCCGTTTGAATAATAGGTCGGGGTAGTTGTCTCAAGCATGGAGCTTAGACTGTTTCAAAACAAATGAATGACCACAGATGACGGCATGTCAACTTAGCCTACATACTTATTGTATACGTCATCTTTAGCGTCTCTAGTCTGATCACATTCCTGCAAGCAATCTTTTATATATATGGACTAACATTCCATATTTTTATTATGTAAACACTTACATAATGGACAGTGGTGGGACTTTATGAACCACTAAAATATATATATGAGTGTGTGTGGTGTGTGTGCGAGTGTTTGTGTACATTTTTTTTTAATCAGCTGAACGTATACACGGAAAGGCTATGGTTACTCGTATACATATGTAAGTTTTCCCTGTCTTATCCTCTGCAGGAAATCGGGTCCTGCACGCCATGACGGGGAGTCAGCCCCAGATCCTTCGGGTGGAAGCCACAAACCTCCAAGGAGACTCTAGGGAAGCAACCTGGGCCACATTCAGCGTCGGTTCCGAGGCGACGCAGTAAGTGAGGTGTTCTTTATGGTAATTTGACTGTCGGGAGTAATGTGAAGATTCTGGATCTTAGGCTGAATTCAATGAAACGTAGCTTGGGAGTTCATCCAAAATTATCAAACCCAGCCAAACTAACTTCACCTAACTGAACTTCAGGCAAAAATGCAGTAACATCATTCTCTTAGCACTGTGGGTCTACAGTAGAGCCTTACCCTCCTTTGAGGTTGATTTTGGATAATATTTCATCTCCTTGACAATTCACAAATGTCTATATTCTTTCAACATCTTGGGTATCTTTCTAGCCGACTGACTCAGTGCCTTTGGATGACTGTACTCTTGCGATGTGATGGTATTTTCCTATATAAAAAGATGATCGGAAGCTCAAATGAAGTTTACGCTTTTAAATATACACATATATTACTGATAATCTTATCCATGTGGCGACCAATGCTTAATTGTACGAGTAGCTTTGTGAAGCATAGCTTGGAGCGTGAGTGAGCATGGTGGGCGATCCCTTCACACACTCGATTTCTGTCAGTAGTGTACATGGACTAATGGCATTTCTCTCTCTCTCTCTCTAACTATCTGTGTGTGTGTGTGTGTATCACAGCCGGAATCTAAATACCGATGTTTAGGTATCATCCTCACTGTTCTCCTCAGCGGCAGTTGAAGGAGTTCGAGTAATATGACACTGGCTGCCTTTTCTCCCAGGTTTGAGCTGTCTGCGGGAGGCTACTTATCAAACAGCACAATGGGGGATGGCCTAATGCCTCCATCTAGTCCTCGACATCACGCTAGCGGTATGAAGTTTTCCACTACTGACAGGGATAACATACGTAAGTGGCTGAGTTCATTATATTTTTATGCAAGTTGGTTATACTCATATGACTGGTTTAGTTTATATAAAGCCTAGCCGAATGCCAGTACGGGTCGGCTTTATCTGAAGATGTTCAGGAGAATAAAGGGTATGGTGTGGACCCAGGAGTTCTTTCATCTAACAGACGTAGGTTAAGCAAATTCAAATATTTTCGTAAAGTTTGCAGTTGTAGTAGCATATAGACATGGGCGTCCGCATGGGGAAGGGCTGGGGCAAGGGGCCCATTTGCCCCCCTCGAATTTCTGGAAATAAAAAAATGCAGGGAAAATACAAAATTAATATAAAAAGTTACATGGAAAATGCGAAATGAATAAAATGCCATGAAAATTTCTCACCTGTTTATTCAGTTTTCTGTTATTCAAGTTTCTATTGTTGCAAAAAACCGCAAAAACTGACCTAAAAACAAAATGGCTTTCGTAGCAAACTTCCCGAGCTGGTTGTAAACAAAATATTGCAATTTTCACGTACGTTAACTGTTAAATAATTTTCCCGAACAAAAAGAAAAAGAAAAAAAAAATCATCAAAATTCTCCACAGGAGATGATGCAGTTGAGCTACTCTGTTAGATAGGAAAAAAAGTGCCGCCATTTTACATCTAAGCACTTCGGGAAACAATTTTCTTTTTTTGAAACATGGAAGGGGGTATCCCCCTTCCTTTAGACCCCTCCCCCACAACAATCTCCATTATCATGGCCCTCCGCCCCTGCACTTTTTGCTGCGGACGCCCATGCATGTAGATGTTATTAAATGGATAAAATTACTTGCATCTTTTAATAGACTGATCTGGTGGATGTGGCCAAGAGTAATAACAGATATAGGAACTTCGAATGTCATGAAAGGATTATGATTAAGGCCTGCAGCCTTGTTCGTGTAGGGAGGTAGTAAGAATAGGAGCGTAATCAGGCCGAGGGAAGGTTTATATAGCTGATGAATTACAAAGGAAGAGCTCTCCTTTTTTATAGAGAAGAATAATATACAAGTCAATCTCGAAGTCAAAAGTTCCAATATTAAAAAAAAAAAAATTACGGGAAGAGGACCACATTTTCGTGTCTTTATGATAGAAGGTTAGGTTATTGTATTTCCTATAAATATAGGAAAAGTTTCTCCTTTCAGAAGTTGCAAATACTGTAGTTCTTTGCATGTTCAAAAGGGGTATGAGTTTCAACAGACTAAAGGATTGGAATATTTTTTACAACCTTAACGCTGACTGGCTATTACTGAACGTGAAGAGCGAAAGAAGAACAAAGTCCGTAGAAGTTTGAAAAAGAATAGGCAAAAGGAAACAAAATGGTGGCACTGAGAATACTGAGTTCTAAAAATTAGATGTTTGGTAATGTTGACGCCAACATACACGCATTCTGAAGGGAAAGTCGGGCATAGTAGGCTAAAGCGAGGGATTCAGGAAAGCTTCGTAGAAACATTACTTCGACAACTAATTCTCAGAGAAGTGAGGGTTGACATTACATAGATTGGCATTAGTTTACTGAATGAAAATTGTGAAAAAGATCTTAAAATGCACAAAAGTTCATCGTGTGAGTTTTAGGCAGTAATCTAGCTCATCAACTCTTGAAATTGTAAAAGTGCCATTATTGTATATTCGGTGAAACGTTGAAAAGTGTGGCGTGCCTCCTAATCATAGACATTTCAATAATTTTTTCGTGGCAAGTACGTTGGCACAGACGAATTAAGAGACTATTACAATTCCAGATAAATGTTCAAAATTAGGCGAAGGTGGCTGGTGGTATAACCACTGTTATGGAATCAACCCAACAGCGCCCAGGGCCCAAGTCGGCATCATTAAGACGCTCAACTATTTCTTCTGGTCGAAGACAGGAGAAACCGACTACACCGGCCTCTCTGAGATACGCTTCAAGATCCGACCCAGGGAATAAGGACGGCTGATAGTCCCAAGTGAATTTGCGACAGACTTCCATTCCTGGATTTTTGGGGGAAAATGAATAAGATGATTTCCTTCATACATGTGTTATTTTCCATAGTATAAAGGTATAATATTCATAGATATTTCAATTTGAAGAACTAAGTTCCTCTGTGCAGTGTAGCTAGATATTTCTTAGGGAAGAGAATGTAAAATGGTGTTTGTTCACAAATTTTTTCAAGTAGTTCACTAGGTTTAAATTTTCTGACTTTAATGAATACTATGTCAAATATATATTTACTTGTAAAACAATACTTTTCTTAGAAGAAAATTGTATTTTATCCAGATAATATTAATTTCATAACCGTAACATTGTTCTTGTGAAATGTTTCCTGCACTTATTTTATAGCACTTTGAATAAAATTTGCATTTTTATAATTTCCATTTTTTGTATGAATCTGTAACACCAATGTCAATTAAAGAAAAGTCTGCTGGTGAACACAGTTACACAGTAATAATAGATTATTGCTAGAAATCTTTGGCTGTTTCTTGCCAGCACAATATCTTTACGAAGCAGTATTCAGAGAGGAAAAGACGTTACTGCTGAACCGGTATCCCCCAATAATAATAATAATAATAATAAGTTATTCCCTGTTAGGGGATCGGAAGCTTAGACAAAAGTGTCAACATTTGCTAGCTTGTGACCAGATAGGAAATTTTTCCCTCTTTTGTATGGCCACTTTTAGATTTAGCTGGCCTCATACCACCATGGGCTCTTGAGCGTGGCTTTGCATACGGGAACAATCTATGCTGTCGTCTCTGCGTTTCATTTGAAGGCTCCTACTATCATTCTGTCTTGGACAGCAAGGAAAACAGAAAAGCAGTGCTACTCGGACAGTCAATCTCCCGCTTTTAATTTTTGTTATATTTTCCTCTTTGCTCTTGCATTTCTTTAACATATGAATATTTTATTCTTATTTCATAAAAACTGATTTTCATGACCAATATTACTACAGGCAGAAGAAAAATACAGTAGAAGAAAAGGTCAAACCTTCCAATCGGGGGTTCCATTGAGTTCCTCGGAAGAATGATGACCTCTGAGTGAGAAAAACGCAGTACATTCTCATCTTATCCCGCCTTGAGCATCAAGAGCGATAAAGACTTCTGTAACGGAAATGAGTCCACTTTCCACTAGGTGATGTCGATTGACTGAGGAATAATGCCGCAATAGCAGAGAGAAGATTCAGCTTTCTATTTGCAACGGAATTTATTTTACGAGATAAGTAAGACATATGAGAACCTCAACTTCAGATCTAAAAAGATGCCTCCTTATCAGATCTCGGACTTTTTAACAAAGAATATATCTTTTTCACATTTGCTTTCGCTCTGAGTGGCTATGAGCGCACATATAACCCAAATGTGTTTAAGATGAAATAGAAAACTCTTCCATGAATTCTGCATCTATTTGTACTGATGATGTAGCAGCTCTATTTCGATTCATGTCAAAGTATAGCCATCATAAAGTCCTTCTTATTGTAGAGAAAAAAAAAAAAAATCCAGGAAACTAGCACTGGTTCACATGGATTAGATGGCTCGTCTACTGTATTTTTTTTAAGTCTATATCGATTAGCCACGGCATTAATGATCTTTTATATTACATCAGTCTCCTCTGAACCCTATCTTAGACTAGATTGAAAACGTATTTGCTACCTCTGATTCCATTTATACGTAGGCACTAGTCACTGCTTAAGGCCAGTGTCTTCTTGCAATACAAGGAAAAAGTAAATAGAGAAAGTTCAGTTTTCAGCACTAGAAGCTCATTCATCACTTAGTCCTCTTTAACTTTCCCACATGATGCTCTCTCTCCCTCCTTCTTCTTCTACAGGTATTATTTTGGTCGCCGTTTCGTTGAGTTTAAGGGAAGAATTCATCCTCCTTTCAGGCTGCCTTGTAACACCCGTCAGGCTATCTCTGCCACATTTAATTATGGAAATCGTTAGTCTTTGCATGGTTCAGCAATGTTTCTGTCCCTCTGCTGCCACACATGAGAATTCTTTTTCCATTTTT
The DNA here is from genome assembly GCF_015104395.2 of Macrobrachium nipponense. Lineage (NCBI taxonomy): Eukaryota > Metazoa > Arthropoda > Malacostraca > Decapoda > Palaemonidae > Macrobrachium > Macrobrachium nipponense. The sequence goes on from NC_061088.1 coordinate 63,052,482, forward strand.
TTTCCTGGTTGATAACATTTCCTCCTTTAAAGGACGTATATTGCCTCCGTAGTTCAGCCCCACCTTTCATCCTCCCACTTTTTGTTTTGTTTCCCACCGGTTCCCACTCTGTTCCATTAAGGAAAAGATAAAAGCTATGGAAACAAAGGGTGGACAGAGAGAACTCCCCCAGTCTCTGCGGGAGGCAGCGTAGTCATAGTATTCGTCAAAGTATTAATTTTTGTTTCTTTATGCACAGAGAGAATTTATGCAGTTCCTATCTAAAGCTGTTGAGTTTAAACATGTTAAGGAATTGTAACTATTATACCAGCAATAGTGCAGAGAACTTGGTTTATAGTCATATTTTGTTATAAGATAAGATTCAGGAAGTCTTCATGGTTACCAAAATATTGACTCACTGGATATGAAATATGGAAACGTGATCAATCTCTCACTGGAAAAAAATAAAGTTGACAATTATATTACACTTTATAATGATACATCATAACAAACTGTATTAATATTGGAAGAAAACATATATTTGTCAGTTTAATAAAAGGAGGTTTTAAGATTGTTATTCTGTTCCATTGTAAGCGCCTATAAATGTAATCTAATAAAGATTCATCGGTTCTCATCTGGAGATAACCTTTTTCTTAGCGAGTCATTGAGCGAAGGAACTTGAGAACCGGAGAATTTTTTCCCAGAGATTTCCAGACACAGGACTACAAAGCTGGCAAGGTAACCGCCCACAAGAAGCACAAACATGCCCTGGAATGATAATACAGAAAAAGTACATGAAAAGGCAACAGATACAATGCAAGTTGGCATATATTCGTGAAAAAAAAACACGAGATCCCAGGACTGACATTGCGGAAAATATTTGTTTCTTCTGAAAAATACTCTCTCTGAGACTTGACTTCAATGTTCTGTAAAACCGAACAACTGACTCATTTTGTACGTACTCTCCATAACGAAGTGGCATTTTGTGGGGAAACTGTAATTACCTCATGCACCTACATAAAAACAATTGCATAATAGGCATGAGAACAAATAAGGTCATTACATTGATTTCGCTTGTAATTTGTGTACAAAGAGGAAAATCTAATTTATATGTGTGAAAAATATATTTTGATATTTGTCTACGAGGATAAAAAATAACATCTATAATAGAAAACTTGTAAACACTTAAGTGGAGCATTAATGTTCAGGAATTACTGACGTCAGAATCCTTACCCACAGATTCGCCAAAGACAGAGGCACCATGACAGTGATTTTCGTTGGTGGATTCTTGCAGGACTTTGCATTAGTAAAGGCATTTTCCAGCCAGTAATCATAAAACCCCCCTTCAACTACACCTCTTATTCTGAAAAGCAACAAATATTTCATTGCCCAAAATATGAGAAAAATAAATTCATGTTAAGAATAAGACATTGCCATTTACTGTAATGTCCTTAGAATTAGAACATACTGTTTGAAAATGTTGGTGACTTGTAGTCTCAAGGTGTTGTAAGTAATTCATATTTGCAGGCAAACATCCTCTAATTTTCCATGACTGATTTTGCTGGAACTTACACTTCATTAATAGGACCACGCAGAGGACTGTATTTGGGGACCACCATACAAAACGTCAAGGGTAAAAAGGTTTCTTTTGACACGTAGAATTTACATTTTCCTGAAATAATTGCAAAAATCAGATCCCAAACTTTTTTCTATGAATATATATATACTATTAATCAACTGAGCATCCTTATGCATTTAGCATATATTAACCGTAGAGATATTAGCATCATTATGTAATGTCATTAGCTGGAAAATGTTTAGATTTTGTTTAGTTCTCATACTTACCTTTATCCATATAATCCTCGGTAAGGAAGATTTTCATCATTAGAAGAGGATTCATTAAAACGTAGTCTCCACGTGATACCAATTCGTCGACGATCGTGTCGTACACTTTCGCTGGAATAAATCTTAGTTTCCCGCGTTTTCCCGCTTCAGTTACCTCGTAGAATATGCCTGAATCCACAGTCTGATGACAAAATCCAACGTTTTTCACCTAACTGTTATAATGTCTTGATACTTCCTCAAAAGTAAGGGCAAAGGCAATGCAATGTTATCGAAAACTTCATAAAATTATTTTCTTACTATTGTTATTAAAACTGTAATTGAACTTATACCCATTTTTTATCGGTAAAGGGAAGCAATCAACTCGACTGACAGAAAAGGGAATGGCTCTCACCGAGAGATACTGCGCATGTGCAGTATTAGCAACCCAGAGCATCTTGACCTTGGGGTCGTCCAAGACATCTCTAACATTCTGGTAAGGTTCCCTTACATGGCGCACTGCCAGTAAAGTGATCAAATTTGTGCTGTAACATTCAAGGAGGACCAAGATGCACAACAACCAGCTGCCAAGTAACACTTTATCCCACCCACTGTCTGGTGGTACCACAATATCTGGAAAAAGTATGGTTTAGTAACTGATTGAAGATGATTTTGGCCTAAGAAGGATGTTTTGTACTTTAATTCTTCTTTTATAAAAGCCCAAAAGTATATTGGTAATGTTTTAAATAATTTACTTAAAGAATAATCGTTTGTCGTTTGCGCTACGGTACCTGATATATCAGCAAATATGCGCAAGTTCATGAAAACTTATTTCAGTCATGGACACTAGATACGTCTGAATTCCGTTTTCTTATCTCCATGATACATCAAGAGACTTCATTATGACATACTGTAGATTTAATGTTTTTATAACATCCCAAGGGACTAGGAAGACAGAAAAAGTATTCTAGCAGTAGCTCAAGCAATATTTGGCGTCAAAGACAGTTTTTGAATTTGATCATAATGTCTGAGATCAATTGACTCCGTAAAAACGTTGAAATTAAATAAGCACAAGTGCTGTACAGGGTCAAATACCGTCCACGGCATCGGAAGAGAACAGTCAGTTTATTTTGTAATGAGCTTTTTAATGAAAAATGTGGAAATTGAAATAGCTGATGTTAATTCAGAATTAAGGTTTATTAAGGACATAGTATTCAGCTAGCAAAGTTTAATGGTTTGTCTTAACTCTAAATATTACCAACCGTAAATTCTAATGTTGTTTAATGTTTTCTAACACTGCGAACTATGACTTTTTGAAATCTATACTCCCGTTTTTAGGTAATTTGAGTGATTTCCGATTCCCCCCACCCCCCACACCCAACACATCTCTATTGCGATGAGTTTGATGTCAGTCGACTTGAATAACAGATGAGAAACCAAACCTACTTTGTTGCAGGAATGCTTGGATGTACGTGGATGGAACCACCTTCGACAGAGACACACCAATGTATCGGTCGATGCGTCTGATGGCGACAGAAAAAATAAATATGAGAGTCAGTGTCCCAAATGCCGCTGCCCATATCGATGGTGATAACGGCAAGAGGAATCCCCAAGGGTCCACCTCTGTGTTGCCTCTCCTTCCAAGAATATGTCCGTAGTCCACCAGTAACGTGTTCGTGTAGTCGATGACTCTTGATCTGACGTATGTTACCCCGAAGGGACCCAGGGCAAGGTCAACTTCCTAAAGGCAGAGGTCAACAGCGCATAATGAAAAGCACTTAAAGGATTTCACATTAGACCAGTAATAATTTTCCATGCCTAACATATGCACTGAATTCGTGTACATGACAGGCATGAGGAGCTGTGCATACAACGCACAGTCTACTTCCATAAGTATGTGCACTATGAGGTTCTGGGGTATTTTGTAAAAGAAAAAAAAAATGACATAGCAAGCGCACTGGTCTCACCTTCTTCAGAATCATGCCAATAATTCCGTTCCAAGTACCGTTTGGGAAGAGGATGCCCCAGGAACCATCAGGGGGTTGAACCAAGCGGTACCTGCCAAACACGCCAGATATGTACGCATGTATTACCTCAATATAATAATACACCCAAAAGCGTAGAGTGAATGACTTGTCTCCAACAAAAGAAAAATCTCACTCACGTAAAGTTGACGTTCGTTGCTAATATCCTAAGTAACCTCATGACTGGTCCTGAATATAAGAACTCTCTTCCCTGGCCGTTTTCTTTGGCTACCTCTTGGATCGATATGTGTGGAGGCAAGTTATTTCCTGCCACGACGATCTCTGCGCCGTCTCTTAACCTGTTGGCATGGAAAGCTTCTTGTTACATTAGAGGGGTTGTGCGTGTGTGTGGGACAAAAAAAAAAAAAAAAAATCCACATATCAAACAATTCTGCAAAAGAAGAAATAAAAAGTAAATCTGAAAAGACTGATAACATATTAGCAAGAGAGTGGCTACATGCAAATTGAAATCCACACATATATTTAATATCTGGAAGTGAATGAAGAGTCTACAGTACTGTGATGTTTAAAAAATTCTGTACTTCAAAACTGTTCAGAGCACAAGAGATTCTGAGAGTTTTCGTAAAGAGAAAAAGAAAAAACTTTACGACTGTGAACAAATATACACACATTTGCAATTTTTCACATCTTTTAATTGAAATTAGGACAGAATATTGATTTATATCATACCCCTGTTTAATAAAATATGGTAAAAATGTAACTGCGTTTTTTGCCATAATTCCTATGCCCAATTCTCAATGCTGAGCGATGCTTCCTGAATCTTGAAAAATATCATCCTTCGTTAGTGAGATATGCTGATGGATACCACTCCTTTGCTGTACTGTTTTATTGAACTTTCATTTCCAAGAAATAGATATTCTATCCTTTGACAATATCTTCTAAGCTACTTATCTTGCTTGCATTGCGTTTACCTCGTTTTCTATAAAAGTCTCACTTATGTTTTTGATCATAAAGTGGATTTCTCCATTCTTTAGGCTTCATCTTACGCTGCACAAAACTGTTTCCTTCTACACCATGAACATGGCTATAAGGAATGCTTAAAATTCCTGACAATCACTAGCTGGAATACGCGATTACATGGCAAATTATTATTATTATTATTTTTATCCTCCTGCTAATAGTGCAACTAGAATTATTACTTTCCGAGCCTGCTGGCCGGTCTGTCATATTGTTAAAATTTATTAATTAGTCAACTTAAGACGAAATTCTCATCAAGAAATGAAACAAAATTAGCCATATTCGGTAAAAACTTAGATCCCAAAGACAATCGTGTGTTTAAAAACTACAAAATCTCTTAGAAATAGAACAAAATGTCCTTACTTCTTGAATTTGTTTGGGAAGAGTTGTTGGTCCCCATACACATCCAACCCGGTCGACTCTGTCCAAGACGCAGAGAGAACGACTCGATGGCTGTATGGCAAATACAGATAGACACCGCACCTCCGTGAATTCTTCGTCAACTCCATAACCATGGCATTGGAGACAGACAGAGATTTCCGGAGGTGATGAAGTTCACGAAGCGACAAATGAGTCACGATCAGAAGTCTTGTGGGCCAGATGAGGACATTGTTACCAACAGCCCCCTCGACGATGTAGCTTAAGTTCTTCTGGTCGTCACTCACGGCAATCAGCGTCATACATCTAGATGATCTACGAACCTTCGTAAATGAAAACAGAATTATTTTTTCTCATGCGCAATATATCATATATATATATATATATATATATATATATATATATATATATATATATATAAATAAAAGGGCCCATAAAAATACCAAAATATAGAATGTAAGTACATATCTCAGAGAATGCTCTCTCTCTCTCTCTCTCTCCTCTCTCTCTCTCTCTTCAGGTAGGTAATGAATGAGAAAAGTTACAGAAAAGACAGTATTTATGCCAAGAGATCCATCCACAGGTAGCTGTTTTACTAAATCACCCCCATTAAAATTCCTCTTTAATCTTGTTAAGTGTTGGTTGACTGAAGATTTTATCTATGATATCTGAATCCCAGGCACCCTTTGAGATGTTCATTACCTGTCTGTTAATCAAGGCTGACTCTATCATACCTAACTGACTGTTTATGTTGTATTAATCTCTGGGGAAGTGATTTTCCTGTAAAACCAGTGTAAGATTGGTCACAGTCTAGGCATGGGATTTCATATACTCCAGTGTCTCTGGGGATTGTCTTTTGTTAGACGTTAATCATGGATTTGCCTAAGGTATTTGGGTGGACAGGACTACCTACCCATATACCCTAGCCAAATTCCTGATTAACGTCCAACAAAAGACAATCTTCAAAGACACTGGAGTATATGAAATCCCAGACCTGGACTGTGACCAATCTTACATTGGTTTTACAGGAAAATCACTTCCCCAGAGATTAATACAACATAAACAGTCAGTTAGGTATGGACAAGAGAGCTCAGCTATTTTAAACCATATAAATAACCATAACCACAGAATAAACTGGAATTTGTCACATAATTTAGAGCAGCAAATTTCGGTACAAAACCCAGATGATAGAGTCAACCTTGATTAAAGAAAGACAGTAATGAACATTTCAAAGGACGCCTGGGATCGAGATACTAGATAAAATTTTCCTTCAATCAATGCTAAAGAAGATTAAAGAGGAATTATCAATGGGGATGACTTAGTAGAATGGCTACCTGTGGATGGATCTGTTTTTATAAATACCATCTTTTCTGTAACTTTTCTCAGTCATTACCTACCATAAGAGAGAGAGAGCAGTCTCTGAAATATAGTATTTACTTTCTATATTTTGACATTTTTTTGGGCTCCTTTTATTAGATGGAATTCTGTTGTAAAAGAACAATTTTACGAGTTATATATAATATACAGTAGGGGAAAAGGGCCCAAATCCGCTCAAAAACTAAATCCGCTCATCTCCGGACATGAGTCCTTTAGAGGGGCGGGTCATCCAATATAAGTGTATCTCCTTACGCGGGGTATATCTACGTATAAGGGTGATAATAAGGTGATAAGAGTTTATCTTTTTACATGAGGTATCTTTTAATTAGTATTATGTACTTACATGAGGTGTTTTTATTTTTTTTAAGAGTCTGACCATGACGTCACCATATTATCTACATATATAAAATGTTTTTACTTGTAACGTAGCTCATGTACGTGCATAAGGTATAATTATCGTGCCACTTGACACTGGTATATACTCTGCTTTTTCTGTTTGTCTCTCTCTCTCTCTCTCCTCCAGAGAGCGTAAATCTGACTCTGCTTTCGGTGGACTGGCCTTATCACAAAGTTCAGTTCTGACAGGAAGTATCAAGTTCTCACCGCCCCTATCACTGTCCCCCCCATCAAAGGTGATAAGAGTTTAATCTGACTCTGCTTCTGGTGGACTGCCTTATCACAAAGTTCATGTTCTAACAGGAAGTATCTGTCTCACCGCCCTATCACTGTCCCCCCATACAAGGTGATAAGTGTTTAATCTGACTCTGCTTCTGGTGGACTGCCTTATCACAAAGTTCATGTTCTTACAGGAAGTATCTGTCTCACCGCCCTATCACTGTCCCCACCCCCCATACAGGTGATAAGTGTTTAATCTGACTCTGCTTCTGGACTGGACTGCCTTATCACGCAAGTTCATGTTCTAACAAGAAGTATCTGTCACACTGTCCCCCCCCCCCCGCCCTACCTCACTGTCCCCCCATACAAGGTGATAAGTGTTTAATCTGACTCTGCTTCTGGTGGACTGCCTTATCACAAAGTTCATGTTCTAACAGGAAGTATCTGTCGCACTGCCCTATCACTGTCCCCCCATACAAGGTGATAAGTGTTTAATCTGACTCTGCTTCTGGTGGACTGCCTTATCACAAAGTTCATGTTCTTACAGGAAGTATCTGTTGCATCGCCCTATCACTGTCCCCCCATACAAGGTGATAAGAGTTTACATGAATAGGCTGCAAGTGGGAGGTGGAACCGGACCTACATTGAGTCTACAAAGACGCCGAGGTAATAGAGTGATAAATAGTTTAGATTATTCCGCGCCAATAGGGTCGCACGTCCCGCGATGGAGCTCACGGTAGAGGAGGGGGAGGAGGAGGAGGAGGAGGAGGAGGAGATGAGTAATCCAGTTAACAGAGACACAACATCTTTAGGTCCCGCAATGCAATTAATGGGAGGTGAACTCGATAAGATAGTACAGAGGTTGAGTAGATGATTTCTAACAGGAGGTATCTGCCGAATCGCCTTTATCACTGAGGTATCTGGAGCATTGCCCTATCACTGTCTCCCATACGTAAATATCCTATATGAGATGTTTTCACCCTGCTTCTGGTGGACTGCCTCATCACAAAGTTCATGTTCTTACAGAAAGTATCTGACATACTGCCTTATCACTGTTCCCACATATGTAAATATCCATGATAAGATTTATTTTTCGTTATTTACCCAGTTTAGTGACCCACGATCATGTGGTTTGTATGATTCATCGTTTCGAGTTCAGGGAGGATAAGGGAGTAAACAGGAGAGGACCGCAAGCATAAACCCCCCCCAACCCCCACTTTCCAGAAAGCATAAAAGTTGGTGACCGAACTCAACTGGGATCCACCAAGGAATTAATCGGAGTAAAACCTAAAGTATACTCATACCTGACTGAGACAAAGCGTAATACTCTGAAAGGTGTGCAAAGGTCCAAACAAAAAAGCATAAGTCATGATCAGTATAAAGATGTAGTTGATGAGAATGAAATTACCTAAACTGAACTATACAATTTACAGAATATTAAAGGGACGATGTGCCCAACAAAGCAGAAAAAAACTGCTCTGTGTCCGTTCGAGGATAAACGTTTCTATGTTGACGCGTATAACTCATACGCATATGGCCACCCTGATATAGAAGCAGTTACACCTCGAAGAGAGCGATACGAGGATATAACCCCCGATAACATAGACGAGGGTGAGGAGCTCAAGGTAGAGGAGGGGGAGGAGGAGGAGATGAGTAATCCAGTTAACAGATTTACAACATCTTTAGGTCCCGCAATGCGGTTAAGGGGAAGTGAACTCAATAAGATAGTACAGAGGTTGAGGAGAAATACAGACCCACCTCTACTCTCTCCCTCTCCTCCTACTTTATACCACATGTTTATCTCCTCAACCTGTTCCAGGCCCGTCACGTATCCCAACCCCTCAGGTACCGCCTTTCCTCAGGATACCCACGAGAAAGGGTTGTTCTAGAAAACGTAAGTCAAATAGTAAAATGGGACCCGTTAAGAAGAAACGTTGTGCCTTAATCATATCCGAAGCTAGTGTGAACGATACGGACAATGAGGATGACAATGAGACTGATACTGATCTTGAAAATCTTATAGATGATGGTTTTACTTGGTAAAATAAGAGAAATATCACGTGTTTATCCTAGTGATGTACCCTCCTGCCATGGTTATTCTATGTAAATAAAGTATTCGCTAGTATTTTGTATGTAAATAAATTTATTACGTGATGCTTATTTCAGTGTTTATAGAAAAAATTTGCTTCTTGTAATGCATGTCCAAAGTAAATAAAATATTTACTAATTACTTTTACACCCATTCTCTTTGTACTTGTGTATTCTATATAAATAAATTTATTATGCGATGACTTCAATGTATATAGAAAAATGTATTCATTTGTAATATCCATTCTAAGTGAATAAAATATATGCTAACTCTATTTTACACCTTCTTTCTCTCTTTTCTTTACCCGTGTGTGTGTGTGTGCGTTTTTATAATGTGTGAAAAGTGTTTACGATGTAGTGTCGTCATTGGAACCTTTGAGACGCAAGCAAACCCTTTCACCGCAGAAGCGATAGATCTATTCGCAAATCCGTCCCGAATAATCATAGCGGGGTACAGCAATTCGGGAAAGAGTGTGATTTGCCAGAAAATAATTGAAGAGTATGAAGATAAATTCCATACTATACTCTACTGCGGGGTGAATGAACATCCATTACAAAAGCACTCATCTATAGCGAACAAGATCAGGGTTAGTAAAGAAATATTAAACCCCTTTGAATATATGGATGAAGGGACGACTGACAAGGGTCTGTTATATATTCTTGATGACTGTTTTCTAGAAGCGAGTGATAATAAACACGTCACAGAGGCGTTTACTGCTGGACGCCATTCGTTAATCTCCGTCGTATTCATAATGCAGAATGTATTCCTTTTGGGTAAATTCAGTAGAAGCATCAGTCTCAACTGTTCCCATTACATTCTAATGAAGAATAGAGACATCGGTCAAATTGAAACTTCGGGTCGTCAGTTATTCGGACGCCAGAAGGGTGGAGAATTCTCCGAGATATATAAGAAAGCATTATCTTGTAACCAGTACGGTTATCTACTGGTTGACCTCGCAGCTAGCACACCTGACAGCTTACAGCCCAGGACTAATATAATAGGTGAAACCGAATATAAAGTTATTTATCAATGGTGACTAAGAAGTAGCTGCGATTGTTGAAGAAGTTATACGAAAATGTTAAATACCCCAGCAGTTTTAGTGGTATAGATACATTATTCAAGGATGCGAGAAAGGTTAAGAAGAATATAACTAGAGGTGACGTAAACAATTTCCTACAGAGTCAACCCTCTTATACTCTACATAAAGTTACACTGAAGAAAGAAATAGAGTGATACCCACTTTAGGAAAAGAATTTATTAGTAATACTTCCGAGATCTTTAGAAACTTCCTTCAGGGGAATCTAACACAGGATAAAATCAATGTGAAAAAGCTCAGAAGGTGTAAGAAGGAGATACGCGAAGTTTCCTTGAAGAAGACTCCGTTGCAGAAGAAGAAGGGAATACTTAAGAGTAGAAAAGGTGGTGCGATTTTATCCGTATTACTCCCCATAGCTGCAGGATTAATAGCGAATCTCTACAAATAAATAGCATGAAGGAATTCTATCTACTCCCGAGGATAACTTTTGAAAGGTTGATGAAAGAAAGAGGAGCGGGAGGAGGAAGATTGGAAGTGATCAGTAATAATAGTAGAAATAGTACAGGTGGTGATAGTGATATAAGTGCAAGGAGCAAAACTCACGAACCGGTTCCTCTCAGTATTTATGACATGGGAGATACACGTCAAGCTCCAACGGTGGTTAAATCGGTTATACCTCCTCCTCCAGCCGGTAAAACGAAGAGAGCTGTTGTACCATTAAACGTGATTAAACAACGTGTCACACAGGATCCCGGAAATCCTCCCCTAAGCAATATCATTTCTATATCGTTTAATGAGAGCCAGATCCCTTACGCTACTGGTATAATCGAACATCTACGGGGCACGGGAACTGTCAAGTGGGACATCGAAGGGAATTTACTAACCCCTCTTAGCGGATTGAACATTCTTAAAATTGTAAAAGATTTTTTAGGAACTAAAAGAACTGACGCAGTAAACATAGAGGATTATCAATACTTGATTGAACATAGCGGGTATCAAGGAGTGGATGATAAAAAAGAAATCTTCTTCTTCTTCCAGCTTTTTCCCATTTTTTATATGGGGTCGCCGTTTCGGATGAGCCGTTTCCATCTATTTCTATCTTGCACTTCTGCCTCATCAATTCCCTTCTCATGTAAATCTCCTCTCACACAGTCCTTCCATCTCTTTCTTGGTCTCCCTCTCTTTCTTCTTCCTTGCACCTCCACTCCCATAGTATGTCTCCCAGCGTGGTCCTCATCTCTCCTCAACAGGTGTCCATACCATCTCAGCCTCCCCTCCTGCACTTTCTTTGATACTTCCACCACCTTAGTTGACCCCCTTATGTTAGTCATTTCTGATCCTATCCACTCTTGTTACCCCAGACATCCACCTAAGCATTCTCATTCTGCCACATCCATCTTCTTCTGCTCTGCTTTTCGCATGCTTGCTGTTTCCGTACCATACAGCATTGCTGTTCTTACCACCGTCTTGTGAAATTTTCCTTTTAACCTAAGCGGCACTCTTTTGTCACAAAGAACTCCCGAGGCCGCTCTCCAGTTGTTCCAGCCTGCCTGTACCCGATGTTTACTTCTTCTTCCATACTTCCTCCAGCGTTAACAAAAGATCCCAAATACTTAAACTTATCAACTCTCCTTATTTGCTCTCCACCAAGCTGAATACTTTCTCTATCATCCCCCTCAGTGGTGGTACACATATTATTCTCTTGGATCTACTTATTCTCATTCCTCTGTCCTCCAGTACTTGTCTCCATCTTTCCAATTTCACTTCCAGATCTTCCCTGCTCTCTGCACACAGAACAATATCATCCGCATACAATATGTTCCATGGTACTGTCTCCCTTACTTCCTCTATTATAACATCCATCACTATGTTAAAGATAAATGGGCTCAGAGCCGACCCCTGGTGTAATCCTACTCTCACCTCAAAACCTTCTGTCTCCCCAACACTGCTCCTCACTCTGGTAAATACATTCCGGTACATCTCTTGTATCAATCGCACATACTTCTCTGGCACCATCTTCTCCTCAGGCTCCATACCTCCTTGTCTCGGGACTCTGTCATAAGCCTTTTCAAGGTCAATGAATACCATATGTAGGTCCCTTTGTCTTTCCCCGAATTTCTCCATTATTTGCCTCAGACAAAATATACCATCTGTTGTTTCCCCTTCCCTCATAAATCCCATCTGCTCTTTACCTATTTGTACTTCTTCTCTCAGTCTAGCATCTATCATCCTTTCCAGTATCTTCAAAGTGTGGGACATCAATTTAATGCCCTATAATTACCACACTCTTGGACATCGCCTTTCCCTTTAAAAATTGGGATCAATATACTCCACGCCACTCATTTGGTATCTTTTCCTGTTCAAGGATCATTCATAAGATCGTACAGTATATCCACTCCTTCATCTCCTAATGCTTTCCATGCCTCCACGGGATCATGTCTGGTCGGTTGCCTTCCCATTCTTCATCTTCTTCAGTGCATTTAGTACCTCTTGCTAGAAAAACCTCATTACCATGCCAATGTTCACTTGCCCATCCTCTCTTATTAGTCTATTATTTTCTCATTTAACAAACTGTTCGAAATATTCTTTCCATCTCTTCACAATGTCTTCCTACCTTTCTAAGCACTACACCCTCTTGATTCTTTATTTGTTTGATGTGTGTTTATCTTTGGTGCTCTTATTTCTATCCTTTGGATACGTTCCAATCATCTTCTTTAATCCTTCCTTTGTCCCCAGCTCATTATACACATCATCATACGACTTTGCTTTAGCTTGGGCTACCACCTTTTTCACCACCTTGTTTTTCTCTCTGTACCTATTTCTGTCTTCCACTGACTGTGACTCTTCCCATCTTTTCTTTGCCTCCTTCTTATCTTTTACTACTTTCTCAATGTCTTCATCCCACCACCAACTATCCTTTTCTTCCCATATGATACCAGAGTCTCTCCTAGCAGCTCCTCCTTTTCCATGCCTTCTTATTACTGCTAGCATTTCGTCGGGGGGGGACCCCACCATTCTTGAACATCTTCAATCCCTTATATCAATATCCTCCAAAACCCTCCTCTTAAACTCTCTCTTCTTATCCCCTTCCTTCTGTAATTCGTACCATTTAATTTTCCTTATCCTTTAGCTTTGGTTTTCTTCCCTTTTCAACTTCAAGTCCATACATAGCAGCCTGTGTTGGGGGCTACATGGTCGCCTGGAATAACTTTGCAGTTCTTGACCTCCACCAGATTTATCCTTTATACAAGAAATAGTCTATCTGGGAGAATCTTCCCCCACTCCTATATGTTATTAGGTGTTCCCTTTTCTTCTCAAAAAATGTGTTTACTATTGCCATGTCGAATGACACAGCAAAGTCCACTACACTCTCTCCTTCTGGGTTTCTCTCCCCAATTCCATGGCCCTCATGCACCCGCCCAATCGCCTCATTTTCACTTCCGACATGGCCATTCAAATCTGCCCCAACTATCACCCTCTCATGCTCTTCCAGTTCTTGCATTATTCCATCCATGTCTCTCCAGAAATTTCCCTTCTCTTCTTCTGTGCAACCAACTTGTGGTGCATATGCGCTTATAATATTCAGAATCTCTCCTCCATAACATATCTTCAATCTGATGATAAAAGAAATAACGCATTAAAAAACCAATTGAATATCTGGCAAGGGCATATACGAGGTGCGGGAAAAATAAAGGGTGTGGCGTGGGGAGGGGCCTAGAAAATGTTTTATGGGCCTCTTGATAGGAACTTTTGAGTATAGTATCGCGAGGAAAATGATTTATAGCATGAAAACGGCAAACGTATGGTCGGATATGTACACGTGGGTGGAAGGGATGCGGCCGGTGCGCGTCGGAAGAAACTGGTTGGCACATGTCCGATCAGTGCGCCCAGCGTTCCGTATGTTAGCGTAAACAGAGAGTCAGAATGTGAGGGAGGAAGGTGATTAATGACGTGTCAACACACGCTACCTTTAACATGCTTCAGCATGGTAAGGTATGAGTCTGCGAGAACCTGTATATATACAGCTGTCGAGACGACGGGAGGAGATAGAATATCATCCGACTCTGCCAAGTAGACGTGTGGTAGCTAGCACTCATTCGAGATGGAGGAAGGATCAGCGTGTAAACTCATCCTCGGCTCCTTATCCGATCCTCAATTCAAGGATCTGCCTGGTTACCGTCACAAATTCTGTAACATGTTGAAATTATGGACTAGTGAAGGACATTGCTGAGATGTATCCCTATGGAGATGTCGCAGGCAGGGTGACCAGATATCCCGTATTTGACGGGATTGTCCCATATTTATGACATTTGTCCCGTGTCCCGTATCTACCCTCCCTGGGACGCCTTTTGTCCCGTACTTTCAATATTTGAAAAAAAGGTACAACATACTAGTGAAATTTTGCAAAACAACAACGAGGAAAATAATTTTAAAAGGATTATGGAAAGGTTTTTATCATATGTATTTTATCGTCTGCAATTTATTCAATATATATTATGGCAAGTCACTTTAGTTATGATATTCTTTAAAGCTGCAAAACATGCATGATTGCAATATTGTAATGCTTTGACACATGTAATGAACAACTGTTTGTAACAAAATCTACAATGAACTCACTTTAAAACAAAAGAAAAGTCAATGAAGTAGGTCCTGCACAATCTGGACGCAGCTGAGAACGACTTCGCGCTGTGTAACTTCACGCAAGTTGTGTGTATATTGTTCAAACTTCAACTACCACTCCAATTTAGGTGTCCCTTATTTCAATTTTCAAAATCTGTGGTCACCCTGGTCGAGGGACGTAGGTATTCTAAACCGGGAGCGAGCTACGCCGCTGCCAGGGACCGGAGTGAGGAAGGTACAGTCATATTAAACCTGCCACTGACGTTCGTTGCAGGAGAAAAAACACACGAAGTTGATTTGCCGCTCGTCGCTACGCTGGTAACGCAATATGGTATCGGCAAGCCGGTGGAAATGAACGAATACGCACAATGTAGTATTAAACATTGTCAAGAGAAGGAACATGTGGAAAAGCTTCGCAAGGATACGGAAGATCAGCGAATCATCAACTTCTTTACGTCAATGAGATTAAAAGATGAGTTATGCAAGGAAGAGCATAAACATATACAATATGTCCTCTTTCCTGCAGGAATAGCGAGGAGTCAACGTATTATCGTTTAGCGGAGAGATGAAACTGTTAGGAAAAACAACTTTTATTTTGATCAAGAAAGAGGTGTTAAGTGAACTCAAAAATAGAAACGTGAATGATGTATAAATGAAGAAGTCAATCGCCCGGTTAAAACAGCTGGATTTGATGGTAGAATCTCCTTTCACGAGAAATGTGGAAGTGAGTAGGGATATCTGCGGTGCCAATAGAGATGTATACTGTAACCTATCAGATTCTAAATAGCATATTATTATCATTATTATAATTTTTAACCTGTTAATCACACCATGTTCTGACATGCATGTAATATTGAATAAACAGTTGTCGGAATTATATTTTTTCATTACTCCTCAAGATTTTGCCTATATGCATATACGTATAGCAGGTAAAGCGTGTAATGGCTCTAGTTTACATCGAACATGGCTAGCGATCACACGTTATATGTGAGCAGTATAGGGTGCCTAGACACGTACCCAGAAAATTCACCGTGTAGTTTTATAAACAGGCTACCATTGCCTATAATTCTAAAAATGGAGTAGAATATGAAATGGGATTAGTCTCTATCATGTTCCCCAGTCTTTATTATGCTATATGTTATCGAGAGATAGCGAGTTTTCTATACATTTCACCACAGTATATCGCGGAATTCTAATGAGTCGTAAACATGACTTCACTTATAGACCATTGACAGGAATTCTGGCGGGGGATATAGGGAAATTAGTACGGGTTCTTAATAATGATATTACAGACCAGTTGAAAGTGTATTATGATAGAAAGTTTAAAACCGTTATTAAAAACAGTGCGATGACAATCGGAAGAGAATACTCATTACTCGGGTGAAAGGTGGACGTGAAGGTGGGAGATATTCTTTCCGTACACATCACATTCAGTAGCAAAGCAGCTCGAGTGATAGGTTTTGAAAGTGCTGTTGAATATAAGATTTACGGGTCGGGAACAAACAAAGGATATGAGTCGCGTGTCTCCCCACTCGACAACTATATTTACGTTTATTCAGATGTTATCCAACCGAGTCCCTTTGCAAGTAATCTAGTAAATATACTGGACTGTTTCAGTCTAGAGAATGGAAGAGGAAAAGGTATACATAACACGATATATAATACCTTGAATACAAATTTTCTAGACCAGATTTCGATTATCATTACCGATCAGAACGGCCGGGATATTCACTTAGCGACGGAACGAGTGTCACCTGCGTGCTTCATGTGAGACCCCGATGAATATATGCATGTAAATAAATTATAATTTCCTTTTCGGTTTGCGTTATTCGCATTCTGGCAGCTGTACGGCGAGGTAGTTAGATAAATACACACCCTTTTACTGTGACTTTAACATAATTTCTCCTCTCCAATAATCATCTAAGAAATACCCGCAATAGAAATGAGTGACTTTTATCCCACCTTCCGAGGCTGATTTTAAAAAACTATTTTTAGCAGATTGTTATGAGGATAACAATTAGGTTGGCAGGGCCAGTGGCAGCGCCTCAAGTAGTAATGCTTTTCGGGGATATGAAAGGTATTTTATCAATTGATTCAGATAGGATAATTCAGTGCGACGTTAGAGGGTGAAAGGGATGAATACTAGAGAATTAAAAGTATTTCTAAAAGATACGTCAGGGCCTTTAATTAGATATTTAGGAATATTCGCCTCAGATGATGTAGGAGGGTTTATATTACCGTTAAGTAGGAATAAACCTTTAGTCTTTATATCTAACACCTTATAGAGTCATCTTCCGATGTTAATAATATAGGCCACTCGGTGTGTTTCTACGTGGAAGGTCACCCAGAAAGGGTGGAGGTTTGGAAGATATTTCTGTATTCTATCCAGGGTACAGAAAAGGGGCCGCTATATTTTACATTGTGTCAGGTATCGCCTGGAGAGTGCTACCCTTTCTTTTCAACGCTGTTAAACCAGCAGCTAAAGAATTTGGGAGGTCAGTCCTGTCCGATGTGTTAGATGAAAGAACCCCGTTAAAGGAGTCTCTAAAGAGGAATGGTGTTAGGGCTATCAAAACTGCGGGTCTACGATTATTGAATGGGGCTGGTAGGAAGAGGCATAGAGCTTCAGGGAGGAATGATAAAAAGAAGAAGAGGAAGACATGTGGGCGGGTTGTAAAAAGGATGTATACAACCTCATTTAATTCATTCGTATAGCAGTAGCGATCCCGTACGTACATCTGTCTGTAACCACCCACACCCTGTATTATATATGCAGTGGAGAATGTCAGGTATCCCGAATGTCCCGGGGACCGGTAATAAGATCGCTGTACCTTCATACATCACCAGAATATCTGAATTATATCCGAATGTGAATAGACGGAGAATTATCGAAAGTTCAGTTAACTCAAAGGAGAGAGTTGATTTCATGCCGAGTAATGTATCAGTAAACCAGGTTCTATCTGACAGGTATCTCGAGGTTCCTATCAACGGTGTAGTAGGTTCTTTCTTAGACCTTTCTAGCATTGCGTTAGAATTATGTCTTAGAGTGTCTAGGCAGGGCGCGAATTTAACAGCTGATCAAAATATAGCATTTGCCAACGGAATAAGTAACACACTTTTTAAATCCGTATCCGTATTTTTGAATGAGAAGTTGGTGGAATCATGCCCCATATTTCATTATCAATCCTATATTAAATTGTTAAAAAATATAAAACCCAGTGCAATGACTACGTTAGGTGTGAGTGGATTTTTTTAATGACAATTATGATGAGACGTTTGGTATAACTAGAGCATTCACTGCTAATACCTTCCAGGACGCTGCTAGGTGGGAACGGGTGTCACGACAACCCTATATCAGATGGAATACATACATACTTCCCCTTGCTCCTTGATCTAGCGAGTATTGACATGTATTTACTAGATTCGGTAGATTTGAGAATTAGGTTAGAAATGACTAGTAACAGCTGGATTTTGGGTACAGATATAAATGGAGGCTTCAACCAGTTGGACGTGAAGGCAAAATTATGGATTGATATGGTTATCCCGCACTATAACGCCAAGTCCGCTTTGAATGAAGCATTATTAGTTAGACCGTTACACTATGTATTCGATAAAACATTGTATAAAACGTATATCATCGGAACGAATGAATCATCTATATTAATCGACCAAGCGTTTGGAACGTGTATTCCCGAGAAGTTAACAATTGCCTTGGTAAATATGAGGAATTTTTCGAGAGAATATGCCAGGAATGGGTTATATTTCGAACACTGCGATTTAAGTTATGTACATATCACTATTAACGGGAATACTATATATAATATTCAGAATACATTCCCCGGGAGAATAACGCAATTATTTTACGAGACGCAAAAGGCAATCGGGGCCGGACATGAAAACATGATCTCTTACGATGCTTTTTAAAGGGGGAGATCTATTTTCTGTTTTAGTTTCACGACCGAGGAAATGGAAGATTCACTACCGGTTGAAATTCCCGCTAGTATGAGGATAGCAATTAGGTTGGCAGGGCCAGTGGCAGCGCCTCACGTAGTGATGCTTTTCGGGGATACGAAAGTTATTTTATCAATTGATTCAGATAGGATAATTCAGTGCGACGTTAGAGGGTGAAAGGGATGAATACTAGAGAATTAGAAGTATCTTTAAAAGATGCGTTAGGCCTTTAATTAGATATTTAGGAATATTCGCCTCAGATGATGTAGGAGGGTTTATATTACCATTAAGTAGGAATAAACCTTTAGTCTTTATATCTAACACCTTAGAGTCATCTTCCGATGTTAATAATATAGGCCACTAGGTGTATTTCTACGTGGAAGGTCACCCAGAAATATGATTATCTTCTTTGACAGTTACACTATCGAGCCTCAATTTTATTCGCAAGGGTTCTCCAGATTTCTACGTAATCATTCTCAATATTCCGTTTACGAAGTTAAAAGACAGATACAGCAGGATATTTCGTATAAGTGCGGACTTTACGTTCTGTTTTTCGTACATTGCGTTAGTCACCATGGAATAAGAAATATACTATCGAGAATGAAAGAGGTTTTTTCCGTCCACCATTTACACAGGAATGATCGATGGGTAACGAGATACTATTTCAAATATTTCAAAAAGACAAAATGTTCAGATTGGAAGTCGGGTAGTAAAAGAGCCATAATAATAATGAATGTTTAAAGCTGCGAGGACAGACGCTCCCAGGATAGCTGCCACATCCTATACCCTCTTCTTCTCGTTTCGGTCGCGTTAACTGTCGGCTTAGGCGTGAAAGATAACATGTACATGGAATACTACATTTTTTTTTTATGCGCACATATCAGCAGTATTCAGATACTTTATACATACTTTGCTAATATTATCCTAATGATATTATCCCGAAATTAATACGCCTACAATTTCTGTTCCAGCGTGTTAGTTATCGACCGTCCTGTAACATCAACTGAGCCGGATGGTTGGATGTAAAAAGTTCGGAAGCGTCCTCCGGGAATATTGTTTGAATGTCCTGGATGTGATGAAACGGGCGAGAAGTATAATCGTCAGATGTGGAAACGCTGTCATGAAATGTATGGCCATTTTCAAAATCTGTACCTTGACAACAAATAAAATCCTGTTGTAATTGCCATATCGAGTTTTATGTTTGTCTCATCCTTTTAAAGGATCGAAAGATGAAAAAGGAGAGAGGGAGAGAAATAGGTACTGGTGCTGGGTAGTATCCCACTCGTAATGAAAAATAAATCTTATCAAATGTTAGGGCAATGTGCCAGATACATCAGTGATAAAGGCGATTCGGCAGATGCCTCCTGTTAGAAATCATCTCCTCAACCTCTGTACTATCTTATCGAGTTCACCTCCCCTTAATTGCATTGCGGGACCTAAAGATGTTGTGTCTCTGTTAACTGGATTACTCAACTCCTCCTCCTCCTCCTCCTACCCCCCCTCCACTACCTCGAGCTCCATCGCGGGACGTGCGACCCTATTGGCGCGGAATGATCTAAACTATTTATCACTATTACCTCGGCGTCTTTGTAGACTCAATATAGGACCGGTTCCACCTCCCACTTAATTGCGGCCTATTCATGTAAACTCTTATCACCTTGTATGGGGGGACAGTGATAGGGCGGTGCGACAGATTTTTCCTGTAAGAACATGAACTTTGTGATAAGGCAGTCCACCAGAAGCAGAGTCAGAGTCAGATTGCACTCACTGAGAGAGAGAGAGTGAGAGACAAACAGAAAAAGCAAAGTGTAAACCGATGTCAAGTGGCACGATAATTATACCTTATGCACGTACATGAGCTACGTTACAAGTAAAAACATTTTATATATGTAGATATTATGGTGACGTCATGATCAGACTCTTAAAAAAAATAAAAACACGTCATGTAAGTAGATAATACTAATTAAAAGATACCTCGTGTAAGAAGATAAACTCTTATCACCTTATTATCACCCTCATACGTAGATATACCCCGCGTATGGAGATACTCTTATATCGGATGACCCGCCCCTCAAAAGGACTCATGTTCGGAGATGAGCGGATTTGGTTTTTGAGCGGATTTGGTTTTGAGCGAATTTGGGCGCTTTTCCCCTTCAATATACTATGCATATACATACATAACATACGTGTATATATATATATATATATATATATATATATAACATATATATATATATAAAAATAGCTTGGGACATATTCAGCTTGATGAAACACTACTAGATTTGAGAAATAATAGCCGTCTGGAGTCTAATACAGTGAACTACAGAGGTGAACTTAAAGTGAATAGAATATTCAGTAATGCAACTGTATTAATGTAATGTAGCTAATTAATGCCTAGTAAATAAGACCATAGGATTGAGTGCGGGTAAAAATAAGTTTATTTCTTTGAAGTTTTTTACAACATTGTGTAAACACACACACGTATATGTATATATATATATATATATATATATATATATATATAATATATATATATATATATATATACTATATTATATATATATATATATATATATTATATATATATATATATATATATATATATATGTGTGTGTGTGTGTGTGTGTGTGTGTGTGTGTGTGTGTGTTCTGTGGTTTGCATACATTTTAGATTAAAGGAAAAATACCTTATCGATGGCGGCAAATGGATCAGATGACCCAGAAAGCACCTCATCTCCACGAGGCACGGCTGACATTTCGAAAACTGAAGTACTGGATTCCATGCCGGTGTTCATAATGATCTGAAGAAACCAAAGACGAAACATTAATGTTTTCGGTTACAGACGTCGTGTACGAATTAAATTTTGTTCTGTTCTTATTTCTTATCACTGTGATTTAATCATTGCTCTGGTTAACTCATAAGTTTGTGTTCCATATTTGACGTGACTATATTCCGTATAAATAAGACGATGGAAGTGAAAAACAAATGCTGCAAAGAATAATGTCTACATTAGTCAGTAAAATAGTTTTTAGTGAACGTGCAGCATGGGTTATGTATATCACGAGAAAGGAACTCTCCTTCAAAAAATATTTAAATAGAAATATGTTTACACGTATGGATTCTTGGGCAATCATTTCTCTATGGCTCTGTAAATCAGCTAACGAGTGTAATAAAACTTCAATAAGTATTTCAAGAGATGGTAAAAAAAATCATTTTTTACCATTGTAGGGTACTTTTTTTCTCCTACATTAAAGTATTGCCATTACGCAATTATTTTCTTATTTCATTTATGTTTTATATGGAAGCATTAATTTGTTTACTATTTTTTTATTTATTTGTTTGTGATTTTCTTCGTTTCACCTTTTTAAATGTGAGTAATCTGTGTTTTGTTTACCTCCCATATTTATATGTTTATTTTAAATAATAAAAATCTTATTGTAGATGCAGGACAACCAATAATTTCATTGTTCATTGGTAGTATAGCAGACCACTAAATCTCTGGAAGTATTAGCCGCACTGTGTGAGAGAGGATATTATTTATCAAGGAAACGTTGTAACAATAAATCTGGGATTTCAGTTGATGATAAACCAGATTATAAACTTTCAAACTGGTATTTGATGATGAAATCTTTCATCGAATAGTTTTTTATGGTCATGAACAAAGTAAAACCAAATATTGCCTGTTTTTGATAATAGACAGCGTACCCTGAAAAGACAAGGTACGATTCAGCACAAGGTAACTTTCCTTACCCAGAGAAGAGAATCGGAATGCGTCGTCCCATCAGTGACGTAAACGAAAGAACATCCCGGAAGCCAAGACTCTTGAAGCACAGCCATTGTTGCAAATCGAAATTCCCATAGAGTATCTGGGTTTCCTGAAATGCAAAATTTTTAGAATGATTGGTCTTACTATTGGTGTTTAATGAACTTTATTACCTGTGTTCAAAGAACCTGCATTGAAGTAAATCTTTGTGAAAACAGTTATACTGATTTTAAGAATTTGTCCTTCTGTGCCTTGGACTTAGAGCAAGAATTTACTGGTTAGCAAAGCGAAAATGGTGCAATGGTAAGGAATGCGCATGGTTTAAGAGACATCGAGACCAGGAAAAATTTTTTGAGTGATAGTGTGCAAGTGTTGCACTGAGGCCTTACATTCTTGATAACGCCTGACGCGGTTTGACTTCCGCATTGCAAATTCCTGAGATATACATATGCTAGTCTTGCACCAACCTCTGGGCTAGGTAAGATCATGTGTACATTGGGTGTGGGAAACAAAATGAGATTATTTTCAAGAAAATTCTATGGTTAGTTTTTAAGACGTAGCGTCCCGCTTTTATCAAGGCTACTGTATTGGCCTTGGCTAGGTCTAGGAACTCGGTTACGTCTCAGGAAAATGCGCGTCAGTGTTTACTTACTTGGTAAGCCGATTAGACGAGAACAAAGGATATGCGAAGGGCAGAAAAGTACTGTCACTACTACTGCTCCAAATAAGTTTAGATGACAACTTCTTTTCAGAAGAGCCATTGCCCGGGATTCCTCAACAGCACTGTAAAAAGATTACTCTGACAGTGATTCAGTTAATTTTATACTATCTAGTTTAATTTTAAAGCGTGAGCAAACTCATTACTACAGAAGTAATACTCAAATACCTCATGACAAATATTATATTTTATTTATCCGTAACTTTTTCAACATTATGCCATTTCCCCTCCTTCTATAGAAGGGGCTGCGTGACTCCGGAGAAAAAGACAACACAACGACCACTTCCACATTCATACATTAATTAAGTGCTGAATCATTGATGAACGCCTTGTGTAAGGAACTCCCACAACGGTGGCTGCTTCATACACCTATGCAGAAAATACACGAACAAAGTGCCCAAACACTAGTATACTTATCGTGCCATTCACCTTTGTGATTCCTGGATATTAAGACTAATTTCCAATATCTTGTGCCCACCATCGATCTATCACTTTTTAATCTTGTCTTTGTGGATTATCAATGATTTCCTTTTCTTATATCTGTTTCACCATCAAGGACTTACTCTCCTCCTTCCTCTTAACTTTTACGACGATATTGTCTTTTCATCTTCCTATATTCTTCTGTTCTTCCTGAGTGACCAAACTTTCCATTTCTCACACATCTACAGTATATTGCGTATTACTCAGATGATTTTTCATAACAACTTAACCTTTTTTTAAAAATAATTTACATTAACCATTTACTATCGACTTTCTTTCTCCTCTTGCGAAGGCTTTCAAAGTGTTTCATTAGTTTCCAGTTTCTCCTCATTATCCCCATCCAGTGCCAATTGTCTTCTTTCATCATTCCATTCATAAACATATTGAATAGGTCCACTTTTCACCGTTTCTCAACAAACCAGTCATTCTCCGCCCACACATTCGAATGCCCATTTCACTTCCCTTATGAATATAAACTTACCTTCTGAGCCATATATTTTCAACAACTCCATTTTACCTCTCTATTGAGAGTTTAAAACTTTTTCGTGGTCCGTTCATGCTACTACATGCAGGTATTCCTGTACTTCCACACTTCTTTCATAACAAATACTTGATCAGAAAACAAACTTCCTGAACTGAACCCGCGATAAACTTTACCTATCGATCCTCCTATCAGTCAGAATCTCTTAACCAAAATCCCACCGTAAACAGTCTCCTATGCACTAAACAATGTTATACTCATAAAATCCTTATAGTCGCAATTATCCTCTCTACCTTTATAATCAATCAGCTGTTATGCCACAAAGTCCTGCAAAACCGTTTCCTCATCAAGGCTTACCTTAGTATCCCAGGGCTGCAGCATCTCCTTTGTAATCCCATCAACCCTCATCCTCGTCAGCCACTTCCACAAGCATTCTCAAACTTACTACTAACCTTTCACACTCAACATAACATCTGCGAGATGCTAAGTTAAGTATATCTTAGTTTAGCCAGACCAGTGAGCTAATTAACAGCTCTCCTAGGGCTGGCCCGAAGGATTAGATATTTTTTTCGTGACCGGGAACCAATTGGTCACCTAGCAACGGGACCTACAGCTTATTGTGGGATCCGAACCACAGTTTATCGAGAAATGAATTTCTATCACCAGAAATGCTCTGATTCCGCGTTGGTCTAGCCGTGAATCGAACTTCGGACCACCAGATTGGTATCCGAGTGCGAAAACCACTCGTCCTACGAGGAACTAATTACCTCAGGTCAGGACTGCATTTTAGAATCTATTTTTTCTATTACTTACCTTTCAGCATTTACCTCCTTGCTGAACAGTCTTTTATTCTTTATAGTTTTCATGAACCTTTCTCTTTAGTTTCATCTATTGCTTTATATTTCTCTCTTACATTTTTCATAGAACACCTTATTTATCCTCCTTTCGTACATTACGTGGTTCATGGTTATGTAAAATGTTCTCTAAATTATTTTTTTCTCCTTCATTAACATTTCATTCTCTCATCCAACGGATTCCTGTGTTATTCCCTTTTTATACCTGACTGCATCTACAAACTCTTCCCACTTTCCGTAAACCAATCATAAATTTTTCAGACCACCCTGTAGTATGGGTGTAAGAATACTACCACCGTAGGCCCTGCTTGTCGTAAAAGGCGACTGAAAATACAGCTGTTGCCTTGCAGCCTTACTTTTTAGTCAAAGGCGAGGCCAACCGCCAATAACTGTGGTTGATGACAGCAAGGTCGTAAAAACCCCCTCTGCCAAATAATAAACCATGTCTGACGTTGTAAGGAAAGGAGCATCCGGCAACCAACTTAGTGTATGGATAGCGGTGGGAAAGAAGGCTCATGAATTTTTCAGACTCCTCATGTACTTCTTCCACCTGTGTCATTAACCTCATTTTATCCCTTTTCTCTATATGCTCTTCAAACTTCTTTCTTACTAAACTCACCTGCCTTAATTGGATAGAATCATAGACAGCCGTATTTTCAACACTTCCTCTCCAACTCGAAGATGTACTATTTGTATTAAACTTCACTGCAGTAAGATAATAATCATAGATACCTCCAGCGGTTCATCTCACCGTCAGTTCCAACTTTCCATTTTATCCACTTTGTATTAGAGGCAATCTAGCAAACCTTCTCCAGAATATTTGCTATTTCTTAAACATAACCAAGACATTCTTTTTTTGGAGACGATGTATATTTTAAATAATCAAGACTAAACTTGAAATTTGAATCAATTAAAACAAACAAATTTCCATATTTTCTGAACTCAATGAGGATTATTTCAGTCTCCCAAAGGGATTCTTTTCACATTCAATGTTTTCCATTGCTGATCCTGATGTGCTGTAGAACTGAAAAATTGTTGGTAGTACTTGGTACTTTTCCACCTTCGATTCTTTTACCTTTGAATGAGAGAGAGAGCGAGAGAGAGGCAAGCTTCGCAAATTATATATATAATATATATATATATACATATCATATATAAATTAATATATATATCTATATATATATAGATATATATATATATATATAATATGTATATATATATATATATATATAATGTGTGTGTGGGTGTTCATGGCAAGCCTACATAGTACAGAGTTAGTCGGGTGGTCCTTTTAAGTTACTTCATTTCCTTTGACTAAGCATCTTTTATGGAATACCAGAATAATTGAAACTGATTCTTTTTTCGAATTACCAACTGAAGGAAACTTTCTCAATTTTAAATCCCTTCCTTCAACCATACACCCTATTCTGTGACGTAACCTTTTCATTTACCTACTCAACATAAGGCGTTTATTCAACTGATTGTTGGTCTTTACATACAGAAGCAGTCTAGGAGAAAATTAATGAGCTCGGAAATTCTTACTGAGACCCTCACTCGAGAATCGCCTTGTCTTGTTTTGTTAGAGTAACGCAATCATGCTCTAAGCATGGGCTCTTGCTCTTAGAGAATACAGTAACCATACGAATCACCGGCGACCCTTTTCCCTTCACCAGTAAAATCTAAAGACTCAGGTGAGTTTTTGCAGACAAGAAATAATTAAAAAAAAGGAAAACAAAATATGAAACTGTGCCACCGTAGTTCTCATTGTAAAGAAGAGAGAGAGAGAGAGAGAGAGAGAGAGAGAGAGAGAGTGAGAGAGAGGAATATCGCTTCATCCAAGTTAAATCCCAATGTTGCTCCGAAGATAAGGAAAAGAATACTAGCCAAGTATACGGACATCGTCTTATTTTACACTTAAATTTACATATGCAAAATTCCTGCAACATTCAAATAATTTATTTCCTTATGCAAGTATTTTCCTCATGGATTAAAAAATGGAATTGTCTAATGGTGTGAAAATACGGAAAGCAGCAAAAGTACTAAGGAGTAAGATGCTCATGTCATAATATTATACGACATGCTTCATACCTCTTAATTGCACTTCAACATCAAATGAAAAGCAACAGAACAGGAGCCTCATTGTGAATCAGATGGAGTAGAGTCATAATGATCTTTCCTCGAGGCACTTGCGAATTGAAATGTAGTAGATGCCTGCGCATAATGGAATCTGGGAAGAAATTTGTATTGCTGAAATGAATGAAGGCAAACTGCCTTGTTCTTCTTTTGTTGGACGTTGCCGCTTTCGACCCAGCGGTGAATCCATCGGTAAACTGTGCCGGTGCTGGTGTCGGTAATTTCGGCTATCTTGCGAATGGATGCCCCTCCCAGCCATAGCCACACTATCTCAACCCTTTCCTGGACGCTGGTCCTTGCGTGCCTTTGTCTCTTGTGCATGGCTTCCTCACCTGTGCAATAAACTTTTGAATTACTGAGATCGATACACCCACTACTGCAGTTCTATCAAAGCACTGCACATTACAGCGTCTAAATGAGATTCTACGGATCACGGGATAAAATATTTCAAAAGAGCTTCGAAGCTGAACTTGGAATTTTTTCATCAGAGATTACAAGCATGGTTAAGAACAGACATTGAGAATCGTGCCAAATTAATAAGCGATAGCATTGAAGGCCATGAGCCAGAAGAAAGACGTAACAGTCAGGAACTATGAAGCTTGTTTACTAAGGAAAGAAAAAATAACAGAATAATATAACAACGAAGCTTAATGGCTAAGACTGGCTAAGAAAACAGTGGGCATAGATGTAGAGTTGGTAACTCATACATACATACACACACAGAGATATATTATATATATATATATATAATATATATATATATATATATATATAGTTAAGTTGGTATAGGCCTATATATATGTGTTTGGGAGTGTGCGTGTCAACTCAAAAGCAACATTCATGGGGGTTACCGACCCCTGCCCCTAGTTGGGCCATCCCTCCTTATCTGTATAATGCTTTTATGTGCTATCTTATTCTCTAAAATGAATTGAGACATGATCGTTATATATTTTGTAAGTTTGGCTCATATTTTCTGAATGGGAAAGTTCCTTTGGCATGGTTCTTTATTTATTGTAAAGTGCAGACTTCATTGTGCAGACGAATAACCAACCAGAAACGGAAAAATATCTTTCACCAAAGCTCAAGTTGCTTACTACATGGCTATAATTAACTTGTGGAAGATTTTCTTCCTTGTCTGCATTAGTATAAGATGTCTTTGCTAGCCAGTTTACGTTGGCACGGGCTCTTGCTCCTAGAAAAGCCCATATAGTGGATATGAGTCTGCAAATTGTGCAAGAATTTATCATTTCTTACTTGAAGACGATGAGATTTTAAATCTAGACCATAAACACGTATCGTGTCTTTAAATTGTAATAAAACCATATTTTCTGGAAAAAAAAATAGTTAGAGATTTGAGAACTTGTGTTTTCCAGTAAAAAAAAAATAAAAATTGTATTTATGATAGTAAAGTTACTTACGAAACTAAGCATCCTGCAACTTGGTAGGTTTGGGTTTCCAAAAACTAAGACAATTCAGCTTATTGCTACATAGCTTCAAAGATAAACTTACCGCGAGAGAAACTATGTGAACCTTCAACAGTGCAGTGGCACGGTGAACTGACAGATGATGAGATCTCAAGCATCCGTCTTTCAGTCACCCTCAGTGGGCGGAGTCTATCTTCTATTAGAAGCTCCGGGAGACGAATCAACCAATCTTATTCGAACGAAATTCAATAACTTTTCGGGACGTGCTATCTCAACAACAGTACAGCCCATTAAATGAATATGTGCCCTTCAGGTTCGAATTAACTTGAAAAAAAAAAAACTTTAATTTCATAAGGTTTCTTTTTTACGGTAACGTCATGCTTTCGACGTTTCTTCTCGGCGACATGAAGCGCTCACATACGAAAAACAATTTTTTTGAAAGTCCTTTCTGCCTATTATCATAAAT
Source organism: Macrobrachium nipponense (assembly GCF_015104395.2). NCBI lineage: Eukaryota > Metazoa > Arthropoda > Malacostraca > Decapoda > Palaemonidae > Macrobrachium > Macrobrachium nipponense. The sequence goes on from NC_061088.1 coordinate 63,081,669, forward strand.
ACCACTCCAATATAATTTCTAAAACTGCAACAGTGCACAAAGAAAACGTCCTAATATTTAGAAAAACTGTGGTGTCCAAGCGAATTTGACGTCTTTCACGAAGGTCCCTTAAACATATGAATCTCAGAAGACTCATATCTGCTTTTTATTATAATAGTATATAACGTAAAAACAAAGATTATCACTCTAACTCCACGTTACACAACAATTCACCAGCCATGTAGATATCAAGTTTATTAAACTGATCATAAAACCTATTATAATGTTTAGCCTCTGCATATCTTGTATTCAGTTATTGAACATCACATTGGCTCTTGATCCGTGGATGGCTTATATGCCTATAAGTGCATTAATTATAAATGACTTTAAGTGCTTAAGAGGTCAAGTGGAGCAACCATTTATTGAAATTTAGTGAGGCAGTCATGGAATATTTGATGTAACAAAAAAGAATCGGAAAAAACGAGCGAATATTATGAACAGACATTACTTTATGAATTTCTTAGTTGTTTGGCTCAAAGTGTAACCATATCAGTTGTGTTCCGCAAATTCGAAATCCGCATTTCTCCAATAGTGTGTTATGGACTTATGGTCAGTGTATGAGAAGGTGTTCTGCAGTCACAAAGCAGTTAATTAAGTGCGTTTTCTAAGGCTTGTTTTATATATATATATATATATATATATATATATATATATATATATATATATATATATGTGTGTGTGTGTATATATATATATATATAATATATATATATATATATACTGAAGTCAAGCTCCGAATTCAGAAAATCGAAATCAGTAAATGTTAATGTGAAGGCAGCAAGCAAACAGTAGTGTGTCAGTAGGCCTACCTGTTGCACATGAAGTAGGGATACACCCAGCCTTCTTCCTCACAAGGCAAATTAGTCAGCTTTTGCTACCAGGGTAATTTTCTGATGTATTTCTCGCCAAGCAAATGATCCATCACCAATCATTTTTCGACCTTTAGCTTTCGTGTTACACATTCTCGACCATTGTCCTAGTTATTGGTACAAACCATACCCATGTGTTTTCTTTAGGCCTACTTTGGCCTAACCCTTACATCTAGCATTTATGACATCTTGGCTGATGTGGAAACCCTACTCATATTTCTAAGCAAGAGCTCCGCACAGACTATTGCCTTGGAAATTGATTTTTCCTGTGCCTTTAGCCTATCAATTGTTTATCGTTGAAGGACATTCAAAGGCCTGTGGTAGCCTAATTCTAGGCTATAACTCCGCACGGACTGCAAGGAACGTTCCCGCGAATACGACAGCCACTAGGGATTGTGCCCAGTGATGCCATTTTTTCTTCACAAAATTGGCTTTCAGCAGTGTTACCATAGGCAGTTCATCTGATTTTTTTTTTTACTATATTTATAATTTAATGGTTAGAATGCGTATTTTCCGATGTAGAATTATCTTCCGTGATGTTAGAAAACTACACGTCACTAGCTTAATATAAAGTGTTTTTGAAGAGGAAAAATAAAGGATTTCAATAAAATTCATTTGTAGAAATAAACAGGATATGTTTTTTATCTTTATTTTCATAATAAAACATAAAAAGGCAAAGTGAAGAATTTTTTTTCTTCAGTGCCGTGGCCTGTGGTCGGAAAAGCCACGAAGGGTTGCCAGATGTCACCAGAAAGCCACACTAATAGACGAAATTCCTCAAAACGGCAACCCTGATTGGGCCAAGACCACAGAGATAGAAGGCCTGTTCAATGTTTTGTGACGTAAGCAAGGGTGGTCCGAGCTGCTAGCACTGACTACGCTGCCAGACGAAAGAAATGTAAACAAACCCTCGCCAAAATCTATCATTTTTGGTCTGCCAGTTATTAATTTACTTATTTTCTCGCCTACACTATTTAGTGTACACCAAATAATACTTACTCGAAACACAAGTTATAAGATTAATATAAAATGCTGAACCAAAACAATTTCTTTAGTTACAATACAGTGTCTATCAAAGAATAAACAGCAGTGCATAAGTTTACATCACTTAAAAACATGGTTCTTTCTACTATATGAGAATGAAATAATTCTCTCTTACATACAGTCATTGTTTGGTATTTTGATTTTCTAACTTTCTCTTTGGCTACAATAGTTATTTTCTTGAACAACAATTATTTAATGAATCGTTAGTAGAAAACCACATTGTTAATTTTTCTATGTTTTTCTGTACTATAACCTTTATTATTTATTGAGCAGCTTATCTATTATATACCCTTTAACATTTAAAAATTTAAATTCATGATTGTCGACCAAATGTAAAATTTTGATATTTGCATCCTGAATAAAAGGGGAGTAATTTTTTCCAATAGTCAGTAAAGCTTGAACGATATATTCATTGGATATTTTTAGGTGTAGGGAGATAAAGCTTTTAATGAGTTTATATGAATGCTCATTGAGTAAACATCTACATATATCATGAAGTTTTTCAAAGGGGTGAATAGTGCATAATGAATTTCGTTTTCCAAATTATTTACATCAAAGGAGAACTGAGGTAACTTCATTGTTTTATTTATAATTTTCTGGCCAAGCCAATTATTCCTGACATATTTTAACAATTTTACTGAAACATACACGAAAAAAGGCATTTGTTACTCTGAAATGGGTGAGGATACACTATAGACAGCTGTGGAATGCTGGGAAAATAGGACACTGCTTTCCCAATGATGGCATTATGATGTTACAATGCAAAACACTGTAAAAATTATTTTTTCTAAGCCTGTAATTACTTTCTTCAGTGTGCAGTGCAGAACATCAGCTTTTATGCTTTAATTGGGAATTTGTGCAACTTACGTGAATTTAGACTACCTGTTCAACATAGAGTAAAATGCACCTGTTGCAGCTTCACTATAGCCAAAGGCTGAACCAAAAATACTTTTGCCTTTATAATGAAAACATGGCATTAAGTACGTGACTTTTATCCACCATCAGTATCACTATTTTTGTCATTGGGTAGTAAGGATTTACATTTACTCTTGATGTACTAAATAAGAAAATTTGAGTCCTTTTGTTATGATGTTGGGCAAACGTGTTTGAAAAAACACCCTCTTGATGGTACAGTAACTTTGAGGGGAACGACTCTAGGTATAACAAAAACACAATAATACCTGCTCTGATGAATAATCAAATTTATTCAGTCATTAACTATAGCTAAAATTATTGCCAAAAATTAAATAACTAGTTTTATAACAGCAATGCAATATATATTGCAGTGTTAGAAATACATTCAGCAGTATCAGCACTTTGGAGTTACTGAATATCTGCAGCATAATCTGCTTAATGATATTTGTATCATGAACCTCTGTAGGAATCTTGATATCTTCTAAGTGACGTACTTTAGGGACATAAAAATGCATGTGCTGTACAGTTAGGCTTAACTGTAGGTAGGGCATGAGCATGGTATTTCATTAATCTGTACTAAAGTTTTACCTGTTGAAGAAGAAAGATGGTCTTTTAATATTTTTAAGTGTATATATGAGCACTGAAACTTAGTAATGCAATGACAATAGGTTAGGTTAGGTTAGTGAAATTTCTATTGTAGGCTTCTATTTTGAACCTGTAACCCTTAGAATACTATGCCAGTCTACTTTTTTTCACCTTAACCCATCTAGGCCCAAAAGGTTTGTCCCATGCCTTTGACTATTGTTAATGGAAACTTGCCTATTTCCCCACCATTATACTGTACTTAAGTTGTGATGAACCTATAACTTAAATGTCTGTGCTAATGTAACTCTTGAGTACCTTGCTTGAAGGTTCTATCACACAATTAGGTATCACGTTTGCAACCTTCTTACCTGACACAGGCCCTTGCCACAATCATTGCACATATGGGTTGCAGCATTCTGGGGTTTCTATGCACTTGCAGTACGTAAGTTTACCCTTCTTAGGTTTACTTGTTTGATGAGTTTGCCCTTTCTTTCTTTGTTGGTAACTTTTTATATGCTGCTTGCCTTACCTGACTACTGCTACCATTATTAGTCTTGCCTATTATGACATTTAAATTGTTTTTTTTTCCAAAGCTTTATAAGTCCTGAACTGGGAGTCGTTGGACACAGGCTACACTGGGTATTGGTTGGCATAGGCTACACAGGGTGTTGTTTGGTATAGGTAGGCTACACTGGGAGTTCTTTAACTTAGGCTAGTCTATAACTATTCGACTCTGTTAAGCATTGGTTGCCATGAATTCCTACTAAAATTCAAAGTAGGCTAAACCAGTCTTTCTTTATATTGCACTTGACCTTGTTGCTCACAACTTCTACCTAGAATGCAGACTGTATTTATATTGCCGTCGAAAGTCATCCTGAGAGAAAAGTCAAATTAGGTCACATTGAACAGGCCTTCTATCTCGGTGGTCTTGATTGGGCCGTCATCTGTATTTCGCTGTATTTATTACTAACCCCTGGGGGTTAGCCTAATTACAGTCGACCCCCCAAAAATAATGGTAAATACTCAATAAGCAACCCAAATACCATAGGAAACTGTAATTTCCAAAGAAATACCCAAAGCCGATATAGGCAGTTAGTGTGTGTATAACTGCCTAAATCCTTTACATAAGTAATTCCTTATGTAAAGGACCTCAGGTTTGTATAGTTAGGAAAAATAAAATTTACTTTAATTTTATATATATTTATATATATTTATATATATATATATATATATATATATATATATATATATATATATATATGTGTGTGTGTATATGTATATATATATATATATTATATATAATATATATATATATATATCTATATATATAGATATATATAATATTATATAATATATATATATATATATTATTAATACGACATGCTTCATACCTCTTAATTGACACCCTTCATTGAGTAACGATTCTTTTATCCACTGCAGACAGCCAATACAGAAGTGACCAGTGACACGTCTTTCTCTGAGTCTTACGAGATCGTGAGAGACTTCTCTGCAATTGGATATGTCCAGTGGATGGGTACATTTTTTCACTCCATAGAATATGTCGGACCAGAAGATAGACGAGGCCTCATTGGAACATAACTATATTTTTCTAACTTCAGGTCTGCCCACAGGTCCTTGGAACCTCTTTTCCTTGGACCGGTGGTGGATGCTCACAGGTAGTGTTTGCTTACTCGGCTCCTTCAGGAGGACAAGTTGCATCTCGCCTATGGTGTGCGGTTCAAGAGGTAAGAAGGATGTGAGAGTGACTGGCCTCTCCACCTTCCCCTCCCTGTCCTTCTACTCCTCTTCCTTCAGGTTGAGGATAGGACTTGAACGTACACTGGCTGGTCAGGCCATTGATGCAGTAAGCTTTCACATTGAGCTTCCTTTCTATTTTTCTTGTCAGAATCATAGAAGCAATCCCACTCCTTCCTCTAGCAAGGGGAGGAAGGATACTGGCAATAATGCAAAGTCCTTCCCAGAACTTTGCATTAATGTCTCTGACTCTAATAATTATTCTTACCAGCCCTTTTTTGGATGAGTTACAATTACACACTTATTTTGAAAAGGCCCAGAAATCTGACTCTTGATCATGAAGCTCCTATACTTTGACCAAGTTGTCAGAGACAGGGCACTCCTCGCTCTTACGACCAGGAGGAATAGCCCAGGTGTGCAGAACTCCAGTCTGTTCTAGAGGCTCACTCACATTCCTCCCACCAATCAGTGAGTCTTCCTTATGTAAAGGACCGAGGGTTTGTATATCGTGTAGGAACAAATCACAATTTTTGAAAGTAAATTGTATTTTTCATAAACTAGTGTACAAACCTGAGGTTCCTCTACATTAATGCCCATCTCATGCCACCTATCAAGGTGCCTGCTCAAATCCTGAACCTGGCTGAAATGTAAAGTGGAGTGTTTTACATCTGGGCAGGCATTCCAACCCCCCGCCTACCAGACGGTAGTTACTGCCTAACCACCTTGTTCAAGAATTTAATGGCCGTATTCCAGCCAATGCTGAAAGTAATTCCTTATGTAAAGGACCTCAGGTTTGTATAGTTAGGAAAAATACAATTTACTTAATATAATATATTACTAAATGATATACATATTATATATATCTATATATATATATATATAATATATTATTATATATATATTATGATATATATATATATACTTTATATATATATATATACACACATATATATATATAGTATACATATATATTATATTATAAATATATATATATATGTATATATATATATATATGTGTGCGTGTATATATATATATATTTATATATATATATATATTAAGTAAATTGTATTTTTCCTAACTATACAAACCTGAGGTCCTTTACATAAGGAATTACTTTCAGCATTGGCTGGAATACGGCCATTAAATTCTTGAACAAGGTGGTTAGGCAGTAACTACCGTCTGGTAGGCTGGTTAGAATGCCTGCCCAGATGTAAACACTCCACTTTGCATTTCAGCCCAGGTTTCAGATTGATAGGTGGCATGAGATGGGCATTAATGTAGAGGACCTCAGGTTTGTACACTAGTTATGAAAAATACAATTTACTTTCAAAAATTGTGATTTGTTCCTACACGATATACAAACCCTCGGTCCTTTACATAAGGAAGACTCACTGATTGGTGGGAGGAATGTGAGTGAGCCTCTAGAACAGACTGGAGTTCTGCACACCTGGGCTATTCCTCCTGGTCGTAAGAGCGAGGAGTGCCCTGTCTCTGACAACTTGGTCAAAGTATAGCAGCTTCATGATCAAGAGTCAGATTTCTGGGCCTTTTCAAAATGAGTGAGTAATTGTAACTCATCCAAAAAAGGGCTGGTAAGAATAATTATTAGAGTCAGAGACATTAATGCAAAGTTCTGGGAAGGACTTTGCATTATTGCCAGTCTCCTTCCTCCCCTTGCTAGAGGAAGGAGTGGGATTGCTTCTATGATTCTGACAAGAAAAATAGAAAGGAAGCTCAATGTGAAAGCTTACTGCATCAATTGCCTGACCAGCCAGTGTACGTTCAAGTCCTATCCTCAACCTGAAGGAAGAGGAGTAGAAGGACAGGGAGGGGAAGGTGGAGAGGCCAGTCACTCTCACATCCTTCTTACCTCTTGAACCGCACACCATAGGCGAGATGCAACTTGTCCTCCTGAAGGAGCCGAGTAAGCAAACACTACCTGTGAGCATCCACCACCGGTCCAAGGAAAAGAGGTTCCAAGGACCTGTGGGCAGACCTGAAGTTAGAAAAATATAGTTATGTTCCAATGAGACCTCATCTATCTTCTGGTCCGACATATTCTATGGAGTGCAAAAATGTACCCATCCACTGGACATATCCAACTGCAGAGAAGTCTCTCACGATCTCGTAAGACTCAGAGAAAGACGTGTCACTGGTCACTTCTGTATTGGCCGTCTGCTGTGGATAAACGAATCGTTACTCAATGAAGGGTGTCAATCCTTCATAGGTACAGCAACACATCAATAGGACAAAGTAATGACTGATCTGGATCAGCCAACACAAAGTCCACAGCACAGGAGATCACGAAGAACTCGGACTCGTCAACAGATGCCAACTGATTGTGCTGCTGCGCATCCGAGACATATTCACAACGTGACACCCACCTTTTGAAGGGTAATGCTGAGAACAACCACACAAGTCGTCTATCTTGTTCGCCAATGATGTTGAGAGACGAGATGATGATTTTCGCGAGGCATATGCGCATTAGACGAGAGTCAAGTACCTTCTAGAGACTGAGGCCCCTGTGATGGCAAGACAGAAGTTTCTCAAGGGTACTTGAATCTCAACCAATGAGAAACAATACTATATTACTAGTGAATGACTTAAGGTGAATGTGGACCCACGTCTTCACAGTTGAATCGAGAGAAGTAAACTCAAGATTTTGATCATAGAAAAAGTTCCGTTGATGACACCAACCAGTGAAGACGGCTTTAATCCCTGTTGTTTTACAGAGGACTGAAAAAGTTATTCCACTATTTCATTGCTGCTCAGCAAGAAAGTCAGAGCTTGCAATGAAGGCAGAGAGTCTTTCAGTGATGAAAACACCGGGATTGTAAAAATAATAATAATAATAATAATAATAATAATACTTTATTAAAAGTAATGGCTACTTCAGCAGCGTTACACTTGTAGAGATTCTTCTCTATTTTGCGAATAGCGGCTTTTTCAGTGCTACTTAAACAGGCTAGTAGAGCGCCTATAGAGGTCATGGTAAAATACAGGGTCATAATAGGTGTATATATTTGAATTTTACAGATAAACTATGATACCATAGTCATCAAAGTCATTAACGATTTTCTCTCTCTCTCTCTCTCTCTCTCTCTCTCTTTCTTAAAGCGAGCTTTCGTCTGGAGCTGCCAGACATCCTCGGGCTGGGAAGCTGAGGGTGGACTGATCTTGGTGCGGTGTCCGTCCTCCTTATATCTGTGGTTGACAGCAGGGGGTCTGCCCCATGCTTGTCTCCTATTGGCTGGTGGCGGTGAGTCTTGTTTTCATTGGCTGCCTGAGCCAGGTCTCAAGCCACTTTCTTTGGGCCGATGGTTGCGTTGCAGCATATCCTGCAGCCGTCTGGACCTCCTAAGCGGCGCTGTAACATTGATGGTCGTTGCGCTACGCTGTGGAATGTCACGGCTACTTTGATTTCCATCGGCTGCAGGAGTACCTCGTTCGGGGCATTGTCATCCATAGAGTTGTCATGATCGGTGGTGTCATTGTTGGTGGCAGGTCTTCTCATACTCGTAGGGAGGAGAAATTCTTCCTGCATCGTATTCAGATTAGGTTTTATTTGCTGGATGAGTAGCGCCTCCAGCAGGCGCAACCGACGGGCATCAGGGGCCTTCCCGACGATCTTCGTGTTCTTTATGATGACATCTCGGGAGATGGCCTCGTGATGTTTGGTGCGGGCGTGATTCTTTATAGCCCCCTCTTGGGCGTGGCACGAGAGTCTCTTCGACAGTCGCATGGTAGTCATACCTACGTAGGCGCCGCTGCATTCGTGGACTGGGCATGTATACTGGTACACTACATGCGTCTGCTTCAGGGGTTCTTGTACCTGTGGAGATGTTCCGCCAAAAGGACGGCGTGGCGATGGGCTCCCCACTGGGGGTTCTCTTCGCTAACTTTTATATGGGCACCGTGGAGGAACGGGTCTTCGCCAGGATGCAGCAACCCCGCAGATATGGACGTTATATTGACGACATCTTTGTGCAAGTCGACGCCGAGGATGAGGTAGAAGCCCTCCGTCAAGCATTTCAGCAGTGTAATGTGCTGAATTACACAGTCGAATGCAGCTCCGACGATCGGCTCCCCTTCCTCGACGTCCTTGTAAGCAAGACGGAAGACGGTCTCCGTACTTCAGTCTACACAAAGAAAACCAATTTAGGACTTTGCCTCAACGGAGACAGCGAGTGCCCCGCCAGATTCAAAAGCACCACCGTCAGGGCCTTCGTCAGGAGGGCCCTCTCCCACTGCTCAACCTGGCAGGACACTCACCATGAACTCGACCGCGCCTCCCAAGTACTTGTGAATAACGGGTACTCAAATAAATTAATCAGCAAGGAAGTCCGCACAGCCCTGGAGAAATGGTACGGTAGTGAGAGCCCGCAGCCCCACCCCCAGGATAATATCAAGCTGTACTACAAAGCCTTTATGAGTTCCCATTACCGTGAAGAAGAGGACGCCATTAAGAAAATTATTTCTGATAATGTATCCCCGACTGACGACACCAAGAATATCGACCTAATCATATATTACCAGAATCGGAGGACGCGCGATCTTATCATGAAAAATAACCCCTCTCCACAGGTACGAGAACCCCTGAAGCAGACGCATATAGTGTACCAGTATACATGCCCAGTCCCCGAATGCAGCGGCGCCTACGTAGGTATGACTACCATGCGACTGTCGAAGAGACTCTCGTGCCACGCCCAATAGGGGGCTATAAAGAATCACGCCCGCACCAAACATCACGAGGCCATCTCCCGAGATGTCATCATAAAGAACACGAAGATCATCGGGAGGGCCCCCTGATGCCGTCGGTTGCGCCTGCTGGAGGCGCTACTCATCCAGCAAATAAAACCTATCTGAATACGACGCAGGAAGAATTTCTCCTCCCTACGAGTATGAGAAGACCTGCCACCAACAATGACACCACCGATCATGACAACTCTATGGATGACAACGCCCCCGAACGAGGTACTCCTGCAGCCGATGGAAATCAAAGTAGCCGTGACATCCCACAGCGTAGCGCAACGCCCATCAATGTTACAGCACCGCTTAGGAGGTCCAGGCGGCTGCAGGATATGCTGCAACGCAACCATCGGCCCGAAGAAAGTGGCTTGAGACCTGGCTCAGGCAGCCAATGAAAACAAGACTCACCGCCACCAGCCAATAGGAGACAAGCATGGGGCAGACCCCCTGCTGTCAACCACAGATATAAGGAGGACGGACACCGCACCAAGATCAGTCCACCCTCAGCTTCCCAGCCCGAGGATGTCTGGCAGCTCCAGACGAAAGCTCGCTTTAAGAAAGAGAGAGAGAGAGAGAGAGAAAATCGTTAATGACTTTGATGACTATGGTATCATAGTTTATCTGTAAAATTCAAATATATACACCTATTTTGACCCTGTATTTTACCATGACCTCTATAGGCGCTCTACTAGCCTGTTTAAGTAGCACTGAAAAAGCCGCTATTCGCAAAATAGAGAAGAATCTCTACAAGTGTAACGCTGCTGAAGTAGCCATTACTTTTAATAAAGTATTCTTGAGAGAGGGTCTGCTTCCTAAGTACAATAATAATAATAATAGTATCCTGTATTTCAGCTCAGGGCCATATACATTGAATATACAAAATACACAGTAACATACACAATCTAGATATATGAGACAACATGATAAGAAAAATGAGTAATCAGCAATTATCCACAAAATAGCTGAGGTAGCATAAAAGATAGTAATCATAATATTGGTAATAACAGTAATAATATTGGTGAGAAAAAAAATACATTGAGAGTTATAACAGTTAGTGCACAGATTATATAACTTAAATTTCAACTAGAGACCTTAGGTGGTTACAGTAGTCAGGTCCATAGGGCTAAATACGAAAATTGAATGTAGAAAAAAAACTTCAACTTGATAGTAATCACAGTAATAATGAAAAAATAAAATATCAGCAATAAATATGATAGTGACAAAATCTGCAGATGACATCTTGCCAATATAGAGATTAAGTTCTTTATGGGACAAAGGCCTCATTTTCCCATCTTTCCCACAATTTAGATCTTCTTCTTGCTTCACTCCTTAGGATGCTTTGTATGAGCGAGTTGCTGCTGTTTCTCACTCGGGTTACCAGACTGGACATTGTTCGCCTTACAATGATTTTTAGATTGTCCAGGTGGTTTTCTAAGAACATCTGTGTGGCGGAGTGGTAGCGTGGAGTGTTTGTGAGGTGTCTCAGAATGTCATTGTGCACAACAGTGATACGTCTCATGGTCTCTCGGGTATAGTTCGTCCAGAGGGAACACCCATAGATACTGTAGCAGTACAAGTGGAAGAGCAGCAGTTTCATGTCTCGGTGACAGAAGGCAAACCTTCTTGCAATCATGTTGCCAGTTGCACATAGTTTACGCCTTATCTGTTCAATGTCTGCCGTATCATTTAGGTTGTCGGTGATAATGTGACCCAAATACGGAAATTCGCGCACAAATTCCAGCCGATGGTTTCCAAGGAAAATTTGTGGTTCTGCAATATGCTTAAGCGATCTCGGGAGCAGCGACATGCACTGGGTCTTGGTTTCGTTGTAGATTATATCAAATTCCTCTGCATATTGGCGCCAAGTGTCGATGAGTCATTGGAGGCCATGCACTGATGGGGAAATCAGAACCATATCATCGGCGTAACAGAGGTTGTTTATTGTTGTTTCATTGACAGTGCATCTGATTGGGAGTGAGTTCAGTTTGACATTCAAGGCATCTGTGTAGATATTAAACAGGTATGGAGAGAGAATGCCCCCTTGCTGAAGCCCGTTTAGGGAGCCGAAGGTGTACGATAATATGTTACCCCATTTGACACAGAATTGCTGTGTGGAGAACCAGCAATGTAAAATGCCAATTAGATATCGGGGTGTGCCCCTTTTATGCAGCTTCAGGAAGAGCTTCAGGTAGTTTACTCTGTCAAATGCTTTTCTCACATCTACAAAATATAGGAAAACAGGAGAGGCTGATGATAGGTAGTAGTTCAGCAATTCTTTCAGTATGTAGATGCAGGTGTCGGTTGAGTGGTTTGCTTTAAACCCGAACTGGTTGTCAGTGGTGTGTAGAAAGGGGAGAAGTCTCACAAGAAGAACCGACTCGAGTATCTTCGATGCGATCGTTGTGATTGCAATCGGCCGGTAATTGCCAGGGTCAGCTGCATCCTTTAGCTTGTTTTTGATTAATGGTGAACTAAGTGAACTAAGAGTAGGGAGTCTGGAAGAAACTGGTGAATTATGCACAGATTGAATAGGGCAGCTAGCAAAATGTAAATTATCGGATGGCAGAATTTGAAAGCCTGTGTGGGAAAACCATCTCAGCCGGGCGATTTATTTTTAGGTTGGCTGTTTATGGCATTACTGATGTTACCTGGCGTAATACGGTCTGTAAAATGAAATTGAATGTTGTCAATAAGGAGGTTATCTACATCCCTTCGGGAAGCTTGATCATTTATGCAATTCAGGATATTGTTGAAGTGATCGCCCCACATACTTGCGATAGCTTCGTCTCCAACTGCTTCCCCTACTCTCTATGATAGCTTTTTAGTTTTGGGATTTGAGGGTAATCACCAGATTCTAAGTTTCTAGACATTGCATCGGCTCTTAGTTGTTTTTCATTTAATCTGCAGTGCTTAAGAGCAAGTTTGAATTGCGCTCTTGCCTGCCTCATTAGTAATGCTGTGTGTCCTTCCCTCGGGCTACCATTTTGCCTCCACAGTAAAATCATTTCTCGTGAGTATGTATACAGATCTTTAACCAAGTCATTCCAACCAGGTATATTACGAGAATTACCTTGACGAAATCTATAGGCAGTCCTGCCCGAAGCAAGCATAGCAGAGATTATGTTCGAATAGAATTCATTCAGATCCCTCCTGTGGTGGTTATTTCTACAATTTGTGTTGGTACAAAGTAAGGCGTCTGCCAGTTGAACCATTGACCGCAACCTGGTTTCCGTGGTCACCCTAAAGTATCCGGTTTTCTGTTGGTTTTTAAAATCCCAGTTTACCGCTGGTGGGCGGTCAGTTAGTGGGTTCACAGTAGGGAGGGATGGGGTACTGAATGGTACCTGTAATGGGATGTGATCGTAGCCCATTGTAAGATCGTAGCCCATTGTAAGATCGTAGCGAATATTGCAGTTCATAGTAGAATTACCTTGACGAAATCTATGGTCAGTCCTGCCTGAAGCAAGCATAGCGGAGATTATGTTAGAATAGAATTAATTCAGATCCCTCCTGTGGTGGTCATTTCTACAATTTGTGTTGGTACAAAGTAAGGCGTCTGCCGGTTGAACCATTGACCGCAACCTGGTTTCCGTGGTCACCCTAAAGTATCCGGTTTTCTGTTGGTTTTTAAAATCCCAGTTTACCGCTGGTGGGCGGTCAGTTAGTGGGTTCACGGTAGGGAGGGATGGGGTACTGAATGACACCTGTAATGGGATGTGATCGTAGCCCATTGTAAGATCGTAGCAAACATTGCAGTTCATAATAGAATCATGAAGTTGTGGAGATGTGATGCAGTGGTCCAGCCAGGAGGTTGTAATTGCGTTCGCTCTATTATGTACATATGTAAGTGTTTACATAATAAAAATATGGAATGTTAGTCCATATATATAAAAGATTGCTTGCAGGAATGTGATCAGACTAGAGACGCTAAAGATGACGTATACAATAAGTATGTAGGCTAAGATAACATGCCGTCACCTGTAGTCATTCAATTGTTTATAAACATTAGTCCAAGCTCCCTGCTTGAGACAACTACCCCGACCTATAATTCAAACGGCCTACGTGATCTGTAGCGTGTCTCATTTGATTGTGTGTTCGTATGAAACTATGTCATTTGTATGTATGTTCATATGTTCGAACTACTGTCTGTTCCTTCATAACTTGTAACAGAGATGGTAGACAAGCAGAACAGAGTTAGCTATCGTCATTAGAAGACCTGTACCTCTTTACCTAAGCTTTATCATGTAGAGGAATAGGATTAGCCATCATCATTGGCAGAAGCGATCAAGCTATCGTCATAGAAGACTTGTACAATCATACCTGATCTTCACCATGTAAAACTTCAGAAGAATATATCTATTTTTATATTTCGTGTTTTCTAAAAGAACCTCCTCACCGAACCAACATGAGTTTAACACATCGTCGTAATAACCAACAAGATAATACCGACTTCGTAAGTGATCTACAAACCCCCAGACACTCCATAGAAGATGGAAGTGCAATACCAACTGACTTAGCGTAATATTATCGCAAGTCTAACATTACCTCATAGGGCGCCTTATCATACAAGGCACAAGCCCTAATATTGGTGGCAGTGGACCAGAAGAACTCTACAACTTCTCCGAAGAAATATCAGAATAATGAAGTATCATATAAGAACTCTTCAACGACGACGAAAGCAGCAGATTCTTCAAGCAACTTATTTTCATCGTTAGTGAGCGACTTCAGAAAACAACAAGAACTCTTTAACGACGACGAAAGTAAGAGATTCTTCAAGCAACTTAGTATCATCGTTAGTGAATAACTTCAAGAAACAAAACCGACGTGTCCTTTTTCCTACGACAACGCAAGCTTCGTCTCTCATTAGAATCATTCAAGAAAACATCGTTAGTGAGCGTTTCCGGCACTCCAAGAAACAAACCGAACGCGTCTGCAGCATCGGATCTTTCAAGGGCTCGAATCATCGAAACAACGCGCACGGAGGAAACTCAAGCCAAACCAGGTCATCCGCTAAATAGAGAAGGAGGACCAAGGCCGTGTGTCGTTATCGGAACACCGTGACTTCCCACAAAAGCAAGCTAAGTACAATTTTTTATTCATTTGGAGTAACTTTGAGTGTTTCCTTTGCAGGTCGAATTTCGTTATTCCTGTGGCTGAAGTTACGAGACATTCTTAATCTTACTTTTTTACAGAAATTATCTACATCATTGAGATTTCGCTACTGCGAGTTTTTTTATCTTTGAGTGTCTGTTTCCAGAAGTTCTACTGAAATATCATAATCATATACTATGTTAATTTTATCATTTTGGGTGATTATTAATCCCTTACGTAACAAATAATATTAAACAGTGAATATGCGTTTACGCAGTGGACGTCTGTATTTATACAGATGCATGGATAGGGTCGTTAAGCACCGTAGTGATTAGAAAACACACAAAAACAAGTGGAACACCCGTACAAATCTAGATACATTAGAGGTAACACTATTTCGGGCCATGACAATAAATGCTCCTTTGCAAAGTCCCGATCGTAGTTTTAGCCTTGAGTTTTTTGAGTTATATAAAATATCGAACCTCAATGACTCAACTTAACTTTAAAAATATGGCTGGATTGCAAGGAATAACATGTCTGTAAAAAACTTTCATCAGGCTAAATGCGCTGACCAGGATCCCTCACTATTTCAAATTTTAGCAAAGAATGAAGTACAAACAGTTAATATTGTATGCAGTAGTGATAACTTGTCTTATTAGTAATCGCTCAGTTCCTAATAGTTCGTCATTCATTGCTTTATACGTAACCAGCAACATAATGCTAAAAACACACAATACGTTGCCGATGGTAATAAAGAGAAGGATCCTAATTATTACAAAAAGAAATAGAAACAGTAGCCTTTCAGAATCAAACAAGCAAACTCGGTTACTGTGTCACCTAGTCAAGCGGTCAAGGTTAGTTAAATCTGCCGAGTGTTCAAAGCATAGCAAATTCCACACAATAAGCGACTCTAGCAGAGTGGGGAAAAAAGCGATGTTGGTTCATACATGCCAATATCTTTTTGAATTAAAAAGGATTTTTCCTATGAAACACACGACCGTATAAAGTAATCAGAGCAGGTTTTCGTTTTTTTTTTTTAATACGTAAGTTATTATAAGTAGTGGTGGATTAAGCCCAACTGTACGCGCCGTAAAAATTAGAGTATCTTGTTTTATTTCTTTAGTACACGTAATATCCTGTATTTACGGACTCACCGTCTGTTGTTCGAACTTCCCTAATGAGAAGTCCGAATAAGCGAACGCTTACAGATACCTCTATAGTTATAAAAAACATTGATCTGTATCTAGTGTAATTGTAAGATATCCATCTAGGGATACACAAAATATTATCTTACATCCTGCAAAATAAGGCGTGTTTACAAAGGAAAAATCCTATACGTATATTATAGTGATAGGTAAGCCCAACTGTACGCGCCGTAAAAATTAGGAGTATCTTGTTTTATTTCTTTAGTCACGTAATATCCTGATTTACGGATCACCGTCTGTTGTTCGAACTTCCCTAATGAGAAGTCCGAATAAGCGAACTTACGATACCTCTATAGTTATAAAAACATTGATCTGATCTGTGTAATTGTAAGATACCATCTAGGGATACACAAAAATATTATCTACATCCTCAAAAATAAGGCGTGTTTATCAAAGGAAAATCCTATAAACCTTCAAACATATTAAAATCCGTTTGAACAAAAATGAGACAGTTAATCAAATAATAACTTATATAAAGGAACTATACATTTGTCTCATAATCGTAACATTGTTCAAATGACCCAACAGAATTCTCCCACAACCGCAGTCGCACTTTGCACGCAAAATCTCGAGAAGCATTGCACCCTCGAATGTCTTAGTGCGTGTAAAAAAGACTTTGCTGGGAAATGAAATTTTAATCCTTCCCGACACTCTGAAATATAACGATTTCCGCGAACAAAGCCCTAGACACGGTTGACTCGCTGCAAACAAGTTAATATAGTAATCCACAAAAACCTATACATATAAATATCGCATTTCTTTTATTGTTGCTAATTTTTAATCCCGCCCAACCAGTCGTGGATGAATCTCTCTGATAATCTATCTAAAGTAATATCAGTAAAGTCATTCAAGCAGAGGTGATTCAGCAGAAATTTTTTTTTTTTTTTTATCTTTTACCTGAATACCAGGAAGTTTCTCCACTAGCGAGTGATCTCTGGGAAAACGGATGTAATTTAACACAAAATACGGTCTAAGGACAAACATAAAGCTATATACGTACCTTCGTATAGACTCTCACTGCAATTTCAAAATAGAGATAAATGACGAAGTTGGAATATGTTAGTAATAGGAGCCATTAGGAAATCAAATAGCCCATATAATTTCCCTCAAAAACGTCATGCCATAAAAGATCGGACTTGGCGTATCTGCGTAGATTTCTGTCGCTTAAACAAGGAAACGACTCCCGATAGTTTCCAGTGCCATGTAGCGACGACATCTTATCTCTGTTAGGTTAGAATAAATTTTTCACCAGCTTGGACTTACTTAAATGCTTTTACCAGATACCATTACCTAAGTGATTGTACCTCATACACCGTTTTCAGCACACTCAGGGGACATTATCAATTTTTACGTATGCCTCCGGCTTACGTTGCGCCCCAATTACAATATAGTGTTTGGAGACTTTTAGGGGATACCCTACATGCCTATTGGTTGGTCTTATAATCTTTTCTAATACCTTAGAAGTACATTCATAAACTAGAGCTAGTGCTACAGAGACAAAGACAAATAATCTCAGAGTAAAATATCTAAATGTGAGTTTTAAAAAACCGAACATGTTTATCTAGGTTTTATGTGTCTAGTCAAGGTCTTAAAGTAGTCCATGGTAAGGTACCGGCTATTCATAACTTTTCGGTACTTATTAACGTAAAAGGGGGATACAGCACTTTTGCGCTGTAGTGGGTATTACAATCGTATGCAAATATGTAACTCTTCAATCATGACAGCTCCTTTAACAGATCTTACGAAGAAGAGCGTAGATTGATTATGGTCTAAAAAGCATCAACAGGCGTTCGATATCTTAAAAGCGGAATAATGCAGCTTACCTAACTTAAAAATCCCTGATTTAAATAAGGAATTTTTTTTTATTGCAACAGACGCCTCAGACCAAGGGGTAAGAGGGATACTACTTCAGCAATATGATAAACAGTTCTTTCCTATAGCTTTTTATTCACGTAAACTAAAGCCCTCTGAAAGTAAATATGCAGTAATAAGCAAGGAAGGGCTAGGTATCTTTAACTCACTAGTACATTTTAAGTTCATAATCTATGGCTATCCTGATAAAGTCCTTACTGAACATGAGTCCTTTACCGAGTTTTTCAAAGGCTTTAATCACAGTCCAAAAGGAACTCGGTGACAAATGATCATTCAGGTCTTTGGAGCCAAGATAAGATATCTACCTGGGAAAGCAAATATCATAGCTGACGCATTATCCCGCAATCCCGCACCATACAGCAAAGAACCATTAATTAGACTAAAAGATATAGAAACATCCGTGCCTAGTTAAAAGTTAAAACCGTATCTAAACAAGAAAATTCCTTAACCCAAGAGATCGCGACCATTGAATATCTGGGTTGGAGCGCAGAACTGTTACAAACTGAACAAAGCAAGTGTCAACAGTGATAAGCAAAACAATAAACACCAAACAATAAACACTTCGAACGGAAACAAGGTCAGCAGCTAAACAAAACCAATAAACACTTCGAACGGAAACAGGGTCAGCGGCTAAGCAAACCAATAAACACTTCGAGCAGAAACCCTAAAGCAAAAATATATTTAAAGTATGTGTATCAGAATAATGTAATCAAATGTAATATTATATGTAGGTCCGTGACGAGGAAAACCCGAAGAACACAGCAGATGACTAACGACCAGGTAGTAATAATAATCTCTTTCATACCAATCGTCATAAACTGGTTGCATTCCGTCATCCAGGGTTCCCTACTATGTCCAGACGAAAGCCAAATCACTGTTTTACTGGCCTACAATGCTTACAGATATAAAAAAGCACATAACTAATTGTAACCCGTGTCATGAAAACAAGGGATACACTAAGACACCTGTCAGTTTAGGGGCCTATCCTGTGCCAAATCAATCCTTGAAAGAATATACTTAGAATTATTAACAGAGTTACGAGTCTGACAGAGGGAATAAACACTTCTTAGTGTTAATAGTTCCTTGACACGTTATATAGAAGTAATAGCACTAAAAACAAACACCGCAATTGAGTGCATTAGGAATATTTATGAGTGCTAAATCAGTAAACATGGAATTCAACACATGATAATCTGACTCGGGTGGTGTAAATCAATAATAATCTCCGTAACACGTGGTGTGAATTCCTTTCCATTAAGAAAACCAATAATATATTTTATCACCCAGAGTCAATCGGTTTGGTAGAATAACGGATAATTAAATAGGAAGTGTCAATGTCTTACGAGTTACAACTCGTGATATTGGATCCGAACTGGATTATAGCGGTTCTCACGGTTTTAAATACCTTTATCATTCATATCTTGATACCGAAAGTAGCCTTATACGGTACGCCGCTAGAACACTCTTCCACATATTCAAGCCAACCATTAATTTATCAAATATATATAAAAAAAATATATATATAAATAAATAAATATAAAACATAAAATAAATATGGATACAAGTGGAGTCAATATAATACACTCCGTAAGAAGTCGGAAGGGTTACAAATTATAATAAAAAAGGAATCACGATAAAATCAATAACGCTTTAGTAATGACAAATAAGCTAAAAGTTCAAACACATATCAAAACCTACTGACATATTGTCTGTCCCCCCCGGTAATTTATATTCGTAGTCAATGAAAAAAAAAAAAATAATAATAAATAAATAAATAAATAAAATACAATAAAAGGGATTTTAAAGTCAGGAAGTCTAGAAGTGAAAATGTTCTCTATGGAATAATCCTATATGAATCTTATACAGGGCTAATAATATATATAGAATTTGTATGGAAACCTTTTTCATCAGTTTGAATAAGGAATATTTAATTTAACATAATTACAATTATGCAGATTTCCAACATGAAACTAATATATTGTTCAATTTTGGTACTGTTTTTTTTCAGACATTCTTCTCATGTGGGTCGAGTATTAAACAACAAAAAATTTATCCTAAAGTCGTATTTATTACAGCAAGTAATTTAACTATTAAGCTGGTGACGACGTCATCAGTTCTAGAAGGTCTGTCGCGTTTGCCGTATCAGCATTGATTCCTTTAACCTCAAATATCTGCTTGCACAGGCTTCATCTCGCGCTTGGTGGCAGATTGACTGGAGAAAGGAATGCTTAGCCCGAACTTCTCATGGGCAAGGCAGACGTTAGGTACAAGTGTCTATCGGTATGCGCAATGCAACTTGCAATCATTTTAAAATTAATAAACAAAATAAGGAAATAGAATTTCTATAACATCAAAATGAATTAATTTTTTCTGAACCTCATAGACATTTAGAAGTATCACAATATGGATATGGATTATTTACTTGCAACATTAGCTTATTACAATCCAGGTAAATCACATTCATGGGAAAATGTTACATTTTCTTGAAAAACCCAAAGTTTATATAGAAATTAGTTACATAGTGGGTTTTTCATTGCATCTCCTACCTATTAATAATGTTTTAAAAGTTAACCTCAGAGGATGCGCACGAGAAAATTGAATATGAAACTTTTGTTAGGGCACATAGAATCATGATTAATCTTCTCTTTGACTCTTATGTTGCCTGGCAATCTTACAATTAGCTCCGTTTTCCACTTCTTTGTCTAGTAACTTACTACCAGTAATATCGAATTTTCTTTGAGATTCGTAATGATATCTATTTATTTTTTATAATTATGGATATTTTTACAAGTCATCATAGACCTGGATAGGTTCACTCATTGTTAATGCCATGGATAAAAAAGTTTGTACAGCGGATTCTTTTGAATTCCAAAATATCAGCGAATTCATGTGGGTTACGTCTGGTCTAAATGGCTCTCTCCCCTCCCCTGTATTTGGATGTCGTCTGTATTTACTTTGCCCTTGTGACAAGTATAATTTCACTTGCAGGCTGATTAATGGAACCTGTTACAGTATCCTGCAGTACGAGAGTTTCACATCGCAACTTCAAAAAATCGTTCGTCGTTGCGGACGACGGCAGTCGAGTAACGACCGCCTACAATGTGAAAGGAATAAGCACCATCATGGACTTCTTCGACCGACACCGTATCTCGTCGTTAATCTCGTTTTCATGCGGAACGCTCCAGCGACTGTCGGAAATCGACTACGAAAGGGACATACTTCCGACAATTACGACCCGAAGGATATTCAACTCTACTTTGCTGGCGAAGGACTCGTGCTGGGGATGTTTTTTTATTCATCGCGAACGTAATCGTGTAGCTTAGGATGCAGAGAATAAGTATGAGCGCAAAATAGAACGTTGGACCCGCCCAGGCAAATTTTCCCCTTGTTTTAACCCTGTGAAATAGGCCGTTTCATTGGGCTATAGGTGGTTGTCTGGAACTGTGTAATGGTCGAAAAGTTGTTCGAACGTTAGTTAAAAGTGAAGTAGTATAACCTCGGTCATGTATCCTATATATATAAAGTATCATGTATCCTATATATAAATGATCATAAATAACAGAATCGAAATATATTTTTTGCGTGTACGCACTAGGAATCTATATATAAATGATCATAAATAACGGAATCGAAATATATCTTTGCGTGTACGCAATAGGAATCTATTTTAAGTACACATATATTAATCATAATTATATGAATCCATATACATATGTATAAATAAATCAGGTAGCCTATAATCAATCTGTTACCTTTTATCTTACCAATATCTTGCAGTTATTTATGAGTTAGTATATGAATTAATGAATCAGATATATAACAGTTAGCATAAAAATCAACGAATCAATCAGCATAAACATTAATAATTTTATCAATTCATATATGAAATTTTTTATCAGTTAAAATATGATTTTTATCATGTTAATCTTCATTCTATGCAATTGTCAGAGTACATTAGTATTTTCTGTAGCATATGTATCTTAATGAGATGAAGTGAAAAACTGTATCATTATATATCACGTGATCACTAATTATTTTACCAATATCATTGTTTTATATTTTTTTATTACTTGAATCAACTTCATGTACACCAAGAATTTTTATTTACTTATATATATTCACATAGTGTCTGTATCACACTCCTATAAGTCAAATGCAAGTCAAGTTTGAGTAATATTCAGTACCTAGTTGGTTTTGGTAGCTGACCGAGCTAATGTAAGTGTTTACATAATAAAAATATGGAATGTTAGTCCATATATATAAAAGATTGCTTGCAGGAATGTGATCAGACTAGAGACGCTAAAGATGACGTATACAATAAGTATGTAGGCTAAGATAACATGCCGTCACCTGTAGTCATTCAATTGTTTATAAACATTAGTCCAAGCTCCCTGCTTGAGACAACTACCCCGACCTATAATTCAAACGGCCTACGTGATCTGTAGCGTGTCTCATTTGATTGTGTGTTCGTATGAAACTATGTCATTTGTATGTATGTTCATATGTTCGAACTACTGTCTGTTCCTTCATAACTTGTAACAGAGATGGTAGACAAGCAGAACAGAGTTAGCTATCGTCATTAGAAGACCTGTACCTCTTTACCTAAGCTTTATCATGTAGAGGAATAGGATTAGCCATCATCATTGGCAGAAGCGATCAAGCTATCGTCATAGAAGACTTGTACAATCATACCTGATCTTCACCATGTAAAACTTCAGAAGAATATATCTATTTTTATATTTCATGTATTCTACAAGAACCTCCTCACCGAACCAACATGAGTTAACACATCGTCGTAATAACCAACAAGATAATACCGACTTCGTAAGTGATCTACAAACCCCCAGACACTCCATAGAAGATGGAAGTGCAATACCAACCGACTTAGCGTAATATTATCGCAAGTCTAACATTACCTCATAGGGCGCCTTATCATACAAGGCACAAGCCCTAATACATATGAATAGGAGGAGGGAGGGAGGAGCATTACATCGCTAATTTGGAGAGCATGATTTTGACAGAGCGAGTAAGTTCATTATAAAATTGTTTTATACAAATATGATCAGCAGGAGAATCTTGAATAATACTGTGTAACTCCCCTAGGATCATGCAGTAATGATGAAAATTATTGTTATTTTCTCATGGCATATAAACATTAATTATTAGGACTTTAGAGTTCCCTACTGTCACTTGAAGCCCCAGCAATCTGTCACTCCTGTACGGCATCACCTTTATCATATTGTCTAACGATTTGTGCCACAGGAAAGAAAGTCCCCCTTTCGAGCGACCGGCTATGATTAGAGCTGTAACTTGCATCGATGAAGTCGAGAAGGTTCTGAAGTCTTCATGAACTGAATCGCAGATGACAAGGTCATGAGGCCAGAGGAGCATTTCTTGCAATGCAATGATGCCATTGAAATATTTGCAGAACATGTTTAGGAGAGGAATGTTCCGCTTGAGGCCAAAAATATTCCAAGAGATCATGTTTAATGTATCCATGGCTACTCTTGAGGATGGGAGATGAATGCGCTGATCATTTGGGTGGATGGGGGTTTAGCCAGGGGGAGTGGGCAGTCACTCGCCGTGGGCGGTGGGCTGGCACTTGCGGTGGAAATGACCCTGGTTGGAGTGTCAGTAAGTTCCCCTGGGGTTGGTTGGTCCCAGATTAGGTTATATCTTGAAACTAATATATTAGGACCAAAATTCTCACCTTTGAGAACGTCGAGGTGTTGAAATAGGCAGGTAATCCTGTAAGCCACTTTATGTTTACTTCTGCAAGGGAGTTCGTGAGAGATGAGTGGGTCAGAGCCAGTGAGAAACTTGACTCTCCACTATGGTGTCTAGCTTCACCGATGAGCACAGATTGTGAATTGCTACGTGGCATCTCTTCTCTGGTGTTGGGCGAGGTGAAACACGAATGTTGGGCTCCGGTCCAGCAGCCAAACGAGAGGTTCTTCTCTTCTTTCTGCTTGTTTGTATCTGCCAGCCGCCAGACCCCTCAAGATCACTCTCATCTGCATCTACGATGGTGGGGAGAGATAGGGTGGGGAGGATCACGAGGGCTGGTAATCATCACCGGAGGTCTATCTTCCACCGGAGGCACTGGGGAGGGAGGGGAAGTTGGGAGACCAACAGTCCCCTCAGAACGGAGGTGAGGAAAAACTGGATGCCGCATTCATAGGAGTCTGGTGGCTATCTGTGCGATTGCCTATCGATCCCTGCACTGCTTTGATCGCATCCCAGATCCGTGTGAGATTATTTATTTCCACCGTTTTAAGACTGTCTAGGGATTCCTGAAGTCCTTTGATCACGTACCAGATTCTTGATAATTTATCATTTGTCTCCTCGATTTTTTCTGAGTTTTTTCCCACTTCTTGTGGGTTGGATCAGGGAGGAAGTTTCTATTTACTTTAGAAGCAGAGCTAGTCGGGCGGGGAACAGGCGAAGTCTTCCATTATTCATTTACAATTTGGGGTGAACAAAGAATAATTGAACCTTATGAATTAGGAAATGTATATTAGAAGACAAAACTCAAATTGTCTGAAGAAAATCATTCTGCATCATCACAGTGGCTGATGGGGCAGGCGTGATGGAACAGAAGACTAGGCCATAGACTTCTGTTATACCTTGGGGTAAACAGAAAGGTGATAACGAGTCTAATGAGATATACCTCTGTCTGAAAATTCTTGCAATGGCAAATGTGGTGGTACAGGAGAGATTGGCATTATGCGAGAATTCCGAGCCAACCAGAGACCTAAGTTTGTAATTGCTGGGCAGAGAGATTCGAATTGGTAATTAATCCTCGACAGAGGATTAATTATCAATACCAAACTGAAAGGAATCTCGGAGAGCTAGCAGTACCGAGGCAGAGCTGTATACAACTGTGGCGGCATTACACAAACTAAAAAAACAAAAAACTCAAAACACAAACACACGTACTCACCTCAGACTCAGGGTGAGG
Source organism: Macrobrachium nipponense (assembly GCF_015104395.2). Classification (NCBI taxonomy): domain Eukaryota; kingdom Metazoa; phylum Arthropoda; class Malacostraca; order Decapoda; family Palaemonidae; genus Macrobrachium; species Macrobrachium nipponense. The sequence continues at coordinate 63,106,755 of NC_061088.1, forward strand.
AGCTGTGCCGCTGTCCGCTTGATATATAGCTAGGCTAGGCTAGGCTAGGCTAGCCGTCGTAAGGCAACACAAACAACCGAACAAGGACAACAACCACACAACAATTCAATAACTACACAACAAAAGACCACTGCACAACAATCACTATCAGCACCAAAAACCAATGACACGACAAGTCAACACTGCCTATAACATCAAGGAACCATAAAAACAACACTCAACAACTCACAATTCTAAGAACTCATCTACAACACAACAAAATTACAAGCACAACAAATTGAACAACACAACATCTTCAAAAAACACAAAATAGCTGACCATCAATAACACTTCTCCCAAAACTGACTAACCAGCACAGGCTCTCCTCACAAGACACCTTCACCTCTCCAGATGCTTGTAACTGATGCTGCCACTGATATACACAACAGAGCGCCACAACAGACACATGCTTACGACTGCCATTCAACCACTCCCATTTATCCCTCCACTAATCTCTCTCTCTCTCTCTCTCTCTCACGCAACCCTCGCAGACATTGTCAAATATAAACTACCATTATCACTCCTCCATACCACTCGCTTGATTCCTTATACTGAGTTCCTTGGTAGTGCATTACATGATGGAATGTGTTCGGCTAGAACCGTCGAGCACAAAAAAATGCACTCGAGCATCTGCATTTTAACTTAAATGGGAGGGAAAAAAACCCTTCTGTTCAGTGATAATGCAAATGCTGTGGGAAACAATACCACTAGTCATCTCAAAATCTAAACTGGTAACTCTTGGGAGGCATGAAAGGCTATCCTGGGTTTCAGGTTAATTTAGAGAAGTTACTATTCGCCTCAGTCACATAACTCGCATATATGCGGCTACTACTCGGACGATGCAACTGATAACAAGCATGTTGCGAGAGAAATATACTATTATATTCATAGGTTCCTGTAAATCGCACTCCAGCCTAACGACTAGTTCAAGCCAAACTGGTTGTTCCTAAAACAGTATCACTGGCAAGGCGTTCAAACCACTCAGTGCTATCCATCCTGAACAGATTGACATATGTTTCGTCAGATCATGAGATTGAACCAAAAATATAGTCTCTCAGGTTCGAATGCTGGGGAGTAGACTCCATACAATTCCTCATATTTCCTTGTTCATTCCAGTATAACCAGGAAGTAGAGGAGAAAAGAGAGTAGGATTGAATGTTCTTGCCCGCTCTTCTCTGAACTTGCAATGTTCTTACTCTGTTAAACGAAGCATTCATTTCATACAACCGTTTCATTCGCATGAACGCGAGCAAAAGTTGACCGGATTTAAATGTAGTAAAAGCTGGTGAGAACTTGCCACATCTTGCATCTATCTTCTCCGTCATAGAACCTCACGAAGAGTAACAGCGACATCAATCTTGGCACCTGAAAAATAACCATTACTGATTGTCACAGGTGGGTTCGAGCCACCAACACAGCTCGGTCCCTTCTCTTGCCCTGCGCCACTATCATGATGGAGAGAATACTACCAATCACCGACTGTGGATGTACGATCCCCCTTTGGGGTTGTACACTCAGAGAGACCTGCAAGCGAGTATACCCGACGCAGCCCCGGTTCCATGAGTAGCACCCTTGGAACCAGAGACAGGAGAACGAATCTGGGTTCGAATTCCTGGGGCTTACGAGACTATATTTTGTAGATAGCGTCCAGTTTCCTGCTCCAGAAGGAACAGGTGAGCCAAAGAGACAGCCAATTACTTCCTCCCCAGGGAAAGGATGTAGACCCTTAAAAGCCCCGAGGCAAGACTTCCTAAGGGGCAGAGAATACCTTCCTCTTCTTTGGATATGGAACCCTTTGAAGAGGGAGGTTAGGAGACGTCAGATGATGAAGACAAAAGATGATGACCCCGTGAACACTGGCTGCAACACGGGAAGGGAGGGTGCTATGTCATGGCAAGGAACTGCACTGATCAAGCGCAGAGAGTTCATTCATTAGAGCCGAGCACTCGGCTCGGCACGGCACCTGTCTGGTCGAGCAGAGTCGAGTGAGCTGAGTAGATCACCTCTACATAATTATGAGTGATAATCATCAACGAAGAACTATCACTTCTTCTCAATTAACTATTCTCCTTATAGGCCGAGGCTCCGAGAAGACTAAAGAGGGATTCTGTGTCTGCTGTCCTACGTGTTCGGTCCAATATACATGTTCGGTCCAGTATACGAGCATGGTACTTGACCATTAACCAGAAAGTGTAGCATGCAGTTCCAAGCTCTGCATAACTCCAAACCAGACTGAGGAGTGAACTCATCTGTACTGGTAATGGCTTGTATTGCTATCCAAGCATTCACTCGGCGAGAAAACCCTACTCTTGTAAGACAATAATCGGGCAAGCCTTGTGTTGACCTGTTACTCTGAAACATGATGTAGTCGAGTACTCAGCAAGCGCCAGCAAAACCAAGGGATCAAGGTGTTTGGCGAGACTTCCGATTATTGTAATACTTATTGGAAATGCCCATTGCCCTAGTGTTTGGAAATCACAGAAAACCAAATCACTCTGTGAACACCAGAAATTCCAAGGATTTTAATGGCTTAGCAAGACTCCTGATTTTCATAGTAACAGTTACCAGGGATGTCTGTCTCGCCCTAGTGTTTGGAAATTATAGAAAATCATAACACTCTGAGAATGCCAGCAATTCCAAGGAATTCGAGCATTCAGCGAGATTCCCAGGTATTGTAGTAACAATTACCGGGAATTCTCATCTTGCCTGAGTGTTTGCAGATCTTAGGTGACCAAAACACTTGTAGAGTGCTAGAAATTCCTAAGAATTTAAGCACTCGGCGAGACCCCGAATTTTGTCAAATGATCATTGGGTTGGGGCCCCTCCTCGACTCCCGTAGAAATCAAGGAGGAATGAACATAAAAACCAGTCCTAAATGCAAGCATTTAAGACTGGAATTCGAGTACAATTAAACAGAATATACACTCGAGGCTCCCAAAATGCAAGAACCCATAGGGGACTGCGAATTGAAATCCATCCAAAGGACAGAAAAAGCCAGGGAGACATTAGTCTCCAGATTTGACCTAAGATCCTTCCTCAACCATGTGGATGATCGTCCGGTAGGTCCCTAAGATCCCTTCAGGAATGTAGTAACCCAACGCTGAATCCTACGGAGATCACCCTGCATGAACCATCCTATTCACCTCGCCCCTCCTGGCATAGCCATAGAGGGAATAGATAAGGAAGACTGGACGCTCTCACTCGCTTTGCTAGCAGAACTAACAGCAGCCATCAACCTGTGGTGATGGCTGCGACATGAGTTTAGGAAAGCGTTATCGTCTGTAGAAACTCGCATGGCAGGCAAAACATTTGCCGCCACCAAGACTGGTCAGTCACATGAATGTGACTGTTGTCTGGGTGGGGTTGAGCGTGCACCTGACTGGAGAGGGCCGGTACCATCCTCCTATGCATCCAAGTCCTCATCAAGGCTGAAACCTCTCAAGAGAACCGAATGGAGGACCTCTACCGGTTTCAATGTGAGCAAGGTCCTGTGGTACCATCACGTCAACCCTGGGAAGCGAGTAATCACCCCAAGTGTGATCACCGGCAAGGCATGAGTCACCTGAGTAATTCACTCCTTTCTTCCACTCCATGCCTGAGTCGTGACAGTGAGCGTACTCAGCGTCACCGACTCTGGATACATGTGAATCCGTAAATTTACATGCACTTGGGGAAACTCGCGAATGAGCACCTGACACAGAAATAGTCTTAGGGACAGAACCTCTAGGACTAGCAGCAGAAGTGCAAACCGAAGTTTGCTCTTCTACGGCTCCTGACACGCTATGCCCAGGGGACAGCATGACGGTTCCTGTTCCCAAAGGAATTAAACATGCCAAGGATCGAGATTTTACCTGCAAAATATTCAGTTAGTCCCCCTGGAACCTTCCAGAGGTAAAATTCTGTAGATATTTTAATTTTACCAAGACAGAATTGTCCAGTGAGGCCATGCGGTCAATATTTTTAGAACTTCCTTTGCAACATGATAACTCCACTGAAGGTTTCATGGATGACTCAAAGTCAGATGCTGGCATCGGCTTTGGTGTAGCCTTCCCTGATATATAGAGAAGCGGGAGGTTATCATCTGTTGTATCAATTTTTACAGCAGAACTATATGCAATTTTGAAGGCTTTAAAGGAAATTTTAATTCAGAATGATAATGATTTTATTATAGATTATGACTCAAGAAGTGTTCCTCAGTCACTGGAATCTTTTAACTCGTTAAACCCTCTGATTTTAGATATATTGGAATGGCTGCATTTACTGAAAAGAAGAGGGAAAGAAGTAAAGTTCTGTTGGGTGCCTTCCCATGTTGGGGTGGTTGGGAATGAGAAATCTGACCAACTAGCAAAGTCGATGGTCAGCTCCCGAGAACCCACAAAATGCCTATTACCATATCGGGATTGGTCAGAGAATAAAAAAAATGTTGGCAGTCCCAATGGGAGGATATTTGAACTAATCAGAAAATGCGCAGTATCTCATCATCAGTATCTCCTTGGTCATATCCCTATATGCCAAGGAGACAGGAAACAATGTTGTGCAGATTGAGGATTGGGCATGCAAGACTCACTCATGGGTTCTTGATGTCCTGTGAATATTCTCCGTTTTGCGATAACTGTACTGTGCCCTTGACTGTGAGGCATTTGCTGGTTGAATGTCCCAGACTTGGGAATTTGAGACATAGGTTCCTGTCTTGGGGGCGTGACAGAGAAGGTACTAATTTTATTCTAGCTACAATTCTTGGAAAGGATTGTAGTATAGAGCAGTTATATATCTTTATATGGGAGGTGGGCCTCCTCAACAAAATTTAGGTTATACATAGAATGTCTATGTAAGAATTTATATATTTTAACAAATATATTTACAGTACATACATATATTTTTAGATTTTTTATATGAAATTTATTTTGATTTAATTTTTTTTCTCAATATAAATTTATTTGTGTGTCAATAACCTAGGTGTTGTGACACCAGTTTTAATAAACATAATAATAAATCAATCAAATCCCGAAGGGACGGGCGAGCCAGCAGAAGACCCAAATGCCTCCTCAGTTCGAGGAGGCATACCCTTCGAATTCCTGTGGCGAGACTTCTTAAGGGGGAGACTACCTTCTCCTTCTTCAGCAGGGAGCCTTAGAATCGAAGGGGTGGAGGCTGATGAAAAATATGATGATTCCGTAGAAGAAGATGACGACACTTGATGAGCTCTCTTCCTCCTTGACTTCTCCAAATTCTACAAGACTTCTACTACAGGGCAGCGGCGAAGGCTTTGTCCAGTGATGAAACTCCAGGATAGCAGTGGCATATGAATATGATTTCCAGAAGGGGAATAGTACACACACTTGAGTACCAATATCACAGCATGCTATGAGTCACAGGTACAATTCCAAGGCTAGGATAGTCAACACGAAGAGATATCCAACCATCTGCCGCTGTAATCAACTATCACCACTGTTAACCTGTAAAAGAAAGAAAATATGACTTAAAAAAATAAGGATACTCCTCTCGCATCCAAGGGCACCGCCCTCTGAAATGAGAGGAGGTCCCTCAAACACAAACACCACATGCTCCCTCTTCTATCTTTGTCCGATAGCTAGCGAAAGGATGAAGAAGAGGAAATAAATACCAGAAGAAACAAAGGACAAACCTCCGAAGTTCCCCTTGGTAATTTCAAGCATAAGCGTAAATTTCGGAAGAATACGTCTCATTCTGACGTTAAAGGGGGAAAATATGTAATAAGGGTGTTGACACACCCTTACCACCAACCTTTAATACAAAGCAGAAAGGCGGCTAGCAAGGCTTTCACAAAAAGTGGATTTGCATATTAATTATTAAAGTATTATTCAGGTCAAAATGATAATTAGTTTATGATGAAAAATGAACATGTATTAATGTTATCATAAATGTTATTATTACTGTAATTACATTACCATTGAAATTTCTGAAAGCCTACCGAAAAATAAAGTATCTGTGAGCGCAACCATAACTGATATTTACACTTCGTCAGCTGGCCTCCTATTGAGAAAAGTTGATATTGACTTAGTCGTCAAATAAGCTATTTGTTATGAAGATATGCTAATAAAATAGTATAAAGTAAAAATGGGTATATACAGCATTACCTATACATTTTATCAGTAGTATATTTCATAATTTGAGTCTCATGTATGTTGTTGGTTATCGCACTTAGGATTAGGCTAGCCTAGGCACCAATAAACATCGCTTAGAAAAAAAAAAAAATAATAATCTTCACTTTAACGGACAATCTACTTTAGTGGACACGAGTGCCCCCCTCCCCATTAGTCTGTTAAAATGAGGTTTCACTGTGCTTAGTAAGTTACTTACATGGAAATTATATTATCATAAAAAACAACTTTCATATAGTATACTTACCAAGTAATTACCAGATTAGAGCCTCCCCTCTTATGGACATGAGGGCACAAACAAATTGTTTAATGGTTGGCAGGGTTTTCCTGTGTTCCCCACAGTGGGTGAGGCTGTCACCTAGGTAAAACAGTAAAGCAGCACTATCATGAAATTAAAAAAAGTTGCCACACGAGGTAGATACTTTAGCTACAATACTTAGTAATTTTACATATATGAAACTTAATTTTGTTATAAAAATATCATTTTTACAGAAAATTTTCCCCTGATAATTTTACATGAATTTTTAGGATTTTTTGCGAGTTGTGTGACATTACTCCTTCTCATGGGCTACATTTTGTTGTTTCAGTAGCTGAAGTTGTAAATGGCAGTGATGTAATGAAATTACTACGGACTTAGTAAATGACCTATTTAGATTTTATTTTCCCAGTGAAATATATCTGAGAAGAGTTGATATGAATTAATTGTGAGAATGTAAGATATATTTAGGACATGTATAATAATATTAGTAAGGTACAAATACAGTATTTTATTTTGCTTTATATTTCAGATGGCTCCAATTACCGAGCAGGTAAGAAATACTTGCTATACCATCTTGCAGTAGGAGTCATTGTGATTGGTAAGATCAAATTTCTTTGTTATCATTCAATAGATGGTTGTTGAAGGGCTTCACTGAAACATTTGCGTAAATCCTTAAGCCATTTAATATGTGAAAATGATCAATATAAAAGTAATACATTGGAGGAGCTATGAACTGTGGCTGGCTATGGGCGTAGACTAATTGCAGTAATACCAGATAAAGACAATATGAATAACACACCACATAAAATTATATAAATACTACATAATATTCCCTATGCTCAATAAACATGAATACTTGCATTTACATATTCCTAACACAACATGTATGCTAAATGTGTATTAGAAATAAAGGTACATATTAACGATACTAATAATCATACATATAAAAAAATAATTATAATGATAATCCCTCATCTCCCCCTCCCCTTTCCGTTCAAAGAGCTTCATGAACGGGTATGGAGCCTAAGTGAACATCAACACTCTGGTTGAGTCACTTTGCGGTTGTTGACTTGTAGCAGGGGCTACACATCCTTCTTCTTTGGAGATAGTTGCTTCTCGTCACGCAATTGTGAAGTAGGGAGATGTACAGGGGGTAAGAAACGGCGGTTACGCCATAATATTCTTCCTGAGGGTAACTTCAAATGGTAGTCTTGCGACTTGCCGATGGCCATAGTAATGACTGTCTTATCCCATCGCTTAGAGATAGGGTCTTTAATCCAGACATTATAATTGAGCTTAAGTGGTGCCAAAGGGTATGCATGGCTGTCATACCATATTTTGGCTGCTTGAGAACGTGATGCTACACGACGGTCGTATTCATCTGCTTTCTCTTGCCATTCCTGCTTGAATGATGATGCATGGGCTAGGACACATGATTGGAGGGCTTGGCCATACGATATCTCCGCTGGAGAATGGGCAGCATAGTTAGGAGTATTCTGTATCTCCAACAATCCTTAGTCAAATTCTTCGGTGTTGATATTCCCAGAATGTGCTACTTTTAGGATAAAATGTTTGACTTTCTTTGCAGGTGCCTCGGCATGGCCGTTACTTTGGGGATAGTGGGGTGTGAACATCACATGTTGAACACCCCATCTGCCTAGAAAATTCTTGAATTCAGAGCTGGTGAACTGAGGTCCACCTTCTGTCATCAGCCTTACTGGAACACCTAAGTCTCGGAAGATATGGCTGAAGTGTCGTGTCGTTGCTTCTGCTGTAGTATTAGTACCAAATTGTACCACTGTTGGCCATCCAGATAGCCTTTATACATACAAGAGGAAAGATTTCCCAGCAACAATGAAGAAATCAGCCCATACAGATTCGAAAGGATGAGAGGGGTTCTCGTTGCATAACAGCGACTCCTGCTGTTGACTTTGCTGCATTATCTGACATGGCTCGAAGGCGTGGACCGTATTTGCTATATCTGAATTAATACCTGGCCAATATACAGTCTGTTTAGCCCGATGCTTAGTTGCCTCCACGCCACAATGGCTGTGATGAAGGCATGTTAAAATATTGTGTCGCATAGCTGAGGGAACCACTATTCAGGCCCCATACAGGACAAGGTCATCATCGGTGTATAATTCCTCCCTTATTTTCCAATAGGGTAGTATGTCACTGGAGAGATCGTAGTGGTGACTGGGGAATTCATTGGCAACGTTCTGGAGGAGTCTTGTGTATGAGGGGTCCTCATGTGCTGCGGTGCGAATTTATTCCAAGATAAGATCTTGTGTAGTTGATGTCTTCACCTCTGAAATTGCGTCGACGGTCTTGGCTACTACACTCCTTAGGGAAAGATGGGTTTCATTATTTAGCATATCATCCTCAGACGTTGGGTGGCTCACAGGGGAATGTGAGAGGGCATCGGGGATGCAATGTTCCTTGCCCTTACGCCACACTGTAGTGAAGATATATGGTTAAACTTTAGTCATAAACAGTAATAAAAATCTATTTTTGTCCTCTGTTTACATTGAGAATCAGCTGATGGACGTATATTACCGAAAGAATTATTTAGCAAAAAAATTTAGTTGCTAAAAGAAACTAATTTATTAAAGGAATTATTATTATTTTTAACTTTGTACATAAAAGTTTATGATACAGTAATTCATATTTCATTGAGAGAGAGAGAGAGAGCAGCTTAGGATGATAGTAACTGTTAACTAGCTTAGGTCGAGAATAACAACAACGTTGTGTTGTTTACATATGAAATTCGTATTTTAAATATTTTTACGGTGATAAGAAATGATGTGGCGGGATCACAAGCTAAAAAACAAGCTGGCAAAATCCCCCCCCCCCCCCCCCCCTTACATTAACCTAATTACTCTAGCTGTCAAATCCACCCCAGTCACACTTTCCTCTACACACTACAGCATACACGCAGGACAATTGACCTACAACTACACAAAACATAAAACAAAAAAACTCTCAAAATACAGGTACTTACCAATCAATCCAGTTACTCCGGGCTATCCTGTGCTGTCCACTGGTTAAGGTCACTGGAACACCAACAACAACAACACCAACAACAACAACCACGACACCACAACCCAACACAACAACACCAAGGACTACAACACAACAACCAAGGACAACAACAACACAACAACAATCAAGGAACACAACCACAACTCAACAACACAGCAACCAACCATGGAACATAACCACAACCTAACAACACAACAACCAACCGAGGAAAACAACCTCACATATAACAACAAAAGACCACTGCACAAACAACACAAAAAATCACAACAGCACAGGCACAACAACTCTAAGCAAAAACACTAACTTAACAACACCAAATAAAACAAAACTCAATCAACTTCCAATGCCTTCAATAGACTCCTCCAACACTACTACCTATCACAGGCTCTCACCAAAGACTGACTGAAAAACTCACTCAAAACACAGAACTCTAACAATCAACAGCACCAGCAGACAGCCCAGAACCTACCAACAACCAGTTCAGTCATCAACTATCCATACAGCAATTACACCCTCTCTCTCTCTCTCTCTCTCTCTCTCTCTCTCTCTCTCTCTCTCTCTCTCTCTCTCTCACACACACAGACGTTGTCAAATGGAACTCCATAACTCCTCCATAATGAAACATCGATAGTGATAAAATATTTTCATGTATACTGTTATAATATGTGTGATAATCATTGAGTCAACTATAAAAGTTGTATTGAAGCAGTTTAGTAAATCACAGAAAGAATAAAAATATGACAACTCGTATGTATCTACAAATGTCAGGCACCATTAAATTTTGTTCTTTTATTACGATAATAATAGATCAGTATTATAGTTTTTTCTGTACGTGAAATAAGATATTTTGAAAAGTTGCTGTTTTATTTCATTAAGGGATAAGTATACTGAGAGAAAGAGAGAGCGATGTGATTTTGTGGGATTTTAATTTAGCATTTTATCGATATATGTGTATATGTAGATATATATAATTATATATATAATATGTATATATATATATATTATATATATATATATATATATATATACACACACACACACAATGTACTAAATTACGTACTATTTTTACACGATGTGATAGTGGTTACACCGTTCTACAAACTACCGACAGTATTTTACACACGAATGCTCCAAACTCTATCATAAAACACTTGATAGAGTTTAGAGCATTCGTGTGTAAAATACGTCGGTAGTTTGTAGAGAGTGTAACCACTATCACATTGTGTAAAAATAGTACGAAGTACATTGTGCGCGCGTGTACATATATATATATATATAGATATATATATATATATCTATATATATATATATATGTATATATATATATATATATATATTATATATATATATACTGTAGGCATGTATTATTAAATATGCTGGCTTCAATAGGACGTCCTTAATTTAGTATTAGTTTAACCTAATTTGGTATTTTATCAGTGTTTCAGTGTTTTTCAACCTTTTTACCTCGGGGCGCATCTATGGATGAACGGACCTTTGGGGCGCACCTTTGATTTTGATATGGACAAAATACTTATGAAATTTGAATTTATTGTGAAGTTTCAGAAACTTTAGATTGCTAGTACGGTAATACTTTCTTCCTGAGACGATATTTTACTTTTTTGTGTGTAGCGTTCAGCATATTTTAATATGTGTTTTTTTATGCTGCATATTTTTATTTTATAATAATTATGATAATAATAATAATAATAATAATAATATAATTATTATGATTATTATTATTATAATTTGTAGTAGTAGTAGCAGCAGTCGTGCGAAAATAATCGATATGTATTTTAAAATAACCATTTATTTTTTAGATATTACATTTTGCATTTAAGTATCCTAATGTGAAACCTGTGCTTGATGAGATTTAGCAATTTTGTGAATGTCACGCCTTTTATGTGATAAACAAACTCTCAACTCTTTATCAGTAGATTTGATATTTGTTTTACTTTTACATTTAATGTTAGTTAGTACAAAAAATCCTTTTTCACAAAGATAAGTTTTAGAAAACTGCAATAAAACCGTTAATGCCTTGTTAGCTATTGAAGTATATACTTCTTTAACTGAAATCCATAACTGATCGATGGTCACCTCTGTATGCTTCATCTTTAATCCCCGATCAGTAGATATAGCGGCCAGCTCTTCCTCTTCTGTTAACGAAAAGCCAACGTCCTCGGTAGAAATATCAGTGAAAGGTTTGCGAATCCATCGTACTGCTCGGTGTTTATTGAGGGAAAGTAATAATTCAGATTACCTTCCAGAGTCGCTAAATGATCCACTATAAAGGAATTAAATCGTCTGAATAGCCTTTTCTCAGCAAAGGAAACATTTTCAAACAGCCTGAACTTGCTTTTCTTTCCCAAATCACTATTTTTTTCTGGAATGCTTTGATTCTGTCGGTAGATGAGAGAAGATTTTCATTTCCACTTTGCATAGACATGTTCAGATTATTCAAGTGTTGAAACATATCAGTCAGATATTCCAATTTTGATGTCCAAAACTCACATTCCAAAAGTCCACAAAACTTACTTTTATTTACCTTTCCTCTTGACAACCATCTTACTTCTGTGTGCAATAGCAAGCGAGTGTGTTGTGAATCCATGTTTTCACAAAGTTGTTCAAATATACGAACCTTTATTGGTCTAGTCTTGATGAAATTTACCATTTGGACATCTTGATCAAAAACTTCTTTCAGTTTAACACCCAGTGTTTTTGTCCATCAAGAAACAGTGAATTGTTATTATCTTGGGATTCTTTTGCTTTACAAATGATGCAAGACCTTTAATGGAACCCATCATTGATGGAGCTTCATCAGTAAAAATTCCAACACACGATTCCCAGGATAAATTACATTTCTCAAAATAACTATTCAAAATAAGGAAAATATCTTCACCTTTAGTAGTGGTAAGCAATACCTTGCAACAAAGATACTGATTTACTATTCTATCCCCATCAATAAAGCGAATAAAAGTCAGTAGTTGCGCTTTGTTACTTATGTCTGTTGATTCATCAACTTGTAGCACATCCTGAAGTTTATTACGACAAACATTTTCCTAATTATCGGTAGACATATCCAGAATAAGGCTATGAACAGCATCATTTCATAGTGGAATTTTACTTAATTGTTTCTCTGTATCATCTACTAACATTCTTCACCATCTTTCTGCTAGAGGGCAAAATAATAGATTCAGCAAGAGTATGTGACTTCATCTTTACGGCAATCATTTCCGATACTTCATAAGATGCAATTTGACCTTTTTCAAACAACGTTACTCTACTTTTGAAAGCAAATGCTTGCTTTGTCTGTTGATCAAGTAGTCTTTTGACATTATTTACGTCTTTTCCTTGAAGACTGCAATGCGATGTTTGAAAATGTTTACTTAATTTACTAGGAAGCATCGGCTCGGCTCATTTGACATTTTGCAACCACAAACCAAACAGAGGCTGATTTTCATCTCCAGTCCACGTGAAGCCAAAACTTAAATAACTTTTGCCGTATTTCCGATTAGGTTTAATCTTAATTTTCTTAGCTGGACACTTTATTTCACTCGAAATGAAAAGGAAAGATTAAGGAATTTACCTTCCAGTTTAAAATGTCAAATATCGAAGACTTGACTCAGACATAGAATCACATACTCGGTGTCTGCAAAATTTCTGAAAATAATTACAGATATTTTAAATATTAGAATCTAATTTTCCTATTCCTTGGGGCGCACTTGAGCACCTCACGGGGCGCACTGGTTTGAGAAACGCTGGTTTATTGCTTATAACTGTTGATAATAAGTATATTGACGTAAGTTGCTTGAATATAACTTAGGTAAATTAAGTGTTTTTTTTTGTACAATTTCTACATATTATACACACACACACACACACACACACATATATATATATATATATATCTATATATATAATATATATATATATATATATATATATATATATAATAGTTAACCATTTATTCTGGTTCTTAATGGTTCTCGTAGTGAATTGTATTTGAGAATGTAGAAATTGTACACAAAAAAGATATTTATTTTACCCAAGTTAAAAAATCTAGCAACTGAAGTCAGTATACGTACTATCAGCATATGTAAGCAATAAACGCTGACAAAAAACCGAATCAGGTTAAACTAATACTAAAGTAAGGACGTTGTATTGAAGCCAATATATTTGATAACATATCTCCAGTCACAATACATCCCACCTTTTGCATTTTTATTATTTTCTAAAGGTTTTGTGTTTATTTTTTTTATGAGGATTTACAGTCCACATTTTTCATTTTTCTTTATTTTTGAAAAGTTTTATTTTATTTATTTATTTTTGGCGACATACAACCAGCTTTTACATTTTTTATTTTACATTTTTTTTTTTTTTTTTTGGTGGACACACAATCCACCTTTTGCATTTTTTATATTTTTTAGGACATTTTACGTTTGCCATAATCGGCAAATCAAAGTCACACTTGTATAAGTGACACAATTTCCACACATGCACAAACTCAGAAATTAAGCTACAGTTATAATCTACCCGAGGAATAACTCACACCCTTGGGGGAATTGATAAGTGCTGGGGGAGCACTCTCAAGGGGGTATTATAATCAAGTCCTGGGGGAAGCACCTGATTATAATACCATTCCCTTTGGGTGAAAGTTACTCCCAGGGTAGGGGGGCCTCGATGTTAAATGAAGACTGTGGCTTAATTTGGGTGCGTGTCAATTTTGTCACTAATTGCAAGAAATTGGTCACTATGCATGGAAAGTGGCCATTCTTGCACAATTGACTGCAATTTGGCCATATTGCAGGGATGTCCAAAAATGGCCTGAATGGTACGAATGGGTATTTTGGGAGTCAAACGGACTTTTACTTTTGGGCACCCCTGCAATGTGGCCGAGCTGCAATCAGCTGTGCAAATTTGGCCGTTCACACACAAACGCAAATTAAGCCACAAATAACGTCCAATATTGAGGTCTCTATTCCTCGGGAATTTTTTTAAATCAAGGGAAATTTAATCAAGTTCTAGGAGAAGCACAAGTTATAATTTCCCTTGGGTGAAATAAATTACCAATGAATAGAGACCTCAATATTAGACGTTATTTGTGCCTTAATTTGCGTGTACGTGAATTTCGTCACTTACACACTTGCTTCTTTTTTACTTATCTATTTTTTTATTTATTGTTTTTTTTAGGATATACACTCCACCTTTTGCATTTTTATTATTCTTAAAGGTTTTGTTTTATCCATTTATTTATTTTTGTTTGTTTGTTAAGGCATACAGTCCACATTTTTCATTTTTTTAAAGTTTTGTCTTATTTATTTTTTGGCGACATATACAACCCACTTATACATTTTTTAAAAGTTTTTGTTTTTATTAATTTTTTTTGGTGGACACCTTTTGCATTTTTTTTTTTATTTATTTTAGGACATTTTACGTTTGCCGTAACACTAGGACTGCCAAGGTCCTACACCCGCCATTAACGGTCGGCCAAGCAGTCATTTTGACTGCTTTTATAGAAAACTATCTAATTACCTAATAAAATTAGTTTAGTAGTTCTGTTGCGACTTTATGTCAGTTAGTATACCATTTACATGGAAATCAAAGAGGAATTACATGTTTAGGCTATGTCTATATATAATTTTACAAAATTTTCCCACTCTAAATTGCTATAGGAATGAAAAAACTCTGTTTTTTGCTTTGTTTATGGTACTTTCCATAGAGGATTACATTTTCATAAAAAAATCAACTTCCTTTTTCCTTCCTCTAAATGAAAATGTACAGCCAACTACAAAACGGGTGTCGCTTCGCCAAACCTGGGTTGGAGAGATCACGCCCTTCTTGCCCTGAAAGGTGGCCTTCGTTCCAACAACCAGTACATAGTTAGAATGGTTCGAATGGGAGCAAAGACAATACACGAAAGATGGGAAACTGACTATTAATACCATTAAAAAAAACATCATCCAACCCGTCAGAATGCGCGCCATCTATTGATCATCCCTTAACTAAAACTCGCTGTGACGTAGCGCGGCTTTTTTTAAATGTTAAAATTTATTCTTATGCTGCAATAAACTTCTCTTTATAAATTATTGAATACTAAATCGATTAATATTGCTTGTTAACATGATTATAGGGCTTTATCATAGCTTATGACTTATATATTAGGCATTTCTGAATCATTAAAATAAAAATCTTCAGGTTTAATGTAAACATTAATTGTTAAGTATCTTTATCTAAAATTGAGAGGGCAGTTAACATTAATTGCTAAGTATCTTTATTCAAAATTGAGAGGGCAGTTAGAATGAAACAAACTTATTCTCATATTATCTTATTTCACCAATATAGTATACAGTAATTATTTTCCTTTTTTTGTGCTTGTGCTTATGATTGTATACTGTGCATACCTAAGCGACTGTACACAAATGTTCTTGCAAAGAACATAAACAAAGTAAAAGAAATGGCACATGCTTCATTTGCATGCAATAGTCATACAAGTCATGCAAACAAAACATGCATATATCAGAATTTAAATAGCAAACAAAGCATGGGATAATCAAAACCAATAATATGAAAACAAAATGAAAAAGCAGACTTAACTTGCATGCTGATTAGGCAAAAGTTAAGTAATATTTGTTAATAAAACTAAGAAAAGTACAACAACAAAGTAGTAAAAGTAAGGTACCCTTTTATAACAAATGCAATGCCTTATTTTACAGAATACTGTGTAAGTAAAAATCTAGGTTTAACTTAATTTTCATAAAAAGCAAATAAGAATTGAAATCACAAATCAGATAGGAAACAAACCACAGATAAATCATTCAACCAAAATAATTAGATTTCAAAACTACAAAAAAAAAAAGCGTAACATGCTCAAAAAAAAAAAAAAAAAAAAAAAAAAAAAAAGA
This sequence comes from Macrobrachium nipponense, assembly GCF_015104395.2. Lineage (NCBI taxonomy): Eukaryota > Metazoa > Arthropoda > Malacostraca > Decapoda > Palaemonidae > Macrobrachium > Macrobrachium nipponense. The sequence goes on from NC_061088.1 coordinate 63,123,134, forward strand.
TATCATCAACAAAAAACTGTCATGGTTAGAAATAAAAAATGTAAGCATGCCAATACTGTATATCAAATTAAGTAAAAAAATACAAAACGTAAAGAAATAATACAGTACAGTATAATGAAGTTGATAAACATAATATATTGAAAGGATACTATCATGCAACAGGAAAAAACATAGGAATGCAAAAACAAAATAAATACAGTACATGCATAAGTAATCTTTCATTTTAAATCAATGAAAACTGAATAAATACATACAGTACATTTTGTTAATGTCAAAGTCAGGAAATTGAAATCCATGTCTAAGGGAAGTTACAATATACGGTATTTCTTAATAATTATATATCTGATATTTAGGTACTTATTCCAAAAATATTATATACTGTACATAAAACAATACATATGTGTCAGACAAATCTAAGAACCTAGAGGAATGAATACAGTTTATTATATTTTATGATTATTTATTAAGCTCTTGGTCAAGTCAGAACCTATTTATAACAATTTATTAAAATCTCATAGCCCAATAATTGTGGGAGTTCTCAAAAATGCATATTCAATTGGCACCCTTTTATGAAGGTAATGTAACCAACACTTCTGCCTGATATTTTCTAGTAAAATGCCATTTCTGGAAGAAGCATGCACATTCCTAAAAAAATTTGAAACAATTATTCTAATTGACTTAAACCATGTTTCTTTTTGCACCATGTACAGTACAAGCAAATATCATAGGTTTTCTCAACTTGCTTTGCCAATTTATTACTACTGTATTACTGCGTACATTTGCTGCCAAATGGTAAATTTATTTTGGAATACTATGTGGGGTGTTGGTACCAATTACAAGATTTCATTTTAAAAATTGAACAATTATGAGCATATAATGCAGAAACATAGATGAAACGGTAAGAATGGATCTTGTGGGAGCAGATATGCTGGTTTGCATGTATTTTTTTTTTATTTTGAATGCTTTTATCCATACATATAGGAAAATTCAATCATAGATTAAAAGGTTAGTGAACTTGAAATTAAAGTAAAACACTCTAACTTAACTAACCTACTTATGCTCTCCCATATGAATGCTCCCACAAGATCCATCCTTCCTGATAAAACAACTTTGGTTTGCTAAATAGTTGCTTATTAATGAAAAATTAAGGTAAACATTTATAACTACAACCCAAGGGTAGGCTGCTGAGAATATAACATAAGTACAGTATATATACAGTATATCAAAGTTGCTGTGAGTAGCCTATCTGGAAAAGGCATGGAGACCCAATATTCACGAATTGTATGACAGTGAAAGGAATTGGTATGTTTATTTCATATTTCTAGAGATTTTCAAGATATGCAAATATAACTTTAAGGTATTTATTTGAAATACAATTGACGCCTGTAAATGACAAGAAAATATGGTTTTTCTAGTTGATTTTGATATGTTTTGCAAGATAGCTTCATTTCCATTGCAAATTACTGTTGACATGGTTAGGTAACTGTTGGCAGGGTTATGGTACTGCTGATATGGTTAGGTTTACTGTTGACATGATTAGGCTACTGATGTACACTACCAGAAAGGTTAGGTTGGTTGTTGGGGTTTCAAACGGCAAGAATATTTTTTATTTTTTTCTAGTCGAAAATCACATATAAATGTATTTTCTTTCCGCTTAGAGGCGTCCACCGTATTGTAAATATTTTCCAATATTTATTTCGGAATAACACCGAACCGACATTCAATTTTGCTTTAGTCTATTTTATTTCTTCATTTTCTCTAAAAGTCATCATGTACTTTGTAACAGATGTAATGATTTTATTACCTTTCTTTATTCTGAGGAAAAACATGAAAAATCAGATGGGGAAAATCATTTTTCGTCCTATTGCAAACCACACACGGGTGATGATGGCTACGCCCACTCATGATTGAAATTGAATGCCCCGCTTTGTGAAAAACTAAACAAACAGACGATGGATTGTCTTTGTAAACAAACAGACGATGTAGGCAGGTGCAATGCTACCGCCATCTTCATTTCATGCCAGGTACTAAATTGTATGCGGCCGATGCGGCTGTGGCTTGAGCTTCCCATCTTTCGTGTATTGTCTTTGGAATGGGAGGAAGGAAATTACGGTAACCAGGTAAAGAAATGCAATAATAAATGAAATATATATGGACAGAGAGAGAGAGAGCTTTTATTCCTGTTTAGTTATTAATCTGATGGATATATTCGAGATCTTCTTTAAGAAATATTTTAGTGTATATATTTTGGAAAATAATTATTATGAAATGATATCACACAGTATTGTTTTATATCGTTATCATATTGTCTATAAAAAAAGCCTTAAATATTATTGGAACTGACTATTCATATTATTATTATTCAGACGAAAATATCCTTCTTTTTCAGTATCCTATAAGGAGCTGTACTTTCTCTCTTTTCTCTCTCTTCTCTCTCTCTCTCTCTCTCTCTCTCTCTCTCTCTCTCTCTCTCTTCTCTCTCTCTCTCTGAAGAAGAAGAAGAATGCTCTCTGATTGTAAACACGCGTTGTTGGGTGAGCTCTTCTATTATAATGAGTTTTTGTGCAAGTTCTAGGGATACTACACCTTTCACCGTGTTATATAAGTTACAGTAAGACTCAGTGACCATTTTAGTAACAAAAGTGTGTATATAGGATTTTTATACTACTCTGTAGTTACGATATAAAAACTCATTCTCCATGGCATACCCACTCGGTCGGCTGCGCCACAGTTCGCGCATGCGCAGTGTGCATGTGATGTCTATTGTGACGTTTGGAAAAGGCTGCTGCCTTCACGAAATAATGGATTACACCGGACCAGCCTCTGTTTCTGAGGTTGAAAATGATCTGCACCTGACTGATGATGAGGATGTAGATATGACTCATTGGCCACCACTCACACAATCTCTTCCTCATAAGCCCTCCAGTACTGTTGCTAATACCCCCATGAAGCGCCCAGTGGATTATGGGTCAGATACTAGCAGTGCTCCACAGTCTCCTGCTGCTAAAACATCCAAATGTCAAGAGATTTTCACTAGACAAAAGAGTGATGTCACTCTGCCTCAACCCCCCCTACACGACTTGCTTCCTCTGCTACCCCAGCTTTTGCTCCCCGTGATGAATATGTTAGGTTGGTCTTCAAAGAAAATTTGAGCACTGACACTAAACTACGATGGCTGACTGAAGTAAACAGAACCTTCAATCTTGATAAGGAGCTGGCAGAGGTGAAAATGTCTGCAATCACATCTAAATTTGTATATATTGCAAGGAGTCGTGAGGCTATCATTGGCAGGGTCAAGGGTGGTGAATTTCTGTCCATAAGCCTGGATATTCAAGATTCAATAGACAGACCCCGTAAGTATTTAACATATCTCATTACTCGTTGTTACCCTATTGAAGCAGACCTAACCTTGCTAAGGAACTGCCTGGTGTATACAGTGCAAGGAGATTTCTTCAAAATGGGAACCCTATTAATCGCATTGTCATCACATGGAGTCTACTAGAACCACCACCATCTGTTTATGAGTTTTCCTTCCTCCCTTGCCTCCCTCCTTGTGAATTACGCAGGATGAAGGATGATCAACCCAACTGTTTCAACTGCTGGGGTACTGGCCATATCTCCCGATATTGCTCTGCCTCACCTAAGTGTGCCTGGTGTGCTGCAGCCCATTCCACACGCACCTGTCCATACCGTAAACCTATTACTGATGCTTCCACCTCATTGTCAGAATCATCATCAACTCCAGAGACTGTGCATTGGAAATGCCCTCGTTGTGGTGAAGCAGGAGTTAATGTTTGGCATGGATGTTCCAGACGGTCGTGCGCTGCCACGCAGTCACTTCCACTGACACCACCACCACAACCAGTGTCAACCTCCTCGTTATGCCCTCCTGAATCAGCTGAAATTTCAAAACTTCGTAAGGCTGTTGCTGCCTTGGAATCGCACTGTACAGCACTAACGACACGCTTTGATGCTATTGATGTACGCTTCGATAGCTTGATCGCTCAGCAGGCTACCACTGCAAGTAACCTCGACACACTAGTCAAGGCACAACAAGTTCTCATAACCTCTGTTGCCTCACTTACTGAGAAGCTAGATACTGTTGCCTCTTGTCTTGAAAGGGTCAGTGGCCTCCTGCCAGCTCAGCCTCCTTCACTTGGTGCACCATCTAACAGTGCTGCTTCTCCGGTACATGCTCGACCTGTCTCTCGCAGCGTTAAGGGTAAACTTCGCTAGACTCATGCAACTACATGTTCTTTCATGGAATGCCCTTGGAATTAGACAATACTCCAGACTCACTGCACTCAGGACATATGTTTATTGCCATCACCCACAAGTAATATTTATTCAAGAAGCCTTCCCTGGTGGTGCTCAGCCAGTGATGAAGCTCCAACACTCTCCGGTTATGTTTTCATATGTACATCATGTCAGGAATGGTCATATTACTTACATCCACTCTTCTCTCCCTCATCAACTCCTTCGCTCATCAGCAGATATTAACATGACCTTTCAACTTTTTCAGGTTAAGATAGGTGATGGTCATATTCGATTATGCAATGTTTACTCTGCCCCTGGCCTAATTAACCTCTCGGCACTTCCTACACCTACAAACCTTGGCATGATCTACATGGGTGATTTCAATGCCAGACACCCAGATCTTGGTGATGTCTCTCCGATTCCCAACCGCAGTGGAGTTCCTCTGCTCAACTACATCCATCGTTACCATTTAACCCGTTGGGATATAGGTGGTGCCACACACATCCGGGGGGGCACTCTTGATCATATCCTTACATCTGGGCTCGTGGCATCACATGTCTCCTGTCATTCTGTTCCCTCGCTCTTTTCTGACCATGTTGCCTTATGCCTACAGTACACAATACAGACTCATCCAAGTGACCCCTATCATCGTACCCGGATCACCATTCCACCCAAGTACTGCCCAACATATGTTTCACACATCTCCTCTGTCCTACCTACCTTTGATAAACACTCTCCAGAACATCTGTATAATTCTTTGGTAAAAGCTACCCATGACTTCTATCAACTATATATTGTCAGACCTCACATTAAAAGTCATCTTGTTGCCCATGCCTGGACCTTGGATCAACGCATTATGCAAGCAGAAAGAGTTGCGGCTGATGCTGGCCTTGTCTTTCAGACTCAACCGACACCTAATCATCTACTTCAATATCAGCAGGCGAGGGATGATTTAGTTGCTCTCCAGAAGTGTGTCTACACTGAGTCATTGTATAAATACACTGACCTAATTAACCACCAGACTAGCGTTGGGACCATGTGGCATCTCATCAAAAGGACTGTCAAGAAAAAAACCACATGTGCACTTCATCACAGTCCACAAGCATATGCCCAGGATCTCATCACTACTTGGTCAACCCAGTCACGGTCCAGTAATCTCCCTGTATAAATCCAAGAAGCACTTTCTTCCCAGAGCAATTTACGCAACCTTCGTCTGATGGCTGCATTGTTGGAATCAGACAAGGAGGACAAAGAGCTGATCACCGAGGATGAGCTGCGACTGCTGTTTATGGGGAAAAAAATTCTGCTCCTGGGGATGATGGCCTTACTTATCAAGTGCTTCGTCTCCTCCAGAAGGTTCCTGGAAATCCTCTTCTACAATTGTATAATCTTTGCTACCAACATGGATATGTACCCGCTGGCTGGACCATTAGCACAATTATTCCTATCCCAAAGCCTGGAACTGATAAATATCGGCCTATCTCCCTCACCTCATGTTTTAGTAAAGTGTTTGAGCGTATATTACTAACCAGGCTAATGTACCGGTTGCAAGAAAAACTTTCTCCCCATTTGTATGGCTTTCTTCCTCAGAGGAGTACTCATCACTGTTTAGCTGAACTCTACTCCCGATTGTCCTCCAACAGTGTAGTTGCCTTCCTTGACCTCAAAAGTGCTTTTGATATAGCCAACAGGGATATCATTCTTGATCAGCTTGTCGACTTTGGTATCAGAGGAAACCTCCTTCTGAAGTGGATAAACGGTTATCTCAGTAACAGAAAATCACGTGTTTTTTTTAAAGGTGCATGTAGCTCCTATGAAAATTTTGAGCTTGGCACACCTCAGGGCGGTGTATTGAGCCCATTTCTTATTAATATTCTTATGCACTGTGTACTGTCTCTCCTCCCTGCTATCCCTGGAATCACTGTAACCTGCTATGCTGATGATGTCTGCATCCACTCCACTACCCCTCGAGACCTTCAGCGTGTCCTTCAAGACTTCTACAGGTCCTGTACCTCCTGTGGCCTCATACTCTCCCCAGAAAAAAGCAGAATCTTCTCTGCCCGGAATCTCCGAGACCTGCCAGAGTTCATTATGGGTGGGAATATTATACCTCACTGCACACAGTATACATATCTAGGTGCACCAGTCAGGATCACCCCTGCTATACCTGCACGACAACGAATCCACCCCATGTTGAAAAACCTTCTTGATCGACTGGAGCCTCGCTTTACTCCCATCAAGTGGCTTGCCACCAGGGCCACAGGTATATCTATCCCCGTGGCTAAAACCCTCTATATCCTCTTCCTAAGGTCAGTTGTTGACTATTTATCTCCTGCTCTAATTCAATTACCCAGACAGGCGTTACAACCTCTAGAACTGTTCCAAAATAGAGTAATGAGGTTTATCCTAGGATGCCCTCCTTCCACTCGGATAGTCAACATGCAGACCGAACTCATGTTACCTCCATTAATAGAGAGAATTTATGCCAATGTCACTTTGTTTTCTGTTAAATGTCTACATTCTCCACAATTTACTCCAAACTTCTCTGCTGTCCTCAGAGCATCATTTGACGAAGATGCACCAAGACCTCAACTCCGGCCAGGGGGCCATAACCTAGTTAGGGCAGTAATGTGACAAAATCTTCGACACCTTGATATCGGTGTACCTGAGCAAGCAGTCATCCAAGATTTGCCACCATGGCGGGTTCCTATTCCTGCTGTCACTTTCACACCAACCTCTAAAGATGCCCATACCAGAAGCAGCTGGTTTTGGAAACAATATCCAAAGTGTCAAGTTCAGTTCCTGCAGGACACCACATCTACGTTGACGGCTCAGTACAGGCAGATGGAAGTGCAGCATGTGCTATGTTCTCCCCCACTTTAGAATCTCCTGAGGGTGGGTGGCATGGTCGTAGGTTGCCAAACTCATCCAGTTCCACTTATTGCGAACTTCAAGGTATATGGGATGCAGTAACCCTACTTGTTAAAGAAGAAAATGTGATGGATTGGTGATCTGTGACACCAAATCTGCACTCCAGGCACTGACATCTTCTAGGCCCAGCTGTGGCCATGTTGTGCGAGACATATTGTGTCAACTCGTTGCTGCTTACAATGCCTCGCTTGTCTTGTCCTTCATGTGGATGCCCTCCCATATTGGGCTTGCTGGACCTTGATGACAGAAATGTTGAGCCCTCACTTCGCTGCCTTAAACATAGAATATATTCAGCCGCTTTTGCCTGTACAGTACAGCGTAGGGATGCAGAGAGGGGCACTAGTGTTTCCATACAACTTTCTGCAGAGCCGTCACAAGTACCGGCGACGTGGACTCATGGTGCGTAGGCATAATGTCGTAAGTGCTAGGATAAGGTTGGGATATCGTCCTGTGTGGCAGGTTGGACAGACACTAAGTATACCACACTACACCTCATGTAAACTGTGTAACCTTGCTAATGCCAATAACCTTGAACACTACTGCCTTCATTGCCCCACTGTCAGGAATCTGTTACCTCAAGGACAAAATTTGCTTCAAACCTGCCAATATTTACTCAAAGATGACCACCTAGACATAATTTTGACTCGTCTTCCTCACTTTGGTGGCTGCTAAACTGTCTGTTTGAGTTGTTGTGATAATAGAATACGATCTCATATATGTTATTTTGTAACTGATATACCGATGATTCAATGCTGTAATTTTTTTTCTGTTGATTTCTGATGTAATGTATGTAACTGCTAATAAGTAACTTTGTTTGACGTCTTTGGGCGTAATAAATTTATTAAATAATAAATAATCTCTCTCTCTCTCTCTCTCTCTCTCTCTGTCGTTCTGCCCTCTGTCTTATATCACCTGGATCCACTATTTGAATAATGGTAAATGTTTGATATGTTACTTGGAAGTGGGCAAGGATCATAAAACCGTAAATGGCTACTCTACCAACTTGTGCTTGGCTGCATTTATTTTTGACTAGATTGACTGGACTATAATTACCTGTATTACCAATAATAAGCGAATCTAGTCACAAAGATGTTACACACCAGGTTTTGTAGCCTTGGGTGTATGAGTCATGAAAGCATCAATTTTGCAAGGGTATTATTTTATTAATTAATCTATGCTAAGAACACATTACTGGATATGATAATCTAGTACTACAAGATTTTTATTTATGGCATAACTTAGTTGCGTTACCAGTATTTGAGTTTGATGGGCCACTTGGCTCCGCCCTTCGCAACCAAACCATCTAGGCTACTTATAGAAAGTATTTTAATTTGCAAATTTTTTTTTATATTATATTATATTTATAATATATTGTTTCCGAAACTCTTGGTGAAAATAAATTATGTGAAATGAAATGCAGTAAATGTATGCATCGGTGTATAAATATAGTGATGGTGGGATATAATGGATGTAGGTGTTGCAAAACCATATAATATTAATATTTAATGTCTCAGATTATTGGGTGACAGTCTTTAGAACTGGTTTTTGCACGAGGTAACGCGCCACACAGCCATGGACGATCTGTATAACGCCAGTGGTCTTGACAGTCGTGTGTTTGCAGCCTTTGAGGTAGTATATGCTCAACAGAGTTGTCATTGTTTGCCGCCGCCATCCATACAAACATTATCATAGATAATTATATAATATATAGATTATAGTGTATAACATTAGTATAAGTTATAACATTTATTCCAAACGTAGTTAAACACAACAACCGCAACTAACACTTACCTAAGTGTAGATAATCGTAATGACCAAATAAACCACAAAGGCTGCAAACACACGACTGTTAAGACCACTGGCGTTATACAGATCGTTATACAGGCTGTGTGTAGCACGTTATCTCGTGGGAGAACCAGAATTCGTAACGTAAACGATGGTAACGGACATTAACCAGATATACAAAGATGATCTCAGTAACCCTATAACGCTATGTCCCAGCCATCATGGCGAGTTTGAATCATTGATATTAACTGTTATCAATAAAGGTACTACTATCACCACCTTATAATTGTTGATAAGCGAACCCGTCAAGCATTACATTAAGGTCACCCAATATCATACTGTCCCCATCACCTTTAACCCCCACCTATACTTGGTTTTTTTCCATCTGTCCACCTGCCTGTGGTGCTCGCGCATGGTAACACTGCGTCCCATTCTTTAAATAATTACGCTACGTGTAAGTTTTAGGTAAATAAAAGGATGTCTGGGCGTACATTTGCAACTGAAAAGTGTTTTAATAGAATATTAATGATGTAATTCGCATGCAGTAAATTATTAAAATACTTTTCAGTTGCAAATGTGCACCCAGATATCCTTTTATTTACCTAAAACTTACACATAACGTAACTATTTAAAGCCCGGGACGCAGTATTACCATGCACGAATACCAAAGGCGGGTGGACAGATGGAAAAAAAACCAAGTATAGTTATTTCTTTCCTCCCCCACACCTCCTCATGTTCGGGGTTTTACAGTTATGAGATCGTTTTGGTGGATGTTTTTTGGAAGGTAAAAATTAATACTCAGATGACAGTATTTCATACGCCATTATATTTTCCAAATGTTTACAATTAGTTCATTACCAAAAATAAAAAAAATGGAATTGTAAAAGACGGAATGAGCAGGAGATATCGAAAGTAATGGGTTTCTTGAATAGCTTGGAGGGGGGAACACCGACAAGGTGTGTTGGACATTAGCCGCTGCAGCGCTGAAGCGATAAATAAAGGTGGAGTGGGTGAGCAAGCATGAGCCGTAGGGTGGCTGGTGGGGACGGGTTAGCTAAGACATGACTGATCTGCCCAAGTCTAAAGACTGTCACCCAATAATTTGAAACACTAAATAATGTTAATAGTGTACCCCACCATCATTAAATTAATGCACCGATGCACACATTCACTGCATTTTATTTTACATAATGTATTTTCACCAAGAGTTTCGGAAACAATATACTATAAATATAATATAATATAAGAAATTTAGCAAATTAAAATACTTTCTCTAAATAGCCTAGATGGTTGCGAGGAGCGGAGCCAAGTGGCCCATCACACAAATACTGGTAACGCAGCTAAGTTATGCCATAAATAAAAATCCTATAGTACTAGATTATCATATCCAGTAATGTGTTCTTAGCATAGATTAATTAATAAAATAATACCCTTGCAAAATTGATATTTTCATGACTCATACAACCCACGGCTACAAAAGTTGGTGTGTAATATCTTTGTGACTAGATTTGTATATTATTGGTAATACAGGTAATTATAGTCCAGTCAATCTAGACAAAAATAGATGCAGTCAAGCAAAAGTTGGTAGAGTAGCCATTTACGGTTTTGTGATCCTTGCCCACTTCCAAATAACATATCAAACGTTTACCATTATTCAAACAGTGGATCTAGGTGATATAAGATGGAGGATAGAACGACAGACCTTACCTTACAGACCTTACATCTTGTTCGGGTTGCCACAGGTCCCTCAGTGTAAGGCTCCTCTAATGTCTACCAGAGAGTTGCTAGTACATTTTCCAGTATATTTTGCATCTTCCAATCTTTGATGGTCTGGGATGCAGCTTAAATATTTGTCGAGCTTATTCTTAAACACATCTACGCTCACTCCTGATATATTCCTCAGATGAGCTAATGTCTTGTGTGCTTTCCTTATTTTTCCTGGTATAGTTTTGGGCACTATTAATCTACCTCTGCTTGCTCTTTCTGATATTTTTAGCTCCATGATGTTTTCGGCTATTCCTTCTATCTGTTTCCATGCCTGAATTATCATGTAGTGTTCTCTTCTCCTTTCTAGACTATATAATTTTAAAGATTGAAGTCTTTCCCAGTAGTCAAGATCCTTAACTTCTTCTATTCTAGCTGTAAAGGACCTTTGTACACTCTCTATTTGTGCAATATCCTTTTGATAGTGTGGGTACCATATCATATTGCAATATTCAAGTGGAATACGAACATATGTTTTATAAAGCATAATCATGTGTTCAGCTTTTCTTGTTTTGAAGTGCCGTAACAACATTCCCATTTTTGCTTTACATTTTGCCAATAGAATTGCTATTTGATCATTGCATAACATGTTCCTATTCATCATCACACCAAGGTCTTTAACTGCTTCCTTATTTGTGATTGTCTCATTATTAGGTCCCATATATGCATATAACTTTCCTTTTCTGTCTCCATAATTTATTGATTCAAGTTTATCAGTTAAATACCATCCTATTTACCTCTGCCCAATCAGATACTTTGTTAAGGTCTCTTTGTAGCACGTTCCTATCTTCATCACAAGTAATTTCTCTACTTATTCTTGTGTCATCGGCGAAACTACTCACTACCGAGGCCTTAACATTACTGTCTATGTCTGCAATCATAAAAACAAGCAGTAATGGAGCTAACACCGTACCTTGTGGCACACTGGATATTACCTTAGCTTCATCCGATTTCTCATCATATCATATTGCAATATTCAAGTGGAATATGATCATATGTTTTATAAAGCATAATCATGTGTTCAGCTTTTCTTGATTTTGACAATAGAAATGCTATTTGATCATTGCATAACATGTTCCTATTCATCATCACACCAAGGTCTTTAACTGCTTCCTTATTTGTGATTGTCTCATTATCAGGTCCCGTATATGCATATAGCTTTCCTTCTCTGTCTCCATAATTTATTGATTCAAATTTATCAGAGTTAAATACCATCCTATTTACCTCTGCCCAATCATATACTTTGTTAAGGTCTCTCTGTAGCGCATTCCTATCTTCATCACAAGTAATTTCTCTACTTATTCTTGTGTCATCGGCGAAACTACTCACTACCGAGTCCTTAACATTACTGTCTATGTCTGCAATCATAATAACAAACAGTAATGCCAGCTAACACCGACCTGTGGCACACCAGATATTACCTTAGCTCATCCGATTTCTTATTGTTTGCAATAACTATCTATTTTCTGTTGTGTAAAAATTCTTTTAACCATCTTCCTACTTTATCCACTATATTATGTTTTCTAATTTTCTTCACTAATATATTATGATCTACCTTGTCAAAAGCTTTTGCAAAGTCTAGATAAACCACTTCTGTTTCATTTCCACTTTTCCTATTTTTGTATATGTTCTCACGGTGGATTAACAGTTGGGTTTGTGTACTTTTTCCGGGTACGAAACCATGTTGTCCTATATTAAACAAATTATTTTTTATTAAATGTTTCATAATATTTTTCTTCATTACCCTTTCATACACTTTCATAATATGTGATGTTAGACTCACAGGCCTAGAATTACTTGCCTCTAGTCTTGATCCACTTTTCAAAGTAGGGGTAATATATGCTAATTTGTGCTCATCATAAATCTTGCATGTATCTACACTGTCTTAATAATATTGCAAGTGGCTTTGCGATAGAATGAACTACTTTCTTTAACAAAATAGCAGGGACACCATCAGGCCCAGCTGCAGCTCCATTTTTAATTTCATTAATAGCCTGCACAATATCAGCTTCATTAATATCTATGTCTGCTAAATATTCACTATTTTCATCCCTTACTTCTATATCATTATCTTCATTATAAATTCTAGGGATGAATTCTCTCTTATATCATTCTGCCAATATGTTGCATATTTCCGTTTTTTCATTCGTTAATCTCCCTTCAATTCTTAGAGGGCCTATTTCTATTCTTCTTTTATTCATCTTTTTCGCATATGAGTATAATAGTTTGGGGTTTTACTTGATATTTACTAGGGTTTTTTCTTCCATGTCCCGTTTTTCATTTTCTTTTGATTTTTGTATAATCTTTTGTTCTGCATTTTCTATCTTACTTTTTAGTTCTCTCACTTTCCATGCATTTTTTTCTTTTGCAAGACCTTTTTTCCACTTTCTGATTTTCTGGAACAAGATCCTTCTGTCTCTTGGTATGCATGACTGACGTTTACTTTTCTTCTTTGGTATATATTTATCCAATATTTTCTCTAATATTTTATATAATATCTCCGTATTTACCTTTATATCATCACTTACGAAAATGTTATCCCAATCTTTGTTTAATTCTTCATTTATTTCTGACCATTTTATATTTTTACTGTAGGAGTTGTATTTTCCATATCCTTCCTACTTTTTCATTTCTTGCTTATCTCTGTTTTCACTCGCTTTGGAATGGACTGTTAATTCTATGACATTATGGTATGAAATATTCGCATTATAAACTATTATTTCTTTAACATAATTCACCTCGTTCACAAGTACTTTCCTTTCTTGTTGGCAGGTGATTTATTTGTTGAATGTTGTATTCTAGTAGCATATCTAATAGCTTTTCGAATTGCCTCTTATCTTCTGCACTACTATTAGTCTCTTTTTTTATATGTATAAATACAACCACAATCTCCTATTCGTTCTTTCCAGTCTATGAAAGGAAAGTTAAAGTCTCTGGATAGGAGAGTAGTCCAGTCCTTGTGATTTCTACATATATCATCCAATTTTTCTATTATTATGTCAAACTCTTTAGTATTAGGGGGTATATATATTACTATGTTCATTAATTTTTCTGATTCAAATTCTACCGCTATTAGTTCACATTCTGAGTTACTATATTTCTCATATATTTTTCCTTGTGTTTTGTCTTTCCCATATATTGCGGTTCCCCCTTAATTCCTATTTTTTTCTATCTGATCTATAAGTTTGGAACCCTTTTATTTGATTGTCATTCCCAGTCTCTTGGGAATACCAGTTTTAATTATATCTATTTTCTTTTCAATTTGGGTTAGTTCTTCTAAGTACTCTATTTTTATTTTTGAGTTACTTGTAACTAAACCCTGCGCATTCATCACTATGATGGTTTGCGTGTTTTCTCCTTCATTTAATATGGGTAATAATAAGGATTTTCCCACATCTCTTTCCTGTTCTGGTATGTTGCTCTTTTCTTCATTTCCAGAAATTCTGACATTAAAAAATCCAACTTTTCCATAATATTTGATCTTCCTTCATCATAATTATTCATTTTGTGTCTGAATCTGCAATTTTCTCCATATCTGCAATATCCTCTTGCATCGTAAATACAGTATTTGTCTCTTGAGCTGTATCTTGGAGCTGATGCTTGGAAATTCTGTGCTGACACACCATATTGCGGTGATGGCTTGCTTTTTTCCTTCACCTCATATTCTTAGTTCCTCTCTTTATTTGTTTCTTTCTTATTTTGGATTTTATTATTTGATTGATTATTTAATTGATTTTGATTCATGGCTACAGGGTGCATATATTTACATTTTTTGTCGAACTTACATCCTTTTCCTTCTTTTAGGTTTTTGCATATTTTTGGATGTAGATCTCTGCAATCATCCTCATAGCCGTCTAGGTATGCACATTTACCATAGATTTCATAGTTCGTATGTATGCTGCTTGATTGTCTCATATGTAGTATCAATGAGTATCTCTGCATCCATACTTTTATCTTGTTTTGTTTTCCTTATTTTTTTCTGTCATTTCAGTTTTGCTTACTTCTCTTCCATTTTCCTCTTCTTCTTCTTCCTCTTCCTCTTCTTCTTCATCCTCAACTATTTGTACATTAAGTCTTGATTTAATAACATTGTCTATCCATGATAGACATGTTGAGCAAAATATTCTGGTATCCTTACTCGTATCTTGCATTACTTCAGCACATTGAGGATGTGTCGGAATGTTGCATGCAGAACATTTTCTGATCAGGTTTTGTGGATTAACTATGCTATACCACACCTTACACATTCTTTTTCCTATTGCATCAATTAGGATATTCACAATGTTCACCTTATTCATTTTCTTTGTCGGAATATGTTGATTGATGTAAATTTTCTTTATGAGTCTCTTGACCACTTGGATTTTATTTGGAACTTCTTCAATTATTTTCAAGATGTTTTCAGTTGATTTGTACCAGTTTGAAGGATCATATCCTTCTAATATGTCTATGAATGCTTTTGTATCTTTTTGGCTAGGGCTGTTGTTGATCTCATAGATGAGAAATGCCAGCCCCCTTCCTGCTACCTCATCGTATTGCGAATCTGCTAAACACACTAAATTTCGCCATTTTTTCCACAGTTGGAACTTACTGCCATCTTGATCTGATTTACAGTATTTCACTTGATAACTAACTTAGTAGATGCTTTATCCTACTATTTTCACACTAATCTTATCACCGACAGTTCACGAAAACTTCTAGATATTTTTCAATGTCCAGATGTATAACGCATGATATCTGTTGATTAATCAGACTATGCGCGGGAACGTCTCACCAAGCAAAATGGCACTGAGAGAGAGAGAGAGAGAGAGCTGCTTATAGGATAATGAAAAAGAAGGATATTTCCGTCTGAATAATATCAGTATGGATAGTCAGTTCCAACAATATTTTAGGCTTTTTATATAGACAATATAATAATGATTTAAAACAATATGGTATGATAAGATTTCATCATTATTTTCCAAAATGTATACGATAACATATTTCTTAAAGCAGAAGGTCTGGAATATATCCATCAGATTAATAACTTAACAAGAATAATCTCTCTCTCTCCATAAACTGTATGCATTTCTCTCGTTACCTTTCCTCGTACTCTCTCTCTCTTCTCTTCTCTTCTCTTCTCTTCTCTTCTCTTCTCTTCTCTTCTCTCTTCCTCTCTCTCTCTCTTTTGTCCAATATATTTCATTCATTATTGCATTTCTTTGCCTGATTACCGTAATTTCCTTCTTCCTCCCATTCGAACCATTCTAACTATGTGCTGGTTGTTTGAACAAAGGCCACCTTTCAGGGCATGAGCTCTCTGAGCCAGGTTTGGCAGGGCGACACTGGCTTTGTTGCTGGCTGTACTTATGAATGAGACTGTAGGTTTAGTGATGTCACAGTGATCATTCATATATTTTTCATGAATTAATATGCATTTATGATAAAATATTAGTCACTGCACTGATCACAGTACCATACTGTAATATTAATGCAGTCACATCAAAATAAAGTAATCATTGCATACAGTAAACTTGTAAAGTGTTATGGAGGAGTTATGGAGTTCCATTTGACAATGTCTGAGAGAGAGAGAGAGAGAGAGAGAGAGGGTAATTGGTGGTTGGATGGTTAATGACTGAATTGGCTGTTGATGGGTTCTGGGTTGGCTGCTGGTGCTGTTGGAGATCAGAGTTGTGTTTTGAGTGAGTCTTTTAATCAGTCTTTAGTCAGAAGCTGTGATAATCAGTAGTGTTGGCAGTGGTCTGTGGAAAATGTTAAGGGATTGGTTAAGTTATTTAAGTAGTGTGTTATTGGTTTGTTGCTGATTGTTGTTGGGTTTGATGTTGGTTGCTTAGGAGTTGTTGTGCTGTGAGGTTTTTGTTGAGTTGTATGTAAGTTCCTGTTGGATTATATGTGAGTTGTTTTGGTTGAGGGTTGTTGGTGTTGTTAATGGGTGTGAGTTGCTTTTTTGTGTTGTTGTTGTGATTCCTTGGTGTTGTTAGTGGGTGTGTGTGTTGCCTTTTTGCGTTGTTTTTTGTGTTAGTGATTGTTAGTGCAGTGGTCTTTTGTTGTGGTTGTGTTCCTTGTTTGTTGTTGTGTTGTTGAGTTCCTTGTTGTTTGCTGTGTTGTTGAGTTGTGGTTGTGTTCCTTGTTTGTTGTTGTGCTGTTGAGTTGTGGGGTTGTGGTCCTTGGGTGTTGGGTTGTGGTCCTTGGGTGTTGGGTTGTGGTGTTGTGGTCCTTGGTTGTTGTTGTTGTTGTGTTGTGGGTTGTGGTTCTTGGTTTTTGGCTTGTGGTTGTTGTTGTTGTTGTATTGTTGGGTTGTGGGTTGTGGTTCTTGGTTTTTGGCTTTTGTTTTTGGCTTGTGGTTGTTAGTGTCTCAGCGACATTGACATAGCCCAGGGTATCTGAAGTGGTTGGTAAGTACATGTATTTTTTATTTCTGTGTGTAGGTTTAGGTCAATTGTCCTGCTTGTACTCTGTAGTGTAAAGAGGAAAGTGTGACTGAGGGTGGGTTTGGCAGCTGGAGTGATTAGGTTTATGTTGGGGGGTGGGGGGAGGGGATTTACCCGCTTGTTTTTTAAAGCTTGTGATCCCGCCACATTATTTTTTGGTGCCCGAACAGGGACCGTTGGTGCGGCAGCTGCAGGACGATTGGGGTAGTGAGTTGTGTGATTGGTGGAGAAAGTGAGGATGGAGGGGTTGAAGGAGATAGAGAGGCTGAAGGAGGAGTTACGGTTGGCAAGGGAAGCTAAGGAAAAATTGGAAGTGGAGAATGAGAGTTGAAGGTAGAGTGTGAGGAGCTTAAGAGCAAATTAGAGGAAATGAAAGGAGTGCTAAGGAGTGCGAAAGTGAAAATGAAAGAAGATGTGAAAGGAGCGGAAGAGAGAATGGTTCGAAAATGGACGAAAAATTGGGGGTAATGATAAATGCAGTGCAAGAGATGATGCAGGAAATGATGAAGGGATTCATGGGAGAGGGTGCTGTAGGAGGAGGTACATCTACTGGGTCTTGTGACGGGCCAGGATTGGTAAAGGAAGTGAAAGAGCGAGTGGATGAGAGTACGAGTGACAAAGGTGATTTGGTTGTGATAGGTAAGGGAAAGAAGGGGAAGACACAGGATAAGGATAAACCTGAGGACAAGAATAAGAAGGGGGCTGAGGAAAAGAAGAAGACTAAGGGAAAGAAGGTTAGTAAGGATGACAGACAGGATGAGACTAGGGCTGAATGCATTGGGGAAAGGGCTGAGAGTGATTTAGATAGCGGTGAGTGGAAACAGGTAGGTAGAAAGAAGAAGGGTAAGAAGAGCCTAGTCAGGAGTATGGACGTGAATATGGAAGTTGACTCGCTGTATTCGGAAGAGGGAAAGAAGGGTCAGAATGGAAGTAGCGAAAGTGAAAGTGAGAGTGAGCAGGAAGTATGAAAGGCTGTGTATATGAGAGAGGTACCCCGATGTGCACAATACGAGGAATATGGTAGTAGGGACATAGGGGACTTTTTTAAGGAATATGAGAAGTATTGTGTGGCTAAGTATGGGGAAAACAAGAGAGTCTGGGCAAGAGAGTTAGGTAGCTTTTTGACAGGATTTTTGTTGGGTATGTATGGAGTAATGATTAGTGTAGGGAATGTGTCATATGAGAGTGTGAAAGCTAGGATTGTAGAACAGGCAAAGAGGATAAAGAGTAGCGTTAGATATAGGAGAAAGCAAAATTTTGAAGAGGCAAGAATGAATGTTGGTGAGTCGTTGTCAGTGTATGGGTCTGTAGGTTAGTGATTGTGTTTCGTTGCCAAGGACTGTGTGGGGTCATGTGGGAATGATTGTGATGGTTGATCACATGAGTAAATTTGCCTATGTGGTTCCCATCTAAGATAAGAGGAGTGAAACTGTTGCGCGGATGGTGGGGCAAGTAATGTTGCCAATTTGTGTGTGTAAACCGGCAAAAATGGTGAGTGATAATGGACCTGAGTTTGTGGGGTGGGAATTTGAAGAAATGTTGAAGGAATGGGGTATTGTCCATGTATATTCTACTCCGTATATGCCCAGTGCAAATAGTGTGGCTGAAAGGACTGTTAGAACGATGACCGAGATTTTGCGAATGATGAGTAAAGGCAACAATGATGGGGATATGTATGTAGGACGTGCAGTGTGGGTATATAACACCACACTGCAGAAGAGTATAGGTATGTCTCCTTGTAAGTATGTGTTGAATTTTTAAAGGATTGTTAGGCCGCGGTGGGTCTGTCAGAGAGTTATCGAGACTTGTGGAAGAAAGCGAGTGAAAGGTTTGAAAGTTTTAGGATTGGAATAATACATATAGCGTGTGTGGGTTTGAATTGTCAGGGTTTAGTGAAGTTTCACCAAGAAGGGAATCAGGTGGTAAGGATGAAGTTGGCAGTATGAATGAGTCTCTTCGGGAGTTTGGCAGGAGTGTAAATGAGGTAAGTGATTTGGTGGCAAAGTTACGAGAGACATTCGGACAAGAGTTGGAGGGGGTAGATGAGATAGTGAATGGGATTTGGGAGGATGGTAGTGAGGGAGATGGTAATGGTAATCTGACTGGAAGTGTAACTGAGTGTGTATGAGGGCCCTCAAACAAGATCCAGGGGACCTGCGTCCAAGCATCCTTGGGTGTTGCAGAAGGCTAGTTGTGGTTGTGTTCCTTGTTTGTTGTGTTGTTGAGTTGTGGGGTTGTGGTCCTTGGGTGTTGTGCTTTTGAGTTGTGGGTTGTGGTCCTTGGGTGTTGTCTTGTTGGGTTGTGGTGTTGTGGTCCTTGGTTGTTGCTGCTGTTGTGTTGTTGGGTTGTGGTTCTTGGTTTTTGGCATGTGGTTGTTGTTGTTGTTGTTGTGTTGTTGGATTGTGGGTTGTGGTTCTTGGCTTTTGGCTTGTGGTTGTTAGTGTCTCAGCAACATTGACCAGTGGACAGCACAGCATAGCCCGGAGTATCTGGAGTGGTTGGTAAGTACTGTCGGCCAAAAAACTCGTGGCAGAGTTTCATAATTTTTCGTTCACCTGCCTGACGCACGATTCATGCCTTATTTATCTATTTTTCTTTTCAAAGATGGAAGAAATCATGTGTAATGACGTTAAAAACAGTCACTGATATCTTTAGAACATTTTATTATGTTATTGTGTAAAACTATTTTCCATAGAGCAAAATTGACGTGAACGAAACGAAGTGATAAAAAACGTCATATCACAACCATAGATATACATTACCAAATAGATAGGAGACACCTATCATTAGTAGTATTGCATAAACATAGTCCTTAAATTATCATTTCAATATTAAGTTGAAGGTAGTTGAACTATTCCATTTGTTAAATTTTACAGAAAACATTGGAATCTCACAAAATGCTATCAAATTTAAAAAAAAAAAGAAAAAAAAACGATATCTTAACAATGTGAACCAGGCGACCTCACTCTGAGTCTATTGCTTTTGATGTTATGTGCACGGGTATCTAATGTCAATGTGTAATTTATCGGTCTAAGAAACATCCTTCGATGAGCGAGAGAATTATTGCACTGCATTCGGTGCAAGTTCCTGTTGGAGAGATATCAAGAAAGCTTAATAAACCGGAGAGAATCATACATAGATGAATAAAATTGTTTAAAGAACGGCAAAGTTTAGAACATGGGCCTAGAGGTGGAATACCTCGAAGAACCACATGAGAGCAAGACAATACAGTAGTGAAAATTTTGCTGAGCAACATTCATTTGTGAACTTTGAATTCTAGTGCCTCGTCACGACATTGCTGAACCAGGAATCATAACTAGCTCTACGCTAATGACTGGTGTCTGATGAATACTTTAGATGGAGAGGAAGAGATTTTTAAATCTACACTTGAAGTCTTTGATTGTTGTCTAATGAATAAGCAAACTTATCTTTGATGGATGAGAGATTCAGTTAGGCTTACTCTTTTTGTTTTGTTTTTTATCGGTGGCCAGTGAATACCACGGATAGGGAGGGAAACGGTTTCAATGATGCATGCATTTTTTTTCTTCAAAACTTAAAGAATACATTTTATTGGGAGATACTTTATTAACGTCGGCCTAATCCTTCCATCACTCCTATACGCCACCTCCGCTCTCTTCTACATCTCAGGCGACTAGATCCGACATCTCACTACGAACTCCATCTCGTGAAAGCATCACTAATGATAACGGTTATTTTAAAATTCCCCGCACCGACAACGGACGCCTTAAAATACAAGTTTATAAAATAGTTTCTGTTCAAAGAAACTTTATCTTTCATTCCACAAAATATGTGCATACACTCGTGTTACACCCTGTAGCCGTCAAAGAGCAACCCTTGATTAAAGCAGTAGGTTTTTCTTGAGAAAAAAAAAACATGAAATAGACTTAAACGAAAACGTCACCTTTCCTATATCTTATCTTTTTAGCTACTTATAATATGCTTATGTTAGTAGGTCTAGTAGTTATAAATGTGAACTAATTTGAATTAATTTCTATTGAAAAGAAATGAATAGCTATAGAAAGATCAACCTAAGAAAGCTTTAAAAAGTAAGCCTTTCTTAATGTATTCGTAAGTTTTGACTCCCACAGCTTTCCAAATGAAACAGGATGATATGCAAGGAATTCGATAAAAAAATAAGACTGAATTATATTAGTTTGATTTTTTTATGATTGCTTTTTGACTTTGAATAGCTAGGTCTGAGTTGATTATGTTAAGCAATTATTAAAAGGATAAGAAGAAAGGCGAACATGGCTAATAAAACCAGAATAATGGGAATAGTCAAATAAAGCAGATTAATATATATATATATATAATATAATATATATTATATATATTATATATATATATATATATATATATATAGATATATATATATATATATATATATATATATATATATCATATATATATATATATACATATATATATATATATATATATATATATATATACTACATATATATTATATATATATATATATTATATATATATATATATATATATATATTTATATATTGTCGATTTAAATGTTCATTAATATTACGTATCCGAGAGAGTATGCTGCTGAAAATAGACCTAGACTTATCATGTGGGAAAATCAGAAGTCCAATTTAGGCCCACTAAACGTGTCATGCAAATTATTTTATTGATCAAAGGACAAAATTAGTTTAACTAAACATTGTTTTCAAAGAATGTTAACACCTTGATGTATTATTTATCGGCTGTAGGAGACGAAATGACAACACCCCAGTGCAGTACGATATGTTGAGTCAAGACTCGAGCGGCAGCAAAGCCAACTTCAAAATCTTCGGAATGCTGTCACGAAGCTAGAGTTGAAAATAAAATTAGAAATCGTGGACCCATCGGTATATATTTTCCTTACTTTGCAAAATAATTATCTTTAATACGTTGAATAAGTCTACTCAGTTCTAATGTCATTTATTTCAAGTATAGCACCTTTGAAAGGAAATTTTATTTATTGTTAAGTAAATATTCTGGCACCTGCATATGGCAATATTTCCATAACGAACAATAAATTAAGAAACTACGCCAATACTTTGTTGGCCGTCTGTACATTTTTTTTTTTTTTTTTTTTTTTTTTTTTTTTGTTCTGTGTGTAGGTTTAGGTCAATTGTCCTGCTTGTATTCTGTAGTGTAAAGTGACTGAGGGAGGGTTTGGGAGCTGGAGTGATTAGGTTTATGTGGGGGGGATTTACCCGCTTGTTTTTTCAAGCTTGTGATCCCGCCACAGTATTTTTGTCTTTTGAAAATGCTTTCCCCAAGAAATTATTCCTTGAAGAGGCTTTTTATTACGAAAATATGCCATTATTGTATAAGATAGGCATTTTATTATGAAGGTATGCCAATAATATACAAGGTAAAAATGGTTTTATTATGTTTATGCTTCATCGCAGATCGCAAACAACAGTGCAATAATTTATGACAATTGTCGATTGTATGACTACAGTGTTCGGAGAAGTTAATTACGTACTACCAAAACAATAATGAAGTTCAAATTGAAAATTAATGTTTTCCTAAATGTTATTACTACCGTAATTACACTACTACCATTAACATTTCTTGAAGGTTACCAAATGATAAAGGTAACTGTGAATGCAATGTAACTCTATGTTTACATTTTGTTGCTGGCCACTCGAAGAATAAGTTGATGTCAGTGATGTGAAATTATTCCATGAGTAGGCTATTTATTATGAAGATATGCCAATAATATATAAGGTGAGATTGGTTTTATTACCTTTATTGTCAGTTAATATAATGTGAAATCATGTATATTGGTGGTTATCGGACCGCAGCCGAGGCTTTGCCTACCTATAAACATCATGTAGTAACCTGGACAAGCCTGTGATGCTGCAATTCATACTAGTAATATAGACTGAGAAGTGGTCTAAGGAAAAACCCTTGGTTAACTGATCCTGCGACTGCTGATCCGCGATTAATGGATGTATATATCTTCTAATATATATATATATACATATATATATATTATATATATAGATATATATAGATCTATATATAATTATAAGTCCGTCCACAAATATCAACGTAGCACACAAATATATACTTATTCACTTTTAAACACTCACTCATCGCATTCTCCCAAACATACTGTCGCATACTAGAGGACCCACCCAACTGAATCTCCTTATCACCAGCCTGAATCATCCTCTTTTGCCTACACACACTCACTACATGACCTTCCATTCCACATTCAGCACACATCGCACGCAGTTCCTTGCACATCCTAGCATGATGCCCATTCATTCCACAGTTGCCGCAAACCACGTTTATATGGGTACACCGACATCCAATAGCTGTTTGCCCTATCTCTCCACACCTGTAACATTTAATATATATCCCTTTCCTTTTCACATTCACTCACGATAATACTCATCTGTCCACACCCAAAACAAGCTCCCAACGCCCACCGACACTCACTCTTCATATGTCCTTGCTTTCCACATCTATATATAACACTGTTGTTCTCGTTCATGACTAACGGACCCCACTCTTCAGACGCATGCACTCCGATCTCTCTTTAGGTTAACTACACTTATGTCACTTGATCTAACACTCCTAGCAACCACTCGCTCTGCCATTCACCTCGGCCCTTCTAAAACTGTCTCCTTATAGCTCTTAAACTTTGGTATACCCTTACCTACTTCAGTCCTAACACTAACACTTCTACTCTCTTTCATACACCTATCTAACTCATAATCCTCTACTATTTTTAAATGTCATTTCACGTTAACCGTTCATTCGTCCATTGCATTTTCTCCTTACATTTCGGATTTATAAAATTCATACACACTCTCAGGCACAGTCGCCAACAACTTCCTTATTAACTCTTTACATTCATTTATCCCTTCGTCCCCAAACTTTTTCCTAGCTCATGTTTCCAACCTGCACACATATATTGACAACAACTCACCAACATTCATTCTTGATTCTTCAAAATCATGTTTTTTCTTATATCTAATGCTACTCTTTATCCTCTTCACCTGTTCCACAATCCTGGATTTCACACTCTCATAAGGCACATTCCTACACTCATCATTACCCCATACATACTCAACAAAAATCCCATCAAAAAGCTACCCAACTCTTGCCCAAACTCTCTTGTTATCCCCATACTTAGCCACACAATACTTCTCATATTCCTTAAAATAAATCCCCTATATCCCTACTACCATATTCCTCATATCGTGCACATCGGGGTACCTCTCTCATATACACAGCCTTTTGCACTTCCTGATTACTCTCACTTTCGCTGCTTCCATTCTGATCCCTCTTAACCTCTTCCAAATACAACGAATCAACTTCCATACTAACATCCATACTCTTGATTACGCTCTTCTTACCCTTCTTTCTACTAACCTGCTTCCACTCACCACTATCTAAATCACTCTCAACCCTTTCCCCAATGTATTCAGTCCTAGTCTCATCCTGTCGGCCATACTGACTAGCTTTCTTTCCCTTAGTCTTCTTCTTTTCCTCAGCCCCCTCCTTATTCTTGTCCTCAGGTTTTGCTTATCCTGTGTCTTCCCCTTCTTTCCCTTACTTATCACAACCAAATAACCTTCGTCACTCTACTCATCCATTCGCTCTTCCATTTCGTGCACTGCATTCATCATTACTCCAAACTTTTCATCCATTTTCCCAACCATTCTCTTTTCCACTCCTTTCCCCTCTTCTTTCATTTCCACGTTCGCTACTCCTTTAGCATTCCTCCTTCATTTCCACTAACACTAACACGCTCGTTCCAGCTCCTCACACTCTACCCTCAACCTCTCATTCTCTTCCACTCTTTTCCTTAGCTTCCCTCAACATCCACAACTCCTCCTTCAGCCTCTCCACTTCAGTCAAACCTTCCATACACATTTTCTTCGCCAATCACACAACTCATTACACCAATTGCCCTGCAGCTGCCATGCTGTGTTGGTAAGTTTAATAAGATTCTCTCTCTCTCTCTCTCCTCTCTCTCTCTCTCTCTCTCTCTCTCTCTCTCTCTCTCTTTCAGAGATGTTTTTTGTATGATAAATATATAAATGATTTACTAATTTTCAAATATTAATATTAATGTAAACAGCAATAATCAATTCATTAAGGAAAATACTATAGAAATTAGTAGGATTTTAGTTTATAAATGATAAAAATATGTAAGGATGAAGGAAATCCCAGTCTTCTCTTTCTAATTCCAGGTACTAAGTCTGTCAAATATATCAAGTAATGTGACAGGAGGGGGAGCAGATGTTGTGTTGTTGCCACTAAATGTTCATGTAATTTCTCTCTCTCTATCTCTGTATATTTTCAAATAATAATAATATAACTAATTACAAAATTCATGTGATAGTATTTTAAAGAAATACAATAATCTTTCCATTTCACTCTTTTTAAATAAGGATAACTCGCTCTCTCTCTCTCTCTCTCTCTCTCTCTCTCTCTCTCTCTCTCTCTCTCAGAGATGTATGTTTTTTGTATGATAAATGAATAGTTTACTATTTTCAAATATTAATATTAATGTAAACAGCAATAATATCAATTAATTAAAGAAAATACTATAGTGAATTAGTAAGATTTTAGTTTATGAATGAAAAAAATTATGTAAGAATGAACGAAATCCCAGCCCTCACGCATCCAACTCCAGGTACTAAAGCTGTCAAATATATCAAGTAATGTGACAAGAGGGGGACCTTACCTTACCTTACAGACCTTACATTTCGTTCGGGTTGCCCCAGGTCCCTCAGTGTGAGGCGCCTCTAATGTTTACCAGAGAGTTGCTAGTACATCTTCCGGTATATTTTGCATCTTCCAATCTTGGATGGTCTGGGATGCAGTTTAGATATTTGTCGAGCTTATTCTTAAACACATCTACGCTCACTCCTGATATATTCCTCAGATGAGCTGGCAACGCATTGAATAGACGCTGCATTATCGATGCTGGTGCGTAGTGGATTAATGTTCTGTGTGCTTTCCTTATTTTTCCTGGTATAGTTTTGGGCACTATTAATCTACCTCTGCTTGCTCTTTCTGATATTTTTAGTTCCATGATATTTTCTGTTATTCCTTCTATCTGTTTCCATGCCTGAATTATCATGTAGCGTTCTCTTCTCCTTTCTAGACTATATAATTTTAAGGATTGTAGTCTTTCCCAGTAGTCTAGGTCCTTAACTTCATCTATTCTAGCTGTAAAGGACCTTTGTACACTCTCTATTTGTGCAATATCCTTTTGATAGTGTGGGTACCATATCATATTGCAATATTCAAGTGGACTACGAACATATGTTTTATAAAGCATAATCATGTGTTCAGCTTTTCTTGTTTTGAAGTGCCGTAACAACATTCCCATTTTTGCTTTACATTTTGCCAACAGAATGGCTATTTGATCATTGCATAACATGTTCCTATCATCATCACACCAAGGTCTTTAACTGCTTCCTTATTTGTGATTGTCTCATTATTAGGTCCCCTATATGCATATAGCTTTCCTTCTCTGTCTCCATAATTTATTGATTCAAATTTATCAGAGTTAAATACCATCCTATTTACCTCTGCCCAATCATATACTTTGTTAAGGTCTCTTTGTAGAGCGTTCCTATCTTCATCACAAGTAATTTCTCTACTTATTCTTGTGTCATCAGCGAAACTACTCACTACCGAATCCTTAACATTACTGTCTATGTCTTCAATCATAATAACAAACAGTATTGCAGCTAGCACCGTACCTTGTGGCACACCGGATATTACCTTGCTTCATCCGATTTCTCATCGTTTGCAATAACTATCTGTTTTCTGTTGTGTAAAAATTCTTTTAACCATCTTCCTACTTTATCTACGATATTGTGTTTTCTAATTTTCTTTGCTAATATATTATGGTCTACTTTGTCAAAAGCTTTTGCAAAGTCTAGATAAACCACATCTGTTTCATTTCCGCTTTTCATATTTTTGAATATGTTCTCACGGTGGACTAACAGTTGGGTTTGTGTACTTTTTTCCGGGTACGAAAACCGTGTTTGTCCCTATATATTAAACAAATTATTTTTTATTAAATGTTTCATAATATTTTTCTTCATTACCCTTTCATACACTTTCATAATATGTGATGTTAGACTCACAGGCCTATAATTACTTGCCTCTAGTCTTGATCCACTTTTGAAAGTAGGGGTGATATATGCTAATTTGTGCTCATCATAAATCTTGCCTGTATCTACACTTTGTCTTAATAATATTGCAAGTGGCTTTGCGATAGAATGAACTACTTTCTTTAACAAAATAGCAGGGACTCCATCCGGCCCTGCAGCAGCTCCATTTTTAATTTCATTAATTGCCTGCACATATCAGCTTCATTAATTTCTATGTCGGCTAAATATTCACTATTTTCGTCCCTTACTTCTATATCATTATCTTCATTATCTATTCTAGGGGTGAATTCTCTCTTATATCGTTCTGCCAGTATGTTGCAAATTTCCTTTTTTTTCATTCGTTAATCTCCCTTCAATTCTCAGAGGGCCTATTTCTATTCTTCTTTTATTCATCTTCTTCGCATATGAGTATAATAGTTTGGGTTTTGCTTGATATTTAATAGGGTTTTTTCTTCCAAGTCCCGTTTTTCATTTTCTTTTGATTGTATAATCTTTTGTTCTGCATTTTCTATCTTACTTTTTAGTTCTATAACTTTCTTTCCATGCATTTTTTTCTTTTGCAAGACCTTTTTTCCACTTTCTGATTTTCTGGAACAAGATCCTTCTGTCTCTTGGTGGATGCATGAATGATGTTTACTTTTCTTCTTCGGTATATATTTATCCACTATTTTCATCAATATTTTATATAATATCTCCGTATTTACCCTTATGTCTCACTTACGAAAAATATTATCCCAATCTTTGTTTAATTCTTCATTAATTTCTGACATTTTATATTTTTACTGTAGAAGTTGTATTTTCCATATCCTTCCCACTTTTTCATTTCTTGCTTATCTCTATTTTCACTTGCTTTGGAATGAACTGTTAATTCTATGACATTATGATCTGAAATACTCGCATTATAAACTATTATTTCTTTAACATAATTCATCTCGTTCACAAATACTAGGTCTAAAGTATTTTCCTTCTCGTTGGCAGGTGATTTATTTGTTGAATGTTGTATTCTAGTAGCATATCTAATAGCTTTTCAAATTGCCTCTTATCTTCTGCACTACTATTACTCTCTTTTTTATATGTATAAGTACAACCACAGTCTCCTATTCGTTCTTTCCATTCTACGAAAGGAAAGTGAAGTCACAGATAGGAGAATAGTCAGTCCTTGTGATTTCTACATATATCATCCAATTTTTTCAATTATTAAGTCAAACTCTTTCAGTTTAAGGAGTACTCTATATATTACTATGTTCATCAATTTTTCAGATTCAAATTCTACCGCTATTAGTTCACATTCTGAGTTACTATATTTCTCATATATTTTTCCTTGTTTTTTGTCTTTCCCATATATTGCGGTTCCCCCTTGATTCCTATTTTTTCTATCTGATCTATAAGTTTGGAACCCTTTTATTTGATCATCATTCCCAGTCTCTTGGGAATACCAGGTTTCACTTATATTCATTATATCTATTTTCTTTTCATTTTGGGTTAGTTCTTCTAAGTACTCTATTTTTCTTTTTGAGTTACTCGTAACTAAACCCTGCGCATTCATCACTATGATGGTTTGCGTGTTTTCTCCTTCATTTAATATTGGTAGTAATAAGGATTTTCCCATGTCTCTTTCCTGTTCTGGTATGTTGTTCTTTTTTTCATTTCCAGAAATTCTGACATTAAAAAATCCAACTTTTCCATAATATTTGATCTTCCTTCATCATAATTATTCATTTTGTGTCTGAATCTGCAATTTTCTCCGTTTCTGCAATATCCACTAAATTTTCATGTAATTTCTCTCTCGTTCTCAATGAGACAAGAGAATTTTTATAGTACATGTATGTATATGTTTATTAATATTTTCAAATAATGAAAATATAACTTTAATTACAAAATTCATATGTGATTGTATTTTAAAGACATGCAATAATCTATCCATTTCACTCATTTAAATAAGGATTACTCTCTCTCCCTCTCTCTCTCTCTCTCTCTTGTCCCACAAGATACATATGTCATAGCAGTAACTCTATTTTGGTTGGAAGTGTCAGAAGTCTATGTATGTATATATATACATACATACATACATTATGTATATATAAATGTGTGTATAGTATATATATATATATATATATATATATATATATATATATATATATATATATACACAGTAGTACCTCGAGATACGAAAGGCTCAACTTACGAAAAACTCGAGATACTAAAGCTAACACGAAAAATTTTACTGCTCTACATACGAAAAGTTTTCAAGATACGAAAGGTTTCTGAAAGTCCGAGATTCGCCCCATAACAATTTTGAAACTTGCGCCGCACGCCACCATCTTAGTTATAGTAGACTCGCCACCATCCTCCTGCTCTCCCATTGGTTCCTGATGCTAGCCAAGCCATGAGATCCTTCTCTCTAATTGGACAGCATCCCTCCCATCATGCATCTTCTATACGTACGTGTTGGCGTGCCTTAGCTCAGCCACTTCGCACCCGAAACTTTACCGTACGCAATCGGCATTCGTTCAGTCCAACGATTTCGTTTAGTAACGTAAATTCGTTAGTGATTTCGTTGCGGTACATATTATCGTGTTGTGCGAAGACTGTATTGTGTAACTTTACGTAAATTAACATACAAGATTAACTTAGTCATGGGTCCCAAGAAAGTTGAAATTCACGGAAAGAAGCGCATGCTGTCTTTGGAGACAAAGATGGAGATCATAAAGAAGTACGAAGCTGGTATGCGATTGAGTGTGATCGCAAAGGAATACGGCCGTAATCCGTCGACAATAGGCACTATCCTTAAACAGAAGGATGCCATCAAAGCAACTACACCATCGAAGGGCATCACTATTTTGTCCAGCAAGAGGAGCCATGTGCACGACGAGATGGAACGGCTGCTCCTCGTCTGGATATAAGACAAAGAAATCGCTGGCGATACAGTAACAGAGACGGCAATTGCTCACAAGGCCAGTGCTATTTTCGGCGATTTGATTGCGCAGGCGGAAGACGACAGAGGGGAAGGGACTTCAACGCCAACCCCATAGTTCAAGGCTTTGCATGGCTGGTTCGAGAAATTCAGTAAACGGACTGGCATCCATTCGTTGGTGCGTCATGGGGAGGCTGCCAGCTCGGACACGAAAGCGGCCGAAGCCTTTAAAAAGACGTTCGACGAGATGATGACCAAGGAAGGCTACAGTTCTCAGCACGGAGGAAGAGAAGAAGCTACCCAGGCATAAGCCTATGAAAGACAGGCTTACGCTAGCACTTTGTTCGAACGCCAGTGGGGATTGCAAGGTGAAGCCCCTACTGGTGTATCACTCCGAGACTCCTCGAGCCTTCAAGGCCCACAAAGTGTTGAAGGAGAAGCTTCCAGTGATGTGGAGCGCTAATGCAAAAGCCTGGGTAACGAGGCTTTTGTTCACCGAGTGGGTAAATCTGTGTTTCGGCCCGACTGTGAAGAGTTTTTTGGATGAGAAGCGCCTCCCCCTGAAATGTCTGCTGGTGTTGGACAATGCCCCTCCCCACCCTCCTGGCCTCGAGGAAGATATCCTAGCGGAGTATTCCTTCGTTAAGATTCTTTTTCTTCCGCCCAACACCACCCCTCTCCTCCAGCCCATGGACCAGCAAGTGATAGCAAACTTTAAGAAGCTGAACACGAAACATCTCTTCAAAAGATGTTTCGACATCACCAATACCACAAACCTCACCTTGCGTGAATTTTGGAAGGAGCATTTCGACATCGTCATTTGCATCCGACTCATCGACCAAGCTTGGCAGGAGGTTTCGAGGCGAACCTTGAATTCCTCGTGGAGGAAACTCTGGCCTAATGCCGTATCCGCCCAAGACTTCTAGGGATTCGACGTGGGCGAAGCTGGTGCTGCTGAGTCCGAAACAGTTTACGATCCCGAAACTGTTTCCCAACCAGATCTTGACGAGATTGTTGCACTCGGCAAGTCCATGGGGCTGGTTGTCAACGAGGATGACATCAACGACCTTCTCGAGGAGCACCAAGAGGAGGTTACGACGGATGACCTGAAGGAGTTGGAGGCCATGCAACATAACATCATTCAAGAGGAGTTCTCTAGCAGCGGCGATGAAGAGGAGGAGGAGCCTATGACAACGGCAGAAATTAAGGATGTCTTAGCCGCTTTTCATAAAGTGCAATCGTTTATCGAAAAAAGACACCCCGAAAAGGCTCACACAGGTCGTATGCTTGCGCAGTTCGATGACATTTGCCTGAGTCGTTTCAGGAACATTGTGAAAAGTAGGCAGAAGCAATCTTCCTTGGATCGTTATTTTTTAAAGAGGCCTTCAGCATTAGCAGGAGTAAGCAAAAAGGAAGAACCAAGTGATAAAAAACAGAAAGTTGAAAGCAAAAAGGAAGAACCAAGTGATGAAAAACAGAACGTTGAAAGTGGTGATGAAGTTAAAATTCTGTAAAAAAAAAAAAAAACCTACGTAAATGTAAAAAAAAAAAAAAAAGTTAAAAATAAAAAAAACGAAATTTTTTTTTTTAATTTTTAGATGGCTAATCCGTTCCAAGCCCTCCAAAAACACCCCATTAAATTTCATAATAAAGCTAAATTGACCTATAAACAATGAAATACTACAACAATTTGGACCATTCAATACCTAAATTAAGACTAAAAATGCAAACCTGTAAATAAAGTATATATTAGTGTACAAGAAATATTATTACTGTAACGTAAAATGTGGAAGCTTACCTCTCGAGTGAGGCTATCTCCGAAAGTGGCGGCAGAGGAGGAGGAGGACAAACGGTAGATAACGTATGTACGAACGTACACTTAACTTTACGAAAACACATAAAAAATTTAAGGAAAACTATAAAACTAAAATTTACGAAACACATTAACAAAACTGTTAATGGTGCCCGCTTGGACATCAATGATTTTAAGATCATTGGATCAGCAAGTAGAGACGATGAGTTGATGGTGCTGGAGTCCCTTCTTATTAAGACCAATGTACCTACACTAAACACCCAATCGTCGCCCACACAACTGTTTTTAGCATAACTGCCTGTTCCACCAACTGTTTTTAGCATAACTGCTTGTTTGTTTACTCTCCACCTTCTGTTTAGTCATCTTCTTATGTTAATTTTTTTCTCAGCCTTTTTAGTCACTTCATCTCTTACCTTGGTATGTGTTCCTTTCGAGTTCTCGTTTTAATTTGTATTTGTAAATGTCAAATATTTGTTGTGCTTTTTTGGAGTTTTTATATGAGTGAGTGATGTTTTAGTATTCATAATATATAATACCTGTGAAAGACATGCCTTTACCTCTTCATCCTGGATGTTGGTCGGCTCTGCTGCCCCTATGATTCTTCTATATATATATATATATATATATATATAATATATATATATATATATATATATATATATATATATATATATAGTATATTGTTCAGGATTTTTAAGCCAGAACCAAGGAAAGCTAAGACTTCTTTATAACAAGACTCATTCATCATTGCCTATATGCAAGTTGCCTCTTTGAACTGAAAGCCTCCATTCTCTAGAAAAACCCTCTTTGCTCCCATTGGCTGTTCTGAATTCAGATTAGGGCGGAGCCAACCCAGGCGAGATTTTAAAAGAACGGGGCCACAGCAGCTCGCTCTCAGACTTTCTCAAGCCCTGCAGACTCCACTTCACCCCTTCTGCTCCCCCCTGCCTCCTCTGGAGGATCCCAAGTATTTTATTACTTCCATAGTGCACAGGAATATCAGCAGATAAGAAGACTACCAAGCCCAGGATTTCCAGGTACTGTGAGACGTAAATTCCAGTTCAGCCAGGGAATTGTTTTGCCTCTCGTCTGTATTTCATTTCCATTTTTCCACAGCGACTTGTCCCCCTTCTTTGTTCAGCTTCTCACTCCCCCACTTTTGGTTCAGTGCTGTGATTAATTCCCTTGTAATGCTAGTAAACACCCCATAGTTAATATTTAGACCGAGAGAAAGTATTGTGTAACGTTCCCCATGTGTTCCTTGCCTTAGTACTGATGCTAGAATGCAATCTCTTTGCAGACAAATGCCGTACTTGATTGTGGGAGAGATTGGGTACCCTTTGGAATAAGTCTTGCATTAAAATAACCCGCTTGCGCAAAATTCTGATCTCTGTGTCTGGTCCATTTCCCAGCCATGGGTTTCCGGTGGATCGACAATCAACCACCTTATTAGTTTCTGGACCTATGTAAATTAATGTAAATATAGTTCATTTAAAACTAAAGTCCAGCGTTTATGTTAATTCCTCCCTTTTCAGTAATATCGGCCTTCTGCCTTAGTTTATGTTGTTGTTGTGATCTCTCGTCTCTCCATTCAAGGCCATTTTTAAGAGCGTTAGAACACATTTACAAGGTGGGAACGAGTAGATCAGAACAATATATATATATATATATATATATATATATATATATATGATATAGATATATATAATATATAAAGCACATGTTTGATACTTTCAAACCTTGTCGTTCCTTCAGGATATACTAGAAACGCTATGTCCCTCAGTCTCCAACATCACTGGGGGAAATGAAAATTTGATTAGTTAATTTCATATATAATATATAATATATATATATATATATGTTATATATATATATATATTATATATATAATATATATATATATTTTATATATATATATATATACTATATATATATATATACTACATACATACAAATACATTAAAAAATACAAAGGCAGTCCCTGGTTTACGACTGGGGTTCCATTCTTGAGATGTGTCATAAGCCGGAACATCGTCGAAAATGGTCAAAAATTTTTAGAAAACCTTACTTTTAATGTTTAGGGTGTATTAAAAACTATGTAAACTGCAGTTTTATTACACTTTCCATAAAAAACTTTAAATGTTGATTATTTTGCCTTTTGGAGTCGTATTTCTTCCGTCAGATCAGTGTCGTAAGCGGCATAACCCTGGAACAAGTCTTGTAAATCTGGAAATAATTTTTGATGGATATAATTGCAAAGCGTTGTAACCTTGGAACATCGTAAGCTGAGATCGTCGTAAGCCAAGGACTGCCCATATATATATATATATATATATATATATATATATATATATATATATATATATATATAATATATATATATATATATTACTTTAATAGTAATGTATATTATATAATACCCCAATTAATCTCTCAAGACAAAACAAAATTGGAACCTTATTTAGGACATTTAGCCAATTTATTCCAAAAGACAATAAGCTGAGGGTATATTTTAACAAAATAAGAATATATGCAGAAAAGCTAATAAATTTTATATGATTTAAAGGAAACTGGAGGCAACGACTCGTAAGTCAGTTAAATCATATTTGGAGGGAATGATACCTCTAACCTTCATCTAGAACCCACCATTCTCTTTAGGTAGTGCTGATTATGAAATACTGTAGCGTAATGACTGGTTAAACGATAATAATTAATTACCTTTTTACTTTTACTTTATTTTAATTCATTACAAACTTTCTGGCATATTTGTAGAAGTGTCACAATTATTTTGAGTTTCTAAAAACAAGTTTATTTTTTATCATAGATACAAATATGTACATAATATTTATTTTCATGTACTCTTTGCAGAGTGCTGTCCAAATAGCTAAACATGTCTCTGGTATGTCACTTCCAAGAGCTTTGGGGTATATCTAGGTAAGAACAGTTAGCTGCTAATAGCATAATGTGGCACTTAGCCTTTCATAGGGCATTGTGGATTTCCTTATACATGTGTCCTTTTGCACAACCGTTATAATCGTTCTAGAAAATTTAATGTTGCCTCTTCCATTCTTAGGTAATTATACCAATCCCTCAGAGCTACCTGTATTTCCTGTAAAAGCAATAAATGTGAGTTTTCTCTCTTCAACAAGCAATCGTTGACCCAACCCAATATTCTTTTTTGTGGCCTTTTTTTTTTATTCTTACATTGGCTGCAATGTTTCAGAGTCTGAGCATATATGGTTCATTATCAGATATTTCCTCTACCACGTCTGAACAGTGTGGCTGCCAACTTAAGACTGACTACTTTGTTCAGACCGGTCAGTAATGTGAGTTAGCAGTAATTTTTTGGAGTCTCCTGCCACTCATTTCTTATTGTATGATGAGATCGTGTGAGAGTGGCCTTTCTAAGACTGGTACTATGCCTGTCTCTTCCTGAGTTTCTTCAGACACTCGGAAGGAGGCCACTCCCATTGATTGTTCTGCATGAGATACGGGAGCATCAGGTGCTTGGCAGAGCCGATTCACGCTGAATGCTCGGGATTCTGTGCAATCTTGGGCGCCCAAGTCATTACCGGCAAGTGAGCTTCTTGGTATGGTTCAGGCACAGGTTGAGAGAAACTGCCAGGACATGCAGGTGCTTCAGTGCTTCCTGGCAGCACCGCTTCTAGTGCTCGGTCAAGTTCTTATCCCAAGCACCCAGAGAGGCAGAGAGGAGGTCCCCTGTACAGTCTTCTTCTCAGGAGGTTTCAATCTTGAAGAAGACTGGGGATGTTGTAACTACAGTTCAAGTTCATGATAGCCGATACTCAAGCATTCGACTCTGACCAGCCCCTGATTGCGTTTGCATGATCTGCCCTGCTTGCCTAAGCCAAGTCCTTGGGTACACTCAAGTGAACCTCTCCGCTGTCCTAGGAACAGCGCTTCCCCAAGGCATAAGAGCTCTCCTAGACCTGTGCATCTGTCACCACTGTAGGTTGGTGACTGCCCACATCCTGCCTCTCCCGCTTGTTCTAGCAGGACAAGTGGGAGTGCCCAGTCCTCCTCACCTGTCCCTTCAACCTCCTGGGGTCTTACTTGGAGGTGTGAGCCAGACAGGAGGGACTCTGAAGAGATTTCCTCTTCTTGGGGTTTGGCAATGAGGTCATATGTCTCAGGCTCAGTTCTCGGACCAGCTTGGTCATATGCTCATGTGGTCAAGGAAGGATCCCAGGGGTCTGCCAAGGTTCTCCCTCCTGTAGGAAGAGTAGCTCAGGAGGACTGCTCCTTGGAAGGACATGAGGATCCTCTTTCCCAGGATATGGACACCCCTGAAATATAGAGGACTTTTGCAGAGACTATTGCACTGATCTGTCAGCACAATGATCTTGGGGATCATCCTTCACATCTTGAATCCTTTTTGGGGTTCTAAGAAGGAAGAAAAGACTTTTAGTGGGGTTACCATGGTCCTCACTTGCCGAGGGAGTACTCGACCAAGTAAATAACCCTGTCTCTGCAGAGATTTCCCTTCGGTCGATCCGCTTGGAGAAGCTCCTTCCCCTCGTCTGCCTCACCAGAAGCTTTTCTACATACCGTCAGAGAGAGTCCTTGCTGGCTAAGCAGGTTGACACAGACCTGTTTTGTCTAGGCCCAGGTGTGTAACTGCAGCAGCTTGCTTCGGAAGGGGTCTCCCTCTCACAGCAAAAGACAGCGAATCTGGAGGCTACTGCCATTGCAGCCCTCCAGGCAGTCTCCTGGCTGGATATTTGGTCCATTGACCCTTAGGAACAGATCGTTGCTGGTTTCTACATCTCACTTTCCAAGGGAGGTGACAGATGCTGCAGTGGACAAGCGTTGGGCTGAATACAGCCACTGCCTTGTCCACCAGACAGAAATGAAGGGCGCTCGTGGGAACACCCAGCCTTCTTCCTTTGCTCAGAAAGGTATGCATCTGCGTCCCTTTCAACCCTCTTTCCAGTCTGAAAAAGGGGGCAAGGGGAAGAAGAAGAAGAAGAAGGGAGGACACTAATGGCAGCATTCCCCTCCAGCTGCTGCCATTGATGGAGGGGGTGCCTGTCAAGCCATTGGGCAGCATGGTAGCGACATGAAGCTGAAATCTCGGTAGTGAATGTCCTTCGGGGGGGATATCTAATATCTACTTCCCTTCAAGTCTCGGCCCCCTCTTACCAACATCCCAGTCCGTCTCTTAACCTACGTTTCCAGTTTACTGAAGGATTGTGCACTCAAGCAAGAAGTGTATGCCATGCTGAAGAAGGGTGCTTTGGAAGTTGTGTCGGATCAGTCCCCAGGCATCTTCAGCTGTATCTTTCTCATAGAGAAAGCCTTGGGGTTTTGAGACCAATCACAGGCCTCTCCCCGTTGAACCGATTCATTTGCCAGACTCATTCACGTGTTGGAGACGACTTGCTCAGTGCTTGACTCCATACGCAAATATGTTCGCTTTATCCTCAGAGAGGCAGTGTTCCAGTTCAGTGCACTCTGTTTCAAGCTCTTGACTGCTCCCCAGGTGTTCAGGCAAGTGTTCACCCTTGTGTCAGCTTGGGTCCAATCCCACAGGATACATCTGTGATTGGCTAGGGAGCTTGCTGTTGCTTCAGGACAGGGATCAGCTCCTCGAGTTTGCTACAAGCTTGCAGTTGTAGTAAATTCCAAGAAGTCTGATCTCATCCCCAAGCAGAGGTTAAAGTACCTGGGCATGCTGATTGATACGGTAGCAGCAAGTCTTTTCCTCAGACTCTTGTATCAATAGGTTCAGGAAGACAGCGCAGCTGTTCCTGTCTCAACGGGAGCAGCCAGCTCAGCTATGGCAAGTAGTCATCATTCACCTGAAGTCATTGAAGAAGCTGGTCCCTCATGAGCAACTTCACCTTAGTTCTCTCCAGTGGAGAATGGAGGAGTATTGATCCCAGTCTTGAGACCCTCAATCCTTTCCCAATCCTCTCTTGGAGAAGGTGAGAGAGGATTTAGACTGGTGGATGGACAACAAGACTCGTAATAGGAGTACCCTGCATACTCCCCCCTCCCGGCATGCTTCTGTTCTCGGATGCATTGACTGAGAGATGGGACACACACCTGGAGTTGCTGATTTTGGGAGTGTGGAACCGAGATAACAAGCACCTTCACATCAGCATCCTGGAACTCAGGGTGTCTTGTGTCACTCCTGCTACACCAGTTGACAATGCAGGTGCACGAGTGGGTGGTAGCTAACTCGGCAAAGCTGTCAGCCAGATACACTCCAGGCAAGAGGACTGTAGTGGCAGACAAGATGCCAGAATCAAGTTATAGTGACAGAGTGGTCCCTTCCCTCAGACATCACAGAGAGGTTGTTTGAACTATGGGGGTACCTATACTCTGTTTTTTTTCATCTGTCCATCCGCCTGTGGTGTTTTTGTATGGCAACACTGCGTCTCGGGCTTTAGATAGTTACATTCAGCTTACATACAACGATTATAATAATATCCTATTTCGCATATTAACGGTGTAATTCGCATACAGTAAATTATTAAAACACTTTTCAGTTGCAAATGTACACCCAGATATCCTTTTATTTACCTAAAACTTACAAATAGCGTAACTATCTAAAGCCCGGGACGCAGTGTTACCATACAAAAACATCACAGGTGGAGGACAGATGAAAAAAAACAGAGTATAGTCATCGATCTCTTCACCACCCAGTATATCAGAAAACTTCAGGTCTTCTGTTTCGTTATGCTGGACCCATGGGCCACTGCAGAGGATGCATTTCAACACCCATGGGACAACCTCGGTGTCAGTGCCTTCCCTCCATTTTGTCTGAATCACAAGGTGATCAGCAAGATGTTAATCACCACGAATCTCAGCATGATTCTGGTGGCTCCCTGTTTGGTATCCCAACTTGCTAGCTCTGCTCTCCGAGGAACAGAGAGAGATTCCCCCCTGGCCCAACCTTCTGTGTTAACCTCACATAGATTGGTACCACCAGACAGTGCAGTCCCTGTGTATTCACGGCTGGAGGTTGTATAGCATCCCTTGCGAGTGAGAGGCTTTTCATGCTACATAGCAACAGAGATGTGTGGATACCTCACAGTCCTCTACAGCAGTATACCAGGGAAAGTGGGTCATTTTCTGTAGTTGGTGTTGTAGACAACAGTCTCTCTCTCTGGTCAGAGCCAATATTCAGCAGGTCGCGGACTTCTTCATCTTCCTTCACTGAGATAAGCTTCTCTCTATTTCAGATATGAAAGGCTATAGAGCTGTACTTGTCAAAGTCTTGCAGCTAAAAGGTGTAGATATCTGCTCACTGGAGATTTCAAAAAGTCTTGCCCTCCCAGGGACCTCAGGCCCCCTGAGTGGGATGTGACTTTCATTTTGAGGAGCCTCACTTTTGCACTGTACAAGCCTTTTTGAGAGTCATCAGACAGGGATCTAACCCTCAAGACTGTCTTTCTGCTTGTCTTGACATTGGTGAAGAGAGTAGGCAAACATCATAGACTTTGCTTTGATGTTAAACATTTGAGGGATGGGGATAAGTTACACTTGACTTTGTCCTGGATTTCATAGTGAAGACTCTGAACCCATTAGTCCCTGACCCAGGTTAGAGTCCTTCACAATCCCCTGTGGATAATGACCCAGACGAGATGCTACTTTATCCTGTTAAAGGACTGTTGCGTTATATGAACAGGACTTGACATCTTCGGCCTGAGTGTTGATGACTTTATTAGCACTGGCTCGTCCAAGAACACAATTTCTCTTTGGCTTCATGAGACAATCAGAAGGGCGCACTCTGCTGCTAACAAAGATGACACCTTTACCTTCTGTCCAACAGCTCATGAAGTCAGAGGACCTTTGCAGTGATTATTGTTCTGATTTGTCAGCACAATGATCTCAGGGAATGGACCATGGCTTCTGTGGATCGTCCTTTGCTCTTAGAACTTTTTTGGGGCCCAAAAAAAGGAACCAAAAGCTAAGGCGGGGCTGGTATGGCCTGCGCTTTCCAGTGTACTCAATCAAGTAAATCACCTGGTCTCTGGGCAGGATAATTCACTTTGATCAAGCCATTTGGGGAAGCTTCTTTCCCCTCCTCTGCCTTGACAGAAGCATTTCTACACACTTACAGAGGCGTCATTACCAACTAAACAGGTTAACGTGGACCTGGTTTGTCTAGGGCCGGGTCTTTCACCACAGCAGCTTAATGTGGAGGTCTGGAGAAGACTGTCTTTAGGAGACTATGCCAGTCTGGAGGTAAAGCTACTTCATACCCAGCCCACCATACGGGAAACCTGTGGGCAAACCTGGTGCTGAAGAGGATGCTATCTTGAATTCGATCTTCAGGTCTGTAGGACCCAAGCCTAGTATGACCCTCAGGAATAGACCATTGCAGGGTTCTGCTTCTCTTTCCCCAGATAGTTAGTAGATGCTTCAGTAGACAAGAGGCATGCTGAAGACAATGACTGCCTTGTCCACCAGGCAGTGGCCAAAACCTCCTGGTCTTCGCATACTGCAGTGGCTCTACCCTTGGGTCAGGCTAGCACTTCCTTGGCCCCAGGCTTGGAAGGGCATCATGGAAATACCCAGCCTTCTTCCACCTCTGCCAAGAAGGGTGCGCAACCACATTCCTTTCAACCCTCTTTCCAGTTAAGAAAAGTGTTCTAAGGTAAGAAGGAGGGAGGAAACTTGGGGTAGTATTCCCCTCCAGCTGCTGCCATTGGTGGGGGGATGCCTGTTGAGGCATTAGGCAACATGGCAGTGACATGGATCCGATCCCCATTTAACAGTACTGATAACCGATCCCGGTTATCAGTACAAGTAACCCAGGATGAATGCCGATAACAGGGGCTGGTGCTATTGTCACCAATTTTTTATTATCAGCAATTTTTGGTTATCATGACACTGTCATGAAGAAACCCCCACTGATAACCAAGGATTGTCAGGGTACTCTGCTTTGGGCTCTTAATTGCTCCCCAGGTGTTCACACAAGTGCTCACCCATGTGGCAGCTTGTCCCCATTCGTATGGGATATATCTCTTGAGGTATCTGGACGAATCGACTTTCAGTTTTGCTATAGCCTAGGGGTTGTCGTAAATCTTGAGAAATCTGATCTCATCCCCAAGCAAAGTATACAGTACCTGGGCATGCTGATAAATACAGTAGCAGAAAACTCTTTCCCTCAGACTCTCATATCATCAGGTTTAGGAAGGCAGCACAGCTGTTCCTGTCTTGACAGGAGCAGCCAGCTCGGCAGTGACTGATTGGTTGTTGTTGTTGGAGAAGCTGGTCCCTCATAGACAGCTTCTCCCTCATTCTCTCCAGTGGAGAATGAAGGAGTTCTGGTACCAGTCTTGAGATCCCCATTCCTTTCCCATTCCACTATTGGAGGAAGTGAGACAGGACTTAGACTTGTGGATGAATGACAGGAACCTCTTAATAGGAGTATTTCTATGTACTCCCCCTCCCGGCATGCTCTTGTTCTTGGACGAATCGACTGAGGGATAGGGCACATATCTGGTGGAGAAGCTGGTTTTGGGTGATTAGAACCGAGACAAGCACTTTCACATCAATGTCTTGGAACTCATGGCAGCCTTCCTGTCTCTCCAAGAGTTTCATGATCAAGTGGGTCACTTGGTATTCATGAGCGACAACACCACAGTAGTGGTATATATCAACAAGCAAGGGGTTCTTGTGTCCCTTTGACTGCATCAGTTGACAATGTAAGTGCACGAGTGGGCAGTAACTCAATAGAGCTGTCAGCCAGATATATTCCAGGCAAGAGGAATATAGTGGCAGACAAGCTCAGCTGCCAGACTCAAGTAATAAGGGACTGAATGGTCCCTTCAGATAGACCTTACAGAGAGGTTGTTCAAGCTCTTGGGGCTTATGGCCATTGATCTGTTCACCATCTAGCACAACAGAAAACTGTAAGTCTTCTTGTCCATCATGCCAGACCCATGAGCTGCTGCAGAGGACACGTTCCAATCCCCATGGGATAACCTCAATGTCTATACCTTCCCTCCAAGTTGTCTGATTTACAAGGTGATCAACAGGGTGCTGATCACCCTGAATCTCAGGATCATTCTAGTGGCTCCCGAGTAACTACATGCTGTTTGGTATCCCCTGCTAGCGGCACTTTCCAAGGCACTAAGATTTTGACTGTCTTACTGATTTTGACTTGTGGATTTAGAATTGTATCGGATTCTAGTGCATTTAGTGTTAGGTTTGGAGCAAAGGCTGCAAAACAAGACTGACTTCATCTAAATATGACAATCATTCCATGTGTTGCAATATTAGAGGGCAAATTTGTTCTTTTACTCTTTCCTGTGACAAGTGTGAAGACTGGGACAGGGGAAAATGGCAGGTTTTAGAGGCTTATCTTGCCAAACTTCAGTGTACTAGGAATAGGAAGACAGCTGCTAGATCCGAGGCTAGGACTTCTAGTCAGGTTAATTTGCCTATTGATAATGTCAATTTACCTGTTCCTCCTTTTTTCCTGTAACAAGCCCTCTAACTTTTCC
Organism: Macrobrachium nipponense; assembly: GCF_015104395.2. Taxonomy (NCBI): domain Eukaryota; kingdom Metazoa; phylum Arthropoda; class Malacostraca; order Decapoda; family Palaemonidae; genus Macrobrachium; species Macrobrachium nipponense. The sequence continues at coordinate 63,165,691 of NC_061088.1, forward strand.
TTCTACTACTCTGATTCCCAGTTGCTCTTCCTCTGAACCCAATACCATGGCCAGTCTCGAAGTGCGGTTAGACCAGAAGTCGATGTAATTGTGAACAAGGTTGCCCAAAGGGGGAATTCATTGAAAGTCCTGATAGATAAAGTTAATCATATCAGTGCTAGTGATAATGCAGTGGAGGTGGTGGCTGTAAACTCCCATGCACCTGGGAGGAAGCAAACTGGCAGCACAAAGAAGATCAGTGGAGTTTGCCCACAGACAGTCACCACCTCAAATGAGTTTCCTGTTGCTACTCTGTTCCATTAAGGAAAGTTATAAACTTACAGCATCTAAACTAAATAAGATCGCTCTGGTGGTTAAAAAAAAGCCATGGAAACAAAAGGCAGGCAGAGAGAACTACCTCAGTCTCTGTGGGAGGCAGCTTTGCCATAGTTACGATATTCCTACTACTCATCGCAGTATTAATTTTTGTTTCTCTATGCACAGAGAGAATATATGCAGTTTGCATATACTTTCAATCTAAAGCTGTTGAGTTTAAACGTGTTCAGGAATTGTCACTATTATACCAGCAATAGGGCAGAGAAGTTGGTTTATAGTCATTTTGTTATTAGATAAGACTTAGGAAGTCTTCATGGTTACCAAAGTATTGGCTCACTGAATATGAAATAATAAAATGTGTTCAATCTCTTGCTGTGAAAAAATAAGGTTGCCATTTATATTATATTTATTGAACCAAACAAGACTGCTGTGCCTTGACCCAGGCTGACAATCTACACTTCTCTTAATAAAGGGCCAAAGATAGCGCCTGAAAGTACTCGAGTGTTGAGTAAAATAATATGTTAATACAAATAAACAAGTTATACACACAATTGCATTTATTATAATGATACATCATAACAAAGTGTATTAGTATTGGAAGAAAACATATACTAAGTGTCAGTTTACCACAATTGGGTTTTAAGATCCTGATTCTGTTGCTGTTTAAGTGCCTTTAAGTGTAATATAATGAAGATTCAACGATACTCATCTGAAGATAACCTTTTTCTTAGTAAGTCATTGAGTGAAGGAATTTGAGAACCGGAGAATTTTTTTTCCAGAGATTTCCAGACACAGGACTACAAAGCTAGCAAGGTAACCGCCCACAAGAAGCACAAACATGCCCTGGAATGAAAATACAGAAAAATTGCATGAAAAGGCAATAGATGGAATGTTAGCTGGTATGTATTCGTGAAAAAACACGAGATCCCAGGACTGACATTGAGGAAAATTTTTCTTTCTGAAAATATTACTCTCCCTGAGACTTGACTTCTAGCCGAACAAATGACTTATTTTGTGTATACCTTCCATGACGAAGGGGCATTTCGTGATGAAATTGTAATTATCTCATGCACCTAGATAAAAACAAATGCATTATAGGCATGAGAACAAATAATGGGGTCATTACATAGATTTCTCTTTTAATTTGTGCACAGTGATGAATATCTGATTTACATGTGTGAAAAATATTTTAATATTTGTCTACGAAGATGAAAAATAACACCTAGAACTTTTAACTCTGTATTAAACTAAGTGAAACACCAATGTTCAGGTATCACTGACGTCAGAATCCTTACCCACAGATTCGCCAAAGACAGAGGCACCATGACAGTGATTTTCGTTGGTGGATTCTTGCAGGACTTTGCATTAGCAAAGGAATATTTCAGCCAGTAATCATAAAACCCCCCTTCAACTACACCTCTTATTCTGAAAAGCAACAAATAATTCATTACCCAAAAAATGAGAAAAATAAATTCATGTTAAGAATAAGATATTGCCAGTCACTGTAATGTCCTTAGAATTAGAACATGCTGTTTGAAAATGCTAGTGAGTAGCACGTCTCAATGGTGTGGTAAGTAATGAGAAGCTTTCCTTATGTTAAATGACTAATATGTTTTAACTATGTAACCTGTTGCTAAAAATACATGGCTCCATTATGTAACTAAAAGTGTTAAAAGCTTTAATAAGTAAAACTTAACCATTTAAAGTTTGATCATATATATAAATTACAGTCGGATTAGTCTAACGAATATCCAGAACTACGGTAGGCACTTACAATTAGTAATAATTTAAATATATCCTAATACTACAATAGTCATGAATCTTTTGTGAATTTTGTTAGTCTTATTAATATTCAAAGTTGGGAAAACTCCCTATCGCGAGAGTATATATAATGATCTAAGGGGTCCACAATAATAAAAAATGTTGCGAGTTCGTGTATAATTTTAAAACTCTTTACAAAAAGCTTTTTGTAAAGAGTTTTAAAATTATACACGAACTCGCAACATTTTTTATTATTGTGGAGGTTTGCTCGATAACACAGCAAATATTCATATTTACATTATATAGGATTTTTTATCAATATATGACAATAATCTGAAATAATGTCCATTATTACTCGCACTGTAAGTAATGAAATGTCTTCATGATTTAAGGTCACATGTTATATATTCAAACAAAGTTTCCATTTTATATTAATAGCCCAAAGGAAGATCCCTCCCTACACACGCACGCACACGAATTTTTTTAATATATATATTATAATATATATGTTATATATATATATATATATATATATATATATATATATATATATATATATCTATATATATATATATATTACACATACACACATACTTGCAGGGATGTTTCCCCTAATTTTCCAAGACTGATTTTGCTGGAACTTACCCTTCATTAATAGGACCACGCAGAGGACTGTATTTAGGGACTATCATACAGGACGTCAGGGGTAAAAATTTTTCTTTCGACACGTAGAATTTACAGCTTCCTGAAAGAATTGCAAAAATCAGAACCAAAACTTTTTCTATGAATATATATACTTTTAATCAAATGAGTATCCTTATGCATTCAGCATATACTAACCATAGTGATATGAGCATCCTTATGTAATGCCATTGGCAGGAAAATGTTTAGATTTTGTTTAGTTCTCATACTTACCTTTATCCATATAATCCTCGGTAAGGAAGATTTTCATCATTAGAAGAGGATTCATTAAAACGTAGTCTCCACGTGATACCAATTCGTCGACAATCGTGTTGTACACTTTCACTGGAATAAATCTGACTTTCCCGCGTTTTCCAGATTCAGCTACCTCGTAGAATATGCCTGAATCCGCAGTCTGATGACAAATCCAATGTTTTTCACCTAACTGTTATAATGTCTTGATACTCCCTCAAAAGTAAGAGCAAAAACAATGCAATATTTACGTTATCAAAAACTTCTTGTAAATGTTTTCCTTATTATTGTTATTAAAACTGTAATTGAACTTATACCCATTTTTTATCGGTAAAGAGAAGCAATCAACGTGACTGACAGAAAAGGGACTGGCTCTCACCAAGAGAGATTGCTCATATGCAGTATTAGCAACCCAGAGCATCTTGACTTTGGGGTCGTCCAAGACATTTCTAACATGCTGATAAGGTTCCCTTACATGGCGCACTGCCAGTAAAGTGATCAAATTTGTGCTGTAACATTCAAGGAGGACTAAGATGCACAGCAACCAGCTGCCAAGTAACACTTTATCCCACCCACCGTCTGGTGGTACCACAATATCTGGAAAAAGTATGGTTTAGTAACTGATTGAAGATGATTTTAGCCTAAAAAGGATGTTTTGTACTTTAATTCCCCTTTTATAAAAACCCAAAAGAAATACTGGTAATGTTTTAAATAATTTATTTAAAGAACAATCTTTTGCAGTCTGTGCCACGGTACCTGATATATCAGCAAATATGTTCAAGTTCATGAAAACTACCTTCAATCATTGATACTAGATACATATGTATTCCCTTTTCTTATTTACATGATAAATCTGGAGACTCATTATGACATACTGTAGATTTAATGTTTTTATAACATCCCAAGGGACTAGGAAGACAGGAAAAGTATTCTAGCAGTAGCTCAAGCAATAATTGGCGTCAAAGACAGTTTTTAAATTTGATCATAATGTCCAAGATCAATTGATTTCATAAAATAAAGAAACGTTAACATTAAGTAAGCACAAGTGCACACTGTCAAATACCGTCCACAGCATCAGAATAGAAGGGCAGTCAATTTATTCTGTGATGAGCTTTTTACTGAAAAATTTGGAAATTGAAATAGGTGATGGTAATTCATAATTAACTTTTATTAAGGACATAGTATTCAGTTAGCAAAGTTTAATGGTTTGACTTCTCTTTAAATATTACCAACCCTAAATTCTAATGTTGTTTAATGTTTTCTAACACTGCGAACTATGACTTTTTGAAATCTATACACCCGTTTTTAATTAATTTGAGTGATTTCCGATTCCGCCCACCCCCCACATCTCTGTTACGATGAGTTTGATGTCAGTCGACTTGAATAACAGATGAGAAACCAAACCTACTTTGTTGCAGGAATGCTTGGATGTACGTGGATGGAGACACCTTCGACAGAGACACACCAATGTATCGGTCGATGCGTCTGACGGCGACAGAAAAAATAAATATGAGAGTCAATGACCCAAATGCCGCTGCCCATATCGATGGTGATAACGGCAAGAGGAATCCCCAAGGGTCCACCTCTGTGTTGCCTCTCCTTCCAAGAATCTGTCCGTAGTCCACCAGCAACGGGTTCGTGTAGTCGATGACTCTTGATCTGATGTACGTTACTCCGAAGGGGCCCAGGGCAAGGTAAACTTTCTAAAAACATAGGTCAACAGCGCATGATGAAAAGCACTTAAAGGTTTTCACATTGGACCAGTAATAATTTTCCTTGCCCAACATATGTACTAAATTCGTGTACATGGCATGCACGAGGAGTTGTGCACACTACGCAGTCTACTTCCATAAGTATGGGCAAAAGTATGTACACACATAAATTAATAATGCACCCAAAAGTGTGGAGTGAATGTATTGCCTCCAACAAAAGAAAAATCTCACTCACGTGAAGTTGGTGTTTGATGCTAATATCCGAAGTAACATTAAAACTGGTCCTGAATATAAGAACTCTCTCCCCTGGCCACTTTCTTTGGCTACCTCTTCGATCGATATGTGTGGAGGCAAGTTATTTCCTGCCACGACGATCTCTCCGCCGTCTCGTAACCTGTTGGCATGGAAAGCTTCTTGTTACATCAGAGGGGTTGTGCGTGTGTGTGGGATAGTAAAATAAATATTTCACATATCAAACCTGCACAAAAAGGAAATCTGAAAAGACTGATACCATATTAGCGATAAAGACTAGGTACCTGCAAATTGAAGTCCACACATATATTTAATATCTGGTAGTGAATGAAGAGTCTACAGTACTGTGAGGTAAAAATAATTCTGTACTTCAATATTGTTTAAAGCACAAGAGATTCTGAGAGTTTTCGTAAAAGAAGAAAAAATAACTTTTTGCAATTTTTCATGTCTTTTAATTGAAATTACGACAAAATATTTACTTTCCGAGCCAGTTGGCCAGTCTGTCATATCTGCGTCTTTAGCCAACTATGCCATTCCTTCATATAAAGAAAATAAATCATATACTGAATTATTAAAATTTATTCATCACACTCAACTTGACGAAATTCTCATTAAGAAATGAGACCAAATTGGTCATATTCGGTAAAAACTTAGATCCCAAAGAGATCATGTGTTTAAAAACTACTAAATCTCTTAGAATAGAACAAAAGTCCTTACTTCTTGAATTTGTTTGGGAAGAGTTGGTCCCCGTACACATTCAACCCGGTGGACTCTGTCCAAGACGCAGAGAGAACGACTCGATGGCTGAATGGCAAATACAGATAGACACCGCACCTCCGCGAATTCTTCGTCAACTCCATAACCATGGCATTGGAGACAGAAAGAGATTTCCGGAGGTGATGAAGTTCACGAAGCGACAAATGAGTCACGATCAGGAGTCTTGTGGGCCAGATGAGGACATTGTTACCAACAGCCCCCTCGACGATGTTGCTCAAGTTTTTCTGGTCGTCACTGATGGTAATCAGCGTCATACATCTCGATGATCTACGAACCTTCGTAGGTGATAAAGGAATTATTTTTTTCATGTGTAAATTCAGTATATATATATTATATATATATATATATAATATATATATATATATAATATATATATATATATATATTACATAATATATTACATATATATATATATATATATATAATATATATATATATATATATATATATATATATATATATACAGTGGTACCTTTACCTACAATTATGTACGAGTTTTCTGAGGTACGAGTTGTCACTGTCGATTTTTTGCTTCGTTACACGAGCAAAAAATTGAGGTACGAGCTCGTGGATGCCGCTCCTACTTAAATGGCGTAGTGACAAAAATTAAGATAAACAAAGAAGAAAAAGTAAATATACATCTTTTCCATGAATCTTTTACAGAGTTATACATTACTTCACTATATCCGATAACACTGTATGTATTTCATATTATTGTATAATAAAGTACTCCTAACATAGTGGTCAACATTTTGGTTTCGCCATATTTAACTCAATTCTGAGTGAATTTTCTTGGTTCTATTTGGCATAAATGAATATTTAGATACTGGACTTAATAAGACAAGGGAATTTTTCGTTATATGACATGTTTTTAAGTCGAAATATGACTTGAATACGTCTCATTGTGATTGTGAACTTAATTTTTTTTTTTTTTAACATTATGTTGGCGACATGTATATTGAGTAAAAAATCACTTGATTCCAATTGCTATTTTCACAATATTCATCTTTTATTTATCTTTTATTGGCGTGAAAACAACAGTAAAATGTGCTTTTTCAAGCCCAGTAGTTTTGATTAAAATTATTTTCTTTCAATTCTATCTATGGTTGTATTTGATGTATAAGTTTACAGGAGTTTTATCCTTGTTGCCGATGCACGATAAAAGTTACTGGCAGCTTGAACAGTATTCTCAGCTTCAGCTACAACTTGGTTTAAATTTACCTATAACGAATATAGTTATTACATAAAAATATTTCAGTCCTACTCTACATAACGTCATTTTTAACATAACTACGATAATTGTTTACTATCGTACGTTTGTTGAAATGCAAGCCTAATGGATGTTGTTATCCAATTTGGTTGTACCAGAGCAATCGATAGATCATCGTCACTTAGCGGTTTGTCAATAGGACGCCATATTACTTTGATCGTCGTAGCGCAGTTGGTTGCTGGGTGGGGATTTACACATATAATATTACAGCACTTATACAGAGCAGCAGAATATCTGTTCAGAAAATATTTACAATAATGTTTACTGTTCTATATAGCTATATATATGTATAAATATATAATTAGCAATGTATAATAGAAATGTATAACTCTCAATATTATTATCAAATTAAATATGTTAAACTTTGTTTTATTCAAAATAGTAATTTGTTGACCACATTACGTTTTGCTTTATTCTTCATATAATAGTTGTATAAACTATTAAATGCATAAAAATTAGTAGTTGAGGCCATTACCAGTCAAGTGACCAGCCTTTGCTCACATGAGAGGGAACGAAGTCCTCCATCCCTCCCCCAAGTGCTCATTGAGCACAGCATCTTCTGTACAGTTTTTATAAATGTATGTTGTTGTTACATGGTATATTAAAGTTCTGGAATGATCGGGTTGTGTCTTTTTAAAATGGCAATTTTTGGAAATAAATCTTTAAGAGATGACCTTTTTTTTTTATTGAATCATTTAGAACTCGCATTAAAATAATATATGTATGCTTAAAACATTTTTTATTGACAGTACGTATATATTCAGTACATGATGGCATAATCTCTGGAAGTGCTTATAACTTATAACTGGCACATAGGCAGTCAGGTCAGTTTCACGTACTAAAACACTCTGTACATACACATGAACAACATGTATCGCCTAGACTATAGTATTCCTTATTCATTGGAATTTGGGCATTTCTGTTTCGCTTATTAGTTCAGCATTGTGATAATTACTGGCTTTCAAATTTAAAATAATAGTGAAATCTGCATCGTAAATAAACAGTGACAATAGACATTAAATAACGAGGATGAGCTATATGTGCAGAACATAGAGGTTTCTGTGTTATAGCAAAGGGAATACGATGCTGACATTTCGTTGATAGGTTTAGTTGAACGTTAATCAGTCAATCGTAAATATCAGTTCCTAACTCAAGTCTTCATTACCTATATTTTCATATCAAGTATATTAACCTGTGACTATTAACTTACATTATTGGCACTTCCTAAGGGATAAATTCCATTGATTGTATGTATACTAATCTCATCAATTTGCGTTGTACTTTAAAAATGTGGCACTTGACAGGGATATAACGTTATAAACAAGGCGCCAAGCTCTTTGCTTTGGGCGCCAAAAGGTTGCCTGATGAATCATAGTTTCCACTTGCATCCCCTTAGTAAAAAAAAAAAAAAACGATAACTCTTAACATGGATGTTACATTCACTGATGATCAGCTGTATGTTATTCCATATCCGCCTACCTATCTAGAGATAGACACACACAAAAATAATCTACCGTTCTTTGTCCTTAGGAAATCTAAAGAAACTATTTTTCAGGATAATCACGATTGGTGTTACAACCATTGGACGAACAAAAACAACCTGTCGACTTAGGAAAGTATGGTATTGGTGTAGCCATATTGCAGACACGTAACTCTCCATCCAGCCACCAGGGTCAAAGCCCTACGTTGAAAAACATGGCGGAACTCAAGTGACGGTGTTCCATGGATTGCTCTGGTTGTACTTAGCAAAAAAAGTTGTTTCTCATTCGGTTGCTCATAGCTGTACACAAAGTTAAAACAATGCTGTCATCATTCTCTTTTGATGTTTTGAACTTATTTAACTAGAAGATGGGAGAAAGTTGGGCTATTGTAATTTGGTCTCTCATAAAATCGGATTATCGTAAGACAAATTATCGTAACTTGAGCACTACCTGCAAACTGTATGAAACCTTATTATATCTTTACATAGTACTCTTTCTATTATGTTTTTATACAATATTTGTTATTTAGAAATGTATTTTTCTTATCTAATAACATGAAACATAAAAATATGGGCTGGCATTTTGAGGGTTGGAACGGATTAATGGCATTTTAAGTATTTTCAATGGGGAAAATTGATTTAATGTGCGAGCAAATTGAGCAACGAGCTCGGCCACAGAGCGAATTCAACTCGTAGGTCAAGGTACCACTATATATATATATATATATATATATATATAATATATATATATATATATATATATATATATATATATGAAGTGTTTACATAATAAAAATATGGAATGTTAGTCCATATATATAAAAGATTGCTTGCAGGAATGTGATCAGACTAGAGACGCTAAAGATGACGTATACAATAAGTATGTAGGCTAAGATAACATGCCGTCACCTGCAGTCATTCAATTGTTTATAAACATTAGTCCAAGCTCCCTGCTTGAGACAACTACCCCGACCTATAATTCAAACGGCCTACGTGATCTCATTTTGATTGTGTGTTCGTATGAAACTATGTCATTTGTATGTATGTTGATATGTTCGAACTACTGTCTGTTCCTTCATAACTTGTAACAGAGATGGTAGACAGGCAGAACAGAGTTAGCTATCGTCATTAGAAGACCTGTACCTCTTTACCTAAGCTTTATCATGTAGAGGAATAGGATTAGCCATCATCATTGGCAGAAGCGATCAAGCTATCGTTATTAGAAGACTTGTACAATCATATCTGATCTTCAGCATGTAAAACTTCAGAAGAATATATCTATTTTTATACTTCGTGTTTTCTACAAGAACCTCCTCACCGAACCAACATGAGTTTAACACATCGTCGTAATAATTACCAACAAGATAATACCGACTTCGTAAGTGATCTACAAACCCCCAGACACTCCATTGAATATGGAAGTGCAATACCAACCGACTTAGCGTAAGTTTATCGCAAGTCTAACATTACCTCATAAGGCGCCTTATCATACAAGGCAAAGCCCTAATATATCTATATATATATATATATATATATATTATATATATAATATATATATAGATATACTATATATATATATATAATATATATATCATATATATATATAGTGTGTGTGTGTATGTGTGTGCGTGTGTGTGTGTGTGCGCGAGCGCGTGTATATAGTAAAATTGCTTGTAATGAGGGTATATTCAGCCTAATAAAACACTACTTAATTTGAAAAATTATAGCTGTCTGGATTCTAATACAGTGAACTACAGAGGTGAACTTAAGGTGAATAGAATAGTCAGTAATGCCATTGTATTAGAATGTAATATAGCTAATTAATGTAATTAATGACTAGTAAATGAGACCATTGGATTGAGTGCAGGTAAAAATAGATTTATTTCTACACACACATATGTATATATGTCTGTGTGTGTTTGTTTGTTTGTTTTGCATATATTTTAGATTAAAGGAAAAATACCTTATCGATGGCGGTAAATGGATCAGATAACCCAGAAAGTACCCCATCTCCATGAGGCACGGCTGACATTTCGAAAACTGAAGTACTGGATTCCATGCCGTGTTCATAACAAATGATCTGAAGAAACCAAAGACGAAACATTAATGTTTTCGGTTACGGACGTCGTGTACGATTTAAATTTTATTCTGTTCATATTTCTTGTCACTGTGGTTTAGTCATTGCTCTGGTTACCTCATAAGTTTGTTTTCCATATTTGATGTGACTATATATATTCCGTATAAATAAGATGATGGAAATGAAAAACAAATGCTGCAAAGAGTAATGTCTACATTACTCAGTAAAATCGTTTATAATGACCGTGCAGCATGGGTTATGTATGCTACTGGAAATGGACTCGCCTTCAAAAAATATTTAAATAAAAATATGTTTACACGTAAGGATTCTTGGCCAATCATTTCTCGATGACTCTGAAAATCAGTTAATGAGTGTAATAAATATAATAAGTATTTCAAGAGATGGTAAAAAATCATTTTTTCACCATTCCTTGAAATACTCTTCATATTGTATAGTACTTTTTTCTCCTACATTAAAGACTGTTTGCCATTACACAATTATTATTTGTATTTCATTTATGTTTTATATGGAAGCATTAATGTGTTTACTATTTTTCCTTTATTTGCTTGTGATTTTCTTCGTTTGTCGTTTTCATATGTGAGTAATCTGTGTTTTGTTTACCTCGCAAGTCAGTGTCTCCGCAGTTGTCTGCCACATTTATTTGTTTATTTTAAATAATAAAAATCATATTGTAGATGCAGGACAACCAATAATTTCATTGCTCATTGGTAGCATAGACCATTAAATCTCTGGAAGTATTGGCCACACTGTGAGTGAGGATATTATTTATCAAGGAAACGTTGTAACAATATATCTGGGATTTCAGTTGATGATAAACCAAATCATAAACTTACAAACTGTTATTTGTGGATGATATCTTTCATCAAATAGTATTTTAGGTTCATGAACACCGTAAAGACCAAATATTGCCTGTTTTTGTTGATAGACAGCATACTCTGAAAAGACTTGGCGCGATTCAGCACAGAGGATCTTTCCTTACCCAGAGAAGAGAATCGGAATGCGTCGTCCCATCAGTGACGTAAACGAAAGAACATCCCGGAAGCCAGGTCTCTTGAAGCACAGCCATTGTCGCAAATCGAGATTCCCATAGAGTATCTGGGTTTCCTGAAATGCAAAATTATTAGAATTATTAGTCTTGCTATTTGTGTTTAATGAACTTTTATTACCTGTGTTCAAAGAACCTGCATTGAAGTAAACCTCTGTGGAAACAGTTATACTGATGTTAAGAATTTAGACTTCTGTGCCTTGGACTTAGACCAAGAATTTACTGGTTTGCAAAGAGAAAAATAGTGCAATAGTAAGGAATGCTCATGGTTCAAGAGACATCGAGATCAGGTAAAATATTTTTAGTGAGAGAGTGTGCAAGTGTTGTACTAAGGCCTACATTCTTGATAACGACTGACGCGGTTTGACTTCTGCATTGCAAATTCCTGAGATATACTACATATGCTAGTCTTGCACCAACCAGGTTAGATTAGATTGTGTTGGATTAAAGAATCTGGTGTAATTTGGGTGTGGGAAACAAAATGAGATAATTTTCAAGAAAATTCTATGGTTAGTTTTTAAGACGTAGCGTCCCACTTTTATCAATGTTAGGTCTAGGAACTCTGTTATGTCTCAGGAAAATGCGCGTCAGTGTTTACTTACTTGGTAAGCCGATTCGACGAGAACAAATGATATGCGAAGGGCAGAAAAGCATTGTCACTACTACTGCTCCAAATAAGCTTAGATGACAGCTTCTTTTTAGCAGAGCCATTGCCCGGGATTCCTCATCAGCACTGTAAAAAGGTTACTTTGACAGTGATTCAATTAATTTCATACTCTCTAGTTTAATTTTGAGGTGTGAGCAACTTCATTAATACAAAAGTGATACCCATGTACCTCATGACAAATATTCTATTTTATTTATCTGTAACTTTTCAACAGTAAGCCATTTCCCCTTCCTAGAGGGGGCTGTGTGACTCCAGAGAAAAAGACAACACAACAGCCACTTCCACATTCATACATTTAATGCTGAATCATTGATGAACGCCTTGTGTAAGGAACTTCCACAATGGTGGCTGCTTCATACACCTATGCAGAAAATACATGAACAAAGTGCCCAAACACTAGTATACTTATCGTGCCATTCACCTTTGTGATTCATGGATATTAAGACTAATTTTCAACATCTTGTGCCCACCATCAGTCTAGCACTTATTATATCAATGATTTCCTTTTCTTACATCTGTTTCACGCCATTTAGGTCTTGCTCTCCTCCTTCATCTTAACTTTTATGATGATATTCTCTTTTCATCATCCTATATTCTTCTAATCTTCGTGAGTGACCAAACATTCTCAAGATATTGATCTGTTCTTTAAAGTATGCCAGCCATTTTACCACTTACATATTTTCCCATTTCTCACATATCTCCCGTATATACTGTACAGTATATATGTGAGAAATGGGAAAATATGTAAATGGTAAATTTTTCCTAACAACTTAACCTTTTTTATGTACTTTATATTCACCATTTACTATTGACTTTCTCCTCTTGCAAAGGCTTTCAAAGTATTTCATTAGTTTCCAGTTTTTCCTCATTATCCCCAACCAGTGCCACTTGTCTTCTTTCATCATTCCATTCATAAAAATAATGAACAGTTCCAAATTTCGTCTTTTCTCAACAAACCAGCCATTCTCCACCTACACATTCGAATCCCTATTCCACTTCCATTATAAATATAAACTTAGGTATATTTGATCTTAGTGCTTACCTTCTGAGCCATGTATTTTCAACAACTCCATCTTACCGCTCTATTGAGAATGTCATAAGCTTTTTCTTGGTCCATTCATGCTATATGCAGGTTTTCCTGTATTTCCAAGCCTCATTCATAACAAATACTTGATCAGGAAACAATCTTCCTTAACTAAACCCGCGATAATCTTAACCTATCAATCTTCCTATTATCTGTCATAATTTCGTAATCAAAATCCCACCATACACAGTCTCCTATACACTTGGCAATGTTTTACCCATAAAATTCTTAATCACAATTCTCTTTATTTTTATAATCAATTGACTATTATTTCACAAAGTCCTACAAAAACTTTTCCTCATCACCTGATCAGTTCGTCAGTACTGTGCTGTATCTTCTCCTCTACGACCCCATCAACTCTCATCCTCGTCAGTCACTTCCACAAGCATTCTCAAACTTACTACTAACCTTCCACGCTCAACATCTGGGAGATGCAAACTACGTCAAGTCAGGACTGCATTCTATAGTCTATTTTTTATGACTTACCTTTCGGTATTTACCTCCTTGCTGAACAGGTTTTTATTCTTTACAGTTTTTAAGGACCATTTTCCTTCTAGTTATATCTATTGCTTTATATTTCTCTCTCACATTTTCCCTAGACTACCTTATTTATCCTCCTTCCTAACATTATGTCGTTGTTTCCTTATGGCTATGTAAATGTTCACTAAATTATTTTCTTCTCCATTAACTTTTCATTCTCTTATCCAACGGATTCCTGTTTTATTCCCTTTTTATACCTGACTGCTTCCACAAACTCTTCCCATTTTCCATAAACCAATCATGAATTTTTCAGACACTTGTACTTCTTCCATCTGTGTCATTAGCCTCATTTCATCCATTTTCTCTATTTGCTCTTCTCACTTCTTTCTTACTAAACTCACCCATCTTAATCGCATAGACAGCCGTATTTTCAGCACTTTCTCTCCAACTGGAAGATGTACTATTTGTCGTAATCTTCATTGAAGTAAGAGAATGATCAGATATACCACCAGCCGCTCATCTTCTCACCGTTACCTCCAACTTTCCATTTTATCTACATACTTTGTATTAAGAAGTAATCTAGCAAACCTCTCCACAATATTTTCTCTTTCTTAAAGATAACTAACACATTCTACTTTGGAGACGATATATATTTTAAATGATAATAATAAAAAGAAACTCTCTCTATCCTCCTTTACCCTAGAAGCTCCATATCTACCACCAGCACCATCTCTTCTCTGTCATTTAACATTTGAATCAATTAAAACAAACAAACTTCCATATTGCCTGCACTCAGTGAGGAATATTTCACTCTCTCAAAAGGGATTCTTTCCACCTTCAAACTTTTCCATTGCTGATCCTGATACTCTTTCTGTTTCAACTTTTTTCCCAGTCCGTATTCAATAATACCCATAAAATCATCAGTCATTCTGATATTATAGGCACTACCACTCCCCCGCAAGTAAACTGCAATATATTGCAATTTCACATTCATATATTTATTTTTAGCGACTGAAAGCATTTCTGTAAATCTAGTTTGAGGGAAAATTCTATTTTGACATTAGTGTCTTTAACCCTTGCCTATTTTTCATCCAACTTCTTGTATGCTCTCCTCGTTTCACACACACACACACATTTAATGTGTATATAGTATATATATACATATATATATATATATATATATATATATATATATATATATATATATATATATATATATATATATACATTTAATGTGTGTGTGAGTGTGCGTGTCCATGAAATTGTGGGTATGTGTGTCAGTGCAAATTTGAAGAGGCTGATGCTGTTACCTTCGAGGTTATTCTTATAATATTCAGCACATTATGAATAAAAAGGCCTTGCCGGTTGTTTCGTTGTTATTGTTGTTGTTTACATCGTACTTCCAACGAGTGCTTTTATCAACTGGTTGGGATGTTGTTTCATTCCTTTGGTTGGTTAGCATTTTAATCGATAATCTACGGATGGCTGAAGAACTGGAAAAATCGTTGGTAATACTTGGTACTTTTCCACCTACGATTCTTTTTCCTTTTAATTAGAGAGAGAGAGAGAGAGGCAAGCCTTATAAATAATATATATATATATATATATATATATATATATATATATATATATATATATATATATGTGTGTGTGTGTGTGTGTGTGTGTGTGTATGTGTTCTTGGAACGCACATAGTGCAGAGTTACTGCAGATAGTTGGTTGTGTGGTCCTTTTAAGTTACTTCATTTCCTGGGACTAAGCATCTTTCATGGGATACCAGAATAATTTAAACAGATTTTTTCTTTCAAATTATCAACTGAAGGAAACTTTCTCGATTCTAAATCCCTTCCTTCAATCATACACTACGCAAGATGTTAACAGTACTAGTGTTATCTGTTCGACTATTCTGTGACGTAACCTTTTCAGAAACCTACTCAACATAAAGCGTTTATTCATCTGATTATTGGTCTTTACAGAAGCAGTCTAGCAGAAATGAGCTCGGAAATTCTTACTGAGTCCCTCACTCGAGCAATTTGTCTTGTTTTGTTAGAGTAGCGCAATCATGCTCTAAGCATGGGCTCTTGCTCTTAGAGAATAGTGACCATACGAATCTCCCGCGACCCTTTCCCCTTCATCAGTAAATCTGAAAAGACTCGGGTGAGTTTTGGCAGACGACGGAATAAAAAAAAAAAGAGTGTAACAGTATGAAACTGTGCCACCGTAGCTCTCATTGTAAAGAAGAGAGAGAGAAAATAGACGAATAACTCATCACCTCATCCAAGTTAAATCCCAATGTTGCTCCGAAGATAAGGAAAAGAATACTACCCGGGTATACTGACACCGTCTTATTTTACACTTTTAAGTTTACATACATTTTGTGCAAAATCCCTGAAACATTCAGATAATTCATTGTCATGTGCAAGTTTTTTTCTTAGATTAAAAAATGGAATTGTCTAATAATATGAAAATACGGAAAGCAGCAAAAGTACTAAGGAGTAAGATGCTCATGTCATAATATTATACGACATACTTCATGCCTCTTAATTACTCTTAAACATCAAATGGAAAGCAACAGAACAGGAGTCTAATTGTGAATCAGCTGGTGCAACATCATAGTGATCTTTCCTCGAGGCACTTGCGAATTGAAATGTAGTAGATGCCTGCGCATATGGAATCTGGAAGAAATTTGTATTGCTGAAATGAATGGAGGCAAACTGCCTTATTCTTCTTTTGTTGGACGTTGCCGCTTTCGACCCAGCGGTGAATCCATCGGTAAACTGTGCCGGTGCTGGTGTCGGTAATTTCGGCTATCTTGCGAATGGATGCCCCTCCCAGCCATAGCCACACTATCTCAACCCTTTCCTGGACGCTGGTCCTTGCGTTCCTTTGTCTCTTGTGCATGGCTTCCTCACCTGTGCAATAAACTTTTGAATTACTGAGATCGATACAGCCACTAGTGCAGTTCTATCAAAGCACTGCGCATTAACAGCGTCCTAAATGAGGATTCACGGGATAAAATATTTCAAAGAGCTTCGAAGCTGAACTTGGAAGTTTTTTTCATCAGAGATTACAAGCATGGTTAAGAACAGACATTGAGAATCGTGCCAAATTGATAAGCGATAGCACTGAAGGCCATGAGCCAGAAGAAAGACGTAACAGTCAGCAACTATGAAGCTTATTTACTAAGGAAAGAAAAAATAACAGAATAATATGACAATGAAGCTTAATGGCTAAAACTGGCTAAGAAAACAGTGGGCTAAATGTATAGATGGTAATATATATATATATATATAGATATATATATATCATACATATATAATATATATATATATATATATAGTTTAAGTGGTATAGGGCCTATATATGTGTTTGGGTGTGTGCGTGTCAACTCAAAATCAACATTCATGGGTGTTACCGCCCCCTGCCCCCAGTTGGGCCATCCCTCCTTATCTGTATAATGCTTTTGATGTGCTATCTTATTCTCTAAAATAAATTGTGACATGATCGTTATATATTTTGTAAGTTCTGCTCATATTTTCTGAATGGGAAAGTTCCTTTGGCATGGTTCTTTATTTATTGTAAAGTGCAGACTTCATTGTGCAGACGAATAACCAACCAGAAACGGAAAAATATCTTTCACCAAAGCTCAGGTTGCTTACTACATGGCTATAATTCACTTGTGTAAGCTTTTCTTCCTTGTCTGCATTAGTATAAGATGTCTTTGCTAGCTAGCCTACGTTGGCACGGGCTCTTGCTCCTAGAAAAGCCCATATAGTGGATATGAGTCTGCAAATTGTGCAAGAATTTATCATTTCTTACTTGAAGACGATGAGATTTTAAATCTAGACCATAAACACGTATCGTGTCTTTAAATTGTAATAAAACCACATTTTCTGGAAAAAAAATAGTTAAAGATTTGAAAACTTGTGTTTGCCAGTAAAAAAAAAATACATTTCAAAATTGTATTTATGATAGTAAAGTTACTTATGAAACTAAGCATCCTGCAACTTGGTAGGTTTGGGTTTCCAAAAACTAAGACAATTCAGCTTATTGCTACATAGCTTCAAAGATAAACTTACCGCGAGAGAAACTATGTGAACCTTCAACAGTGCAGTGGCACGGTGAACTGACAGATGATGAGATCTCAAGCATCCGTCTTTCAGTCACCCTCAGTGGGCGGAGTCTATCTTCTATTAGAAGCTCCGGGAGACGAATCAACCAATCTTATTCGAACGGAATTCAATAACTTTTCGGGACGTGCTATTTCAACAACAGTACAGCCCATTAAATGAATATGTGCCCTTCAGGTTCTTTTTTGCGGTAACGTCATGCTTTCGACGTTTCTTCTCGGCGACATGAAGCGCTCACATACGAAAAACAATTTTTTTAAGTCCTTTCTGCCTATTATCATAAATACCACTCCAATATAATTTCTAAAACTGCAACAGTGCACAAAGAAAACGTCCTAATATTTAGAAAAACTGTGGTGTCCAAGCGAATTTGACGTCTTTCATGAAGGTCCCTTAAACATATGAATCACAGAGGACTCATATCTGTTTTTTTTTATTATAATAATATATAACGTAACAACAAAGATTATCACTCTAACTCCACGTTACACAACAATTCACCAGCCATGTGGATATCAAGTTTATTAAATTGATCATAAAACCTATTATAATGTTTAGCCTCGGCATATCTTGTTTTCAGTTATTGAACATCACATTGGCTCTTCATCCGTGGATGGCTTACATGCCTACAAGTGCATTAATTATAAATGACTTAAAGTGCTTAAGAGGTCAAGTGGAGCAACCATTTATTAAAATTTAGTGAGCCAGTCATGGAATATTTGATGTAACAAAAAAGAATCGGGAAAAACGAGCGAATATTATGAACAGATATTACTTTATGAAGATCTTAGTTGTTTGGCTCAAAGTGTAACCATATCAGTTGTGTTCCGCAATCCGCATTTCTCCAATAGTGTGTTAAGGTATGAGAAGGTGTTCTGCAGTCACAAAGCAGGCTTGTTTATATATATATATATATATATATATATATATATATATATATATATATATATATATACTGTACTGCAGTCAAGCTCCGAATTCAGAAAATCGAAATCAGTAAATGTTAATGTGAAGGCAGCAAGCAAAAGTAGTGTGTCAGTAGGCCTACCTTTTGCACATGAAGTAGGGATACACCCAGCCTTCTTCCTCACAAGGCAAATTAGTCAGCTTTTGCTACCAGGGTAATTTTCTGATGTATTTCTCGCCAAGCAAATGATCCATCACCAATCATTTTTCGACCGTTAGCTTTCGTGTTATACATTCTCGACCATTGTCCTAGTTATTGGTACAGTAAGTTCCAGAAGTGAAGCGACAAATCTCAGAATTGATCGTACTTCTTTAGAAACTCATGGGGTTGCCAGTGATTATATTTTATTCCAATTATTGTCATCCTATTTATCTGATAATACGTATCAGTGATTAACTGTATAAGCGCACAAAGTATTTCCCCAGTGAATGATCAATGTTAGTTCAGTAATTGTTTGTTAAAAGAAAAAAAAAAAGAATTTCCCCAAAGAAACTTGTGCGGCTTTCAAAGTGTGATATGAAGTGTTCACCATAGAGTGGCAGCAGGAACCGTGTGCATAAGCATTGGCCTAATATTTGTAAATTAACTTTCTACTTTTATGGCGTTATATCGAAAGTTATTATGATTCCTTTTGATAAAGCACAGAGAAGTTTAGCATCTGATTAAATGAAATATAAATAAGACAAGTTGGTGTAAAAAAAAAAAAAACGAAATCCAAGTTATGTGCGCGTTTAGCGTTGGTTACAGGGTTAGGCCTATTTCAAGAATCAAGGAAATATATTTTTCAGCTTGTTAGTTAATAATTTCATGGAATTTCTCGATTGAGCAAATTTTTGCATGCAGAATTGCGTTCAGGGTCGCACCAAACAAGTATTTTCGTAGGTTTCCACCTTTTTTTTTCAGTGCACAAGTGAGACTATTCTTGTCCATACGATCCGGAGTGTGAATATGCTTGGCGAGCATTATTTTAATTAGAGTATCCCCTGTTAAGCTCTCTCTCTCTCAGGACGTTTTTATCTATAAGGAATAACCAGAGGTCTGTTTTAAGAATCGAGCACAGGCCTATTGGTCATGCTCGGGTGCTTCTTTATATATATATATATATATATGCAGTCAAGTATTATTGCATAACAGAAATTTATGAGTTTTTTGTAGATATATATATATATATATATATAAGATATATATATATATATATATTATATATATCTACAAAAAACTCATAAATTTCTGTTATGCAATAATACTTGACTGCATGGATCGAACGGATTACTGGTTGTCAGTGGAAATATGAATTTGGGTGATATCACTCCCTTATGATACGCCCACTTACGCAAATTCAGTCTTAAATTTCACGGTTGGGATATGATTCGAAGATTTGAGGTAGTAGGTTGAAGTGAAAAAGGTGGAGTTAGTATTGTGGGTAGAGGTAGAAAGGGGGGGGGGGGGGTCTGTCGTCTCCCTACTTAACCAGATGGTGATTTTACGGATGTTCTGGTTGCTTGCGACCGACTTTCTTATTTTTTATATAGCGAGTCTGTTTCCCAGGTGCAAGGACAGGTTCTGGTGTCGGTCCTGAAGGTTCTATCTTTGCCTAAATAACAGACAGTGGCCCTGCATTGTAAGCCTTGCAATGCCCGGAACTAGGCCTAGTCACCTGAAGGTAGCAACAGAGGTTAGAGCCTTTCTCGAAGATGGTGTTTTATGCTCGGTCCCAGAAGCTAGAATCAGAACTACCAACCACCCCCAACTTCTCCATTGAATCTAGGTGCATTCATGGTTGATTATGTTTAATGTCGCGGAGATTTTCCTTTCACATTCTATTGATAATTGCATGGTTTTATGCATCTTCGCTAAAATAATTGATAATACACTATAATATTAAATATTTGTTTCCACATTGCTCGAAATATACATTGGTAATGTTGGTAATTCTGTGTTGAACGAGAATTTCAAATTGTTTCGTTTCTATAGTTTGAAGTAATTGCTATACTTTAAAATAATTACTATTACCGTAATTTTTTTCTGATGATTGTTATAAATATCATAGATTTGATATTTGTGCATCATATGTTAGCTTTATTTTGCTTGATAGAGGTTTCACTGTAGAAAAAAAATATATTTTTTAGCTACGAGTTGTAGTTGCCAGTTAGTGAATTTCGAACGAAATTCTCTGAAATTTGTCGCTTCAGTTTTGGAACTAACTGTACAAACCATACCTATGTGTTTTCTTTAGGCCTAACCCTTACATCTAGCATTTATGACATCTTGGCTGATGTGGAAGCCCTATTCATATTTCTAAGCAAGAGCTCCGCACAGACTATTGCCTTGGAAATTGATTTTTCCTGTGCCTTTAGCCTAGCAATTGTTTATCGTTAAAGGACATTCAAAGGCCTGTGGTAGCCTAATTCTAGGCTATAACTCCGCACGGACTGCAAGGAACGTTCCCGCGAATACGACAGCCACTAGGGATTGGGCATAGTAATGCCGTTTTTTCTTCACAACATTGGCTTTCAGCAGTGTTACCATATGCAGTTCATCTGATTTTTTTTTACTTTATAATTTAATGGTTAGAATGCGTATTTTCCGATGTAGAATTATCTTCTGTGATGTTAGAAAACTACACGTCACTAGCTTAATATAAAGTATTTTTGACGAGGAAACATAAAGGATTTCAATAAAATTCATTTGTAGAAATAAGCAGGATATGTTTTATATCTTTATTTTCATAATAAAACATAAAAAGGGAAAGTGATGAATTTTTTTTCTTCAGTGCCGTGGCCTGTGGTCGGAAAAGCCACGGAGGGTTGTCAGATGTCACCAGAAAGCCACACTAATAGACGAAATTCCTCAAAACGGCAACCCTGATTGGGCCAAGACCACCGAGATAGAAGGCCTGTTCAATGTTTTGTGACGTACGCAAGGGTGGTCCGAGCTGCTAGCACTGACTACGCTGCCAGACGAAAGAAATGTAAACAAACCCTCGCCAAAATCTATCATTTTTGGTCTGCCAGTTATTAATTTACTTATTTTCTCGTCTACACTAATTAGTGTACACCAAATAATACTTACTCGAAACACATAAAATGCTGAACCAAAACAATTTCTTTAGTTACAATACAGTCTATATCAAAGAATAAACAGCAGTGCATAGGTTTACATCACTAAAAAACATGGTTCTTTCTACTATATGAGAATGAAATAATTCTCTCTTACATACAGTCATTGTTTGGTATTTAGATTTTCTAACTTTCTCTTTGGCTACAATAGTTATTTTCTTGAACAACAATTATTCAAAGAATCGTTAGTAGAAAACCACATTGTTAATTTTTCTATGTTTTTCTGTACTATAACCTTTATTATTTATTGAGCAGCTTATCTATTATATACCCTTTAACATTTGAAAATTTAAATTCATGATTGTCGACCAAATGTAAAATTTTGATATTTGCATCCTGAATAAAAGGGGAGTAATTTTTTCCAATAGTCAGTAAAGCTTGAACGATATATTCATTGGATATTTGTAGGTGTAGGGAGATAAAGCTTTTAATGAGTTTATATGAATGTTCATTGAGTAAACATCTATATCATGAAGTTTTTCAAAGGGGTGAATAGTGCATAATGAATTCCGTTTTCCAAATTATTTACATCAAAGGAGAACTGAGGTAACTTCATTGTTTTATTTATAACTTTCTGGCCAAGCCAATTATTCCTGATATATTTTAACAATTTTACTGAAACATACACGAAAAAGGGCATTTGTTACTCTGAAATGGGTGAGGATACACTTTAGACAGCTGTGGAATGCTGGGAAAATAGGACACTGCTTTCCCAATGATAGCATTATGATGTTACAATGCAAAACACTGTAAAAATTGTTTTTTCTAAGCCTGTAATTACTTTCTTCAGTGTGCAGTGCAGAACATCAGCCTTTATGCTTTAATTGGGAATTTATGCAACTTACGTAAATTTAGACTACCTGTTCAACATAGAGTAAAATGCACCTGTTGCAGCTTCACTATAGCCAAAGGCTGAACCAACAATATTTTTGCCTTTATAATAAAAATATGGTATTAAGTACGTGACTTTTATCCACAATCAGTATCACTATTT
Organism: Macrobrachium nipponense; assembly: GCF_015104395.2. NCBI lineage: Eukaryota > Metazoa > Arthropoda > Malacostraca > Decapoda > Palaemonidae > Macrobrachium > Macrobrachium nipponense. Next base: position 63,188,775 of record NC_061088.1, read on the forward strand.
TGTCATTGGGTAGTAATGATTTACATTTACTCTTGATGTACATAAGAAAATTTGAGTCCTTTTGTTATGATGTTGGGCAAACGTGTTCGAAAAAACACTCTCTTGATGGGACAGTAACTTTGAGGGGAACAACTATAGGTATGACAAAAACACAATAAAACGAGCTCTGATGAATAATCAAATTTATTCAGTCATTAACTAGAGCTAAAATTATTGCCAAAAATTAAATAACTAGTTTTATAACAGCAACACAATATATATTGCAGTGTTAGAAATACATTCAGCAGTATCAGCTCTTTGGAGTTACTGAATATCTTCTTAATGATATTTGTATCATGGACCTCTGTAGGAATCTTGATATCTTCTAAGTGACGTACTTTAGTGACACGAAAAATGCATGTGCAGTACAGTTAGGCTTAACTGTAGGTAGGGCATGAGCATGGTATTTCATTAATCTCTACTGAAGTTTTACCTGTGGAAGAAGAAAGATGGTCTTTAAATATTTTTACATGTATATATGAGCACTGAAACCTAGTAATGCAATGAGAATAGGTTAGGTTAGGTTAGGTTAGTGAAATTTCTAATGTAGGCTCCTGTTTTGAACTTGTAACCATTAGAATACTATGCCAGTCTACTTTTTTTTCACCTTAACCCATCTAGGCCCAAAAGGTTTGTCCCATGCCTTTGACTATTGTCAATGGAAACTTGCCTATTTCCCCACCACTATACTGTACTTAAGTTGTGATGAACCCATAACTTAAATGTCTGTGCTAATGTAACTCTTGAGTACCTTGCCTGAAGGTTCTATCACACAATTAGGTATCATGTTTGCAACCTTCTTACCTGACACAGGCCCTTGCCACAATCATTGCAATAATGCTCTTTACCACATATAGGTTACAGCATTCTGGGGTTTCTATGCACTTGCAGTATGTAAGTTTATCCTTCTTAGGTTTACTGGTTTGATGTGTTTGCCCTTTCTTTCTTTGTTGGTAACTTTTTATATGCTGCTTGCCTCACCTGACTGCTGCTACCGGTATTTCTACAGAAGCAATCCGCGGTGGCTTAGACTATGGCAATTGACTGATTCCTATGTTATTTTAGTTACTGTACAAGATTTAAAAGTAATATCCATTCGGCCGGCTGTAACTAAGCAGTAATTGACCTTTGAAAGTTACATAATAGCCGCACCAAACTCAAAGGTATATTAAAGTTTAGTTCCAACCAAACGAAAAAAATATTCCTTACAACCCTTGTAAAGCAACTAAAATAACATTGAAAATGTCAATTGCCATAGTCTAAGTCACCGAAGAACGGTCCTATAGGAAGGTACCAAGTATTCGTTACGGTGAAGGAAATGTAAACACAGCCGCCATGTTTAAATTCCCCAACCACCACGGAGCCATATGTTCACAAAGGGGGGGGGGGGGGGGGGGGGGGTAATGCACAGGGGGGTGGGCGGAATAAGGTGGAAGGTACGAGTTGTCTTAGCAGCACCCCACTGAATAGTAACATACCTTGACGCAACTTTCGGCGAAAGTAACACTCACTTTCCTAAAATATAATAATTAAGAATAATGTGTTTGGACCTTACCTTGAAGGGGTGGAGGGTACAAAGCAGCAGCTGCCATTTAAAGAATGCGTGAGGCGGGTCTTGGGTTCCTCAAAATGCAGCTTGAAATAAGCAACAGCCAAGTACCCGACGAAGTTATACATTCTCCTCCCGTATCTTGGAGTCGACTGCCGGTAGTCCCTCCACCTCCTTTCTATAGTATAGTATGGGCACCGGTTTCTGGGTCCACAAAGTTCATCGATGGTTGACTGTCAAGTGGACATAACCTTCATCTCGCAGGCAGTCATAAGCCCTCCAACAGTCAGAAAATATAGTGGTACCCGGTACAATGTATTCTTTGATAACCTGCAAGCAGAGTCCCACTCGTCCTGTCGGGTACGGGAACAACGAAAAACTCGCGGTCTGCCTGCAGATACCACCGAATACCCACTGGCCTTCGATGAGGCGACCTACGTTGTATTTTCTTCTCCCAAACTTCGCCTCATCGATTTCAACAATTGTGCCGGGCCCACCTATTGCTTCTTCTGTTGGAAGCACCAATTAACTATGACCTGAAATAAAAGTCAGTGTTAGGGGAGGTAATTAAGTAGGGTAAATTTCATAATAATACAAGGCAGGTTGTGTATGAGAGAGAGGGAGGGGGGGAGAGCGGGGGAGAAGGAGGGGGTATGAATGGAAAATGGTGAGGGGATAAGCAAAATACTTACTTCCCGGGAGAAGCTGGCCCAATCATTAATTGTCGAGTCCAACAGTCCAAGTTCTGTTCTCGCAACCTTGTAAGAAAAAAAATCACTCACATACAGGTATGCGACGAACAGAACTGTTTCAACATCAAGGTGGGACCCAGAGAACCAATGCCCGCTTAAACAATGAAACAAAAGTAGTAAGAACAGCGTTTTTCCGCTTTCTTACTATGTGGTCGATAAGACCGGTACACACCTAAAGGTAAACGTGGAGGGAAAAAATACCAATTATAAACATGAAAATATGGAGTAGGTCATAAATGGTATAGGTGTAATATAATATTGCCATGAATCTAGGGCCGGCTCATATCACGGTTCAATGTAGAATCCAACAAACTATTCGTAAGGTATTTACCTAAAGCACTTTTTTTGCAGATCTAGGCGCACTCATTCCCACAATGGGGGCAAAAGACCTGCTTCCTCAGGAGGCCGTGGTCCTGGCATAAACAGACCAGCCGTTCATAATTACCTGAGTAATAAGCAGAAAAATCTTTGTAACTGAATGGGGGCAAAAGACCTGCTTTCTCAGGAGGCCGTGGTCCTGGCAAAAACCGATTAGTCGATCATAATTACCTGAGTAAAAGGCAGAAAAATCTTTGTAACTCATGTAACAATTGTTACATGAAGTTGGCAAAGAGTTCCTGGTGAGGGGCTGGGGCGAGCGTGAAGTAGATGCAGCAGTGGATGTCATGGCGGCAGATTCGACAGTGTTGGAGTTTCTACAGTTAAGAGGTTGGCAGGAGGCCAGACCGTAGAAAACAGGGTAGGAGAGGTGGGGTGGAGTAGTAAAAATGCTTTGATGCTATTGGTTGAGGCAGGGTGGGGCTGAGGTAAATGAACAAGCACTTAACAAGATAAGTTGGCAATGTTAAGGGTAATATAAAAGTAAATGGGTAGTTACGAACTAATGTAAATGTGGGATGGGTTCAAAATATGAATTAATACAAATACATATATAACGGGCCCAGGAGGGGGTGGGATTTAAGCCCTGGGAGGTAAATGTGTAATAGGGCCTATAGTTGTTTTAATAAATACAAAAGACCAAATTAAACATAGGTTAGCATATAACAAAAACTTAATTAAACTTGTAGGGGATGTTGCCTGACCAGGGGTGGGGTTGGACCTGCTGTAACCCCCCTTAAAGAACCAAACCAACCTAACATAACCTAACCTAGCAGGGGATGTAACCTTACCTAGTAGGGAACTTAAGCTAGTAGGCAATGTTGCCTGACCAGGGGGGCTTTGCCCCCAGTACCCCTCCTTAAAGGCCTAACCTAACCTAGTAAGGAATGTAACCTAACCTAACCTAGTAGGGAATATTGCCTGACCAGGGGGGCTTCGCCCCCCCGTACCCCCCCTTAAAGGCCTAATCTAACCTAGTAAGGAATGTAAACCTAACCTAACCTAGTAGGGAACATTGGCCTGACCAGGGGGCTTCGCGCCCCCCCGTACCCCCCCTTAAAGGCCTAACCTCAACCTAGTAAGGAACGTAACCTAACCTAACCTAGTAGGGAAATACTAGGCCTAACGTAACCTAGTAAGGAATGTAACCTAACCAACCTAACCTAACCTAGTAGGGAATATTGCCTGACCAGGGGGGCTTCGCCCCCCCAAGGTGGATCCCCCCGGTTAACTTAGGCCTAAGGCCTAATCCTAGTAAGGAATGTAACCTAACCAACCTAACCTAACCTAACAACCTAGTATGGGTAACATTAGCCTGACCAGGGCTTGGCGCCCCCCCAACCCCCCGTAACCCCCCCTTAAAGGCCTAATTCCTAACCTAGTGGAAGGAACGTAACGTAACCTTTAACCTACCTTGTAAGTGGAAACCTACTAGGCCTAACCTAACCAATAGTAAGGAATGTAACCTATAACCAGTAGGGAATATTGCCTGACCAGGGGCTTCGCCCCCCTGTTAACCCCCCTTTTAAAGGCCTAACCTAACCTAGTAAGGAATGTAACCTAACCAACCTAACCTAACCTAACCTAGTAGGGAACATTGCCTGACCAGGGGGCTTCGCCCCCCCGTACACCCTTAAAGGCCTAACCTAACTAGTAAGAATGTACCCTAACCAACCTAACCGAACCTAAACCTAGTAGGGAACATACCCCCCTAGCCCCCTTTAAAACCGGGGCTAACCTAGTAAGAAACCAAGTAGGGTAGGCCTAACAACCAACCTAACCTAGTAGGGAATAATTGCCTGACCAGGGGGCTTCGCCCCCCCGTCCCCCCCCTTAAAAGGCTTAAACCAACCTAGTAGGGAATGTAACCTAACCAACTAATAAACCATAAACCTACCCCCTAGTAAAGGAACCCATTGGCCGAACCAAACCTCCGAGGGTACCCCCCTAGGCCTAACTACCTAGTAAGGATAACCTAACCCAACCTAAACTAGCCTAGAAAAACCCCCCGTACCCCCCCTTAAAGGCCTAACCTAACCTAGTAAGGAATGTAACCTTGCCCCCCCCCACCCCCAACCTAAAACCAACCTAACCTAACTCCTAACCTAGTAAGGAATGTAACCTAACCAAACCTAACGTAGTAGGTAACCAGTAGGGAATGTAACCTAACCAAACCCCCCCCCCCACCCCCCCCCAGTATCCACCCTTGAAGAACTAACCAACCTAGCCTAACCAGGTAACCCCCTTCAAGGAAGTAAAACTATAGTTGGTTCACTTACGGTAGATTCTTGGATGAGCCCTATGCTTACGAGACGTTTATGTGGCGGCCGCTGATTCGCTAGTACCGGGAGGTAGGCAGCTCCCAGCTAATCAGCGGCCGCCAAACAAACGTCTCGTATGCTTAAGGCTCACCCAAGAATCTACCTTAAGTGAACCAGCTATAGTAGGTAAACCAACATATAACAAACTAAACCTAAGGGTATGTTGCCTAACCGGGGGATGGGATTCGGCCCCCAGTAGGTAAAATGACATATAAACCTAACTTTGATGGGTGTGGAAGTGTTGTAAAATGTAAAAAGTAACCATACATAACTGCATAATAGTAAGGAAACTGGAAGGGAGGTGTAAATTGTAATGTCTGTAAAAGTGTATAATGGAATATATTGAAATGTAGGTTTTATAAAAATAATGGCAAACTATATATTTAAATGTTATATATTTAAATGTAGGTTTTATAATAATAATGGCAAACTTTAATCTAGGTATTGGCATCTGTGAGAAATGCATTGTAAATGGTGTAACGTAAAGAGCCAGTCGTGAATACTGGAAAGGGGAGGGATTGACTTGTGTATAAATGATATAGGGAGTGTGTATGTAATATGCAACGCAATGTGCAATTTCACGTAACAGGTAGGTAGGTAGGTATCGAAACGTCCTAAAACTGAGTTCTATATCAACACGTAGGCAATTTTTAGGTGTCTGTCCTCAATTATAACATAATATTTCAAGTTATATATGGTGAAATGATTAGGTGGGGATATTTCAAAACAGTTATTATACAAATACTATGGAAAAATGAAAAGGAATAAACACTAGAATTCACATAACATGTTTAATAAACAAATTAGGTAAATGCTTTTATGTAACTCAGCCAGGGTTCCCAGATGACACCACTACCAACCAGCCAAAGTCTACCATGAAACCAGCCAAAATCCCGCCAAATGGAAATCCAAACCAACCCAAATAACCGGCAAATATATGTGCGTTATATTTATCTTTATAAATGCATATTTTTTATCATATATATGCTTGTATAGCGGCATCATAGTTTTAGTTAGATAATATAAACTAATATAAGAATACAGGAAAAAAACGAGAATGAATTGAAATTTTGAAATGAGGCTCATTCTCTGAGAATCCGGCAGCCTGTTTTGTGGTCGTCTGGTGTGTGTGTGATTTTTATTTTAATTTCATCTACATATTTTGCTTAAATGTTACCAAGTTTTTACTGAAAACTTATTCAAATTCCCCAGATTTTCCTGAAAACCTTCAAAAATTCCCAATCTGGGGAGAGATTCCTCAAACGTGGGATCAGTGTTTAGCTCAATAGAAAGTATTTGAAACCAGCCAAAATACCACTAACCAGCCAAAGTGAATTTTTACCCACCAAAATTAGGAAAAAAAAGCCAAATTTGGTGAGAAACTGCCAAATCTGGGAACCCTGTACCACCCAATCCTTCACTCAGTCCGGTAGCAACGTAGGGGTCATACTGTAACGTGTTTGGCTAAATACATGTATCCCTCCCGTAAACCCCCATTTCTTTCCTCACTAAGCAGTCTTGAGTTTTAGGCCAAAAGCTCCCTTACAGTTAGCGCATGCGCAGTGGATGCATTAGCGCATGTGTAGTAGGATTCAGTGTTGTGGTGGTAGTAGTAGTAGTAGACGAATATGGATGTGGAACGGCTCCACTATAGCTAGTTTTGTTATCTCTTATTTCCGCCTGTATTTCGTGTTTTTAAAGTGATAAATGTGGGAAATACCACAATAACACGGCAAAATCACCCCCCAAGTGGTTTCTCCCCACCCAAAACCCCGGTTCCCACTGGGGTCCCCCTTACCGTAGGATAGAGTTGGGGTTTTGTCCCCACCCAAAACCCCGGTTCCCAATGGGAATCCCCTTTACCGTAGGATAGAGTTCAAAGGTAAATTAGAGTCGTCCGAATAAATATTACTTCAAATTCTTGTTCAGGAGGTAAAACTGCATAGAAAAACCGCAACTGCCATACTCTGGGCCGCCGCGGATAGGTACACTAGATCTACCCTGCTACCATTATTAGTCTTACCTATTATGACATTTAAATTTTTTTTTTTTCAAAAGCTTTATGTCCTGAACTGGGAGTCGTTGGACACAGGCTACACTGGGTATTGGTTGGCATAGGCTACACGGGGTGTTGTTTGGTATAGGTGGGCTACACTGGGAGTTCTTTGACTTAGGGTAGCCTATAACTATTCGACTCTGTTAAACATTGGTTGCCATGATCATTCCTACTAAAATTCAATGTAGGCTAAACCAGTCTTTCTTTAACACCTTACCTTGTTGCTCACAACTTCTACCTAGAATGCAGACTGTATTTATATTGCAGTCAAAAGTCATCCTGAGAGAAAAGTCAAATTAGGTCACATGGAAGAGGCCTTCTATCTTGGTGGTCTTGATTGGGCCATCATCTGTACTTCGCCGTATTTATTACTAACCCCTGCGGGCTAGCCTAATAACAGTTGACCCCCCAAAAACAATGGTAAATACTCAATAAGCAACCCAAATACCATAAGACACTGTAATTTTTAAAAAAATACCCGAAGCCAATATAGCCAGTTATGCACACGCACACAACACACACACACACACAACACACATATATATTATATATAATATATTATATATATATATATATATATAATATATATATATATTGTCAAGTACCGGCCTTCTTCATTAATTAACGGATCCGTGTACATATTGTATATACATAAATAAATAACTAATGGTAACCTTCTTTCGTAATAGGTACGAAATCTTGAAATTAAGTTAAAATGTAGCTCTCCAGTATCCTTGTAAAACCTACCTTCTGATTCCCCCTCCTGTTTCGTTCTCCTTACTCCCCCTCTCCCCCCACCCCCCCCCACCCCCCCCCACATTTTGTCAAGGTTCAAGTTAAATCCACAAAACAACAATAGGTTATATGGAAAAAACAATAAAAAAAATTACATTTAATTAACAACAAAACTTAACATGTCAAAACATTACCAATTAATTAACATAACCAACATAATAAACTAAATATTCTGCCCAATACCAAATCCAAAATATCATATGGTATAATAACCGTACTCACAATGATCAGAGAAGTTCTTAACAAGCGCATTACGAGGCAGGAGCTGGGACGAGACACACAGGGGCAAATAGCCAGAGCGAAGGAAAACGTGTGGGGGGGATGGGGAGAGAGTAAGGAGAACGAAACAGGAGTTGGAATCAGAAAGGTAGGGTTTTACAAGGATACTGGAGAGCTACATTTTAACTTAATTTCAAGATTTCGTACCTATTACGAAAGAAGGTTACCATTAGTTATTTATTTATGTATATACAATATGTACACGGATCCTTTTTGTTTAATTAATGAAGAAGGCCGGTACTTGATATCTCCTCCCCGCTGAAGAGATCGTAACCTATGAAGGTACGATATTCCCTGGTATGGGTGTTCTTGACGTGCATCAGCTATAGGTACGATTGTCTTGACCACGAATGTGCTGAACACTGATATTGAAGTTTTGTAAGTAGAGAGACCATCTTAAAATTTTCTGGTTCACATTTCGAGCTCTGTTCAGAAGACGAGGGGTTGTGGTCGGTGTACACAGTAATGGGGTTTATGGAAACGTAGACTTCATATTTCTGCAAGGCTTGTACTAATAGCTAGGAGTGTTCTTTCTCCACAGTAGATAGCGACCTTTGGGTGCTTCTTCAACCTGCATGAATAGTAAGACACAGGGTGAAGCAAGTTAGTTTCAGGCTTCTCTTGTAGGAGGACAGCACCAACACGTAGTCACATGCATCTACCTGGAGAACAAAAGGTTTTTGAAGGATCAGGAGTTGTTAATACTGGTTTACAGCAAAGTAGGGCTTTTGATCTGTTTGAAGGAGTCTTGACAAGATTCATCCCATACGAATTTAGTCTTGGTACTAGTCCCAAGTTTATCAACGGATGAGCTACATTACTGAAATTCTTGCAAAATCTACGGTAATAAGAGGTCATTCCAATGAATCTGCATTACTTCTGTTTTTTCTGTTTGTAGGTACGGGATAATTTATATAGCTTCTATATTAGTGGTTTTAGGCAAGATTTCCCCGCTTCTTCCAATAACATGTCGCCCAAGTACTTTACACGAGCTTTAGCAAAGTTTTATTTAGCAGATTTATTGTCAAACCCAACCTTCTAAATCTATCAAGAAGTGCTTTAAGTTTACAAAAATGTTCCTCCCATGTGTCAGATACTACAAGAATGTCATCCAAGTAACCGTAAAACACCATCCAGATCTCTTATGACATCATTTATCATTCTCTGAAATGTGGCAGGTGCGTTGCACAGACCAAAAGGAAGTCTTTCATATTGGAACACCCAAAGGGAGTAATAAAGGCGGACATCTCCTTCGCTCTCCCTGACAATGGGACTTGATAATAACCCTTCAGCATATCGACTTGGGTTAAATATTTCGACTTACCAATGGAGTCCAGTATATCATCAATACGTGGCAGGGGATAACTGTCTTTTATGTTACCGAATTTAGTTTCTATAGTCTGTACATAACCTGACCTTACCATTAGACTTGGGCACTAGTAAGCAAGGAGAAGCCCAAGAGACTTGCTAGGCACAGCAAGTTTATGCTTCAGTAGATACTCGACCTCTTCTTGCATTACCTTCCGTTTTTCAAAGTTGGTTCGATAGTAGTTTTTTGTCGTATAGGACGAGTTCCTGGCAATAACTCATGTCGTGAGAAATACACTGCATTCTCGGGGATTATCACTGCATACATCTTCATACTGTCGTAGCAGATTCTAATATCACACCGTTGCTCCTCATTTAGGTGCTGTAGATACTGCGGAAGAGATTCTAAGATTTCTTTATTAGAAAGTCAGCCCAAGATGGGATTTCATTTAGGCCTAAAGAATTTACATCCTTTAAGGTGGTGGACTTTTGTTTTACAATATCTGTGTCTCTGGAACAAAATAGAGCAGCAGAGGAATCGGCATGATATTCTTTAAGCATATTGACATGGACTAACTGAGTGCTTTTTACGTCTATCTGGAGTTTTATGATATAATTCTGATTATTTAAACGTTTCTGTATAACATAAGGGCCAGAAAACTTACTTTTAAAAGGAGAACCAGTAATGGGATAGAAGGCCAAGACTAAATCTCCCACATTAAACTTCCTATCTTTACTGTTTTTATCATACCTAATTTTCATCTCTTCTTGATTTTTACACAAGTTGTTTAGGGCAAATTTATGAATCTTATTAATATTTCCCTTTAATTTCTGTAGGTACTGACTCACTGTTATAGCCTCTACGTTATACTTGTCAAGTAACTTATCTTTAAGTACTTGTAAAGGACCACGTACTTTACGACCGTATAGCATTTTCAAAGGGGATCACCTAAAGACCTCAGAAGGTACTTCCCTAATTACAAATAGTAAATAGTCTATGCCTTCATCCCAATCAGATTCAGATTCAATACAAAATTTCCTAAGCAACGACTTTAAAGTCTGATGATGCCGTTCTAATGCTCCCTGAGATTCTGGGTGATAAGGAGATGAGAGACACTGTTTTATACACAACTCATTCAGAGTTTTTCTGAAAAACATCACTAGTAAAATTGGTACCCCTATCACACTGGATTTCCTTAGGAAACCCGTAAGTTGTAAATACTTTGAGTAAGTGGTTAAGAACATTTTTAGAGGAAATATTCTTGACTGGAAGTGCAATAGGAAATCGTGAGGTAGGGCACATTATAGTTACAAGATATTGATTACCTTTCTTTGTCTTAGGCAGTGGACCTACACAATCTAGGACAATTCGATGGAAGGGCTCATGAGGTACAATAATAGGATTCAAAGGTGCTTTGGTATAACCTTATTAGGTTTACCGGCAATTTGACAAATATGACAATGTTTAATGAAATTTACAACATCCACTTCATTTTAGGCCAGAAAAAATCATATGCTAAGCGGTTGTAAGTTTTAGTAATTCCAAAATGTGAATAAACATTATGAGCGAGCTCCAATAAATCTTTACGTAAATCATGAGGAACTATTAACTGTTCTCTGTCACTCCAGGTTTCATCATTACCCAGCCTAGGAGGTCTATATAACCTGAAAAGTACATCATCCTTAAAGTAATATCCAGGTACCTTTTCCATTCCTTTCTCCAATGCTTGCTTATAAACACCCTTTAAAGTTGGATCTTCTCTCTGTAACTTTACAAGGCTTTTCTTGTTCATTTGTACTTTATCTGCGAGGTTGGGTACACTTACTTTCACTCGATCATTATTAACCATACTGCGGGTCGTCACATTAACACAACCCTCCACTTTTGACTCCTTTTCATTTTCCTCTTTTTCGCACTCACGATCTCTTTCATTCTCACTTTCCTCTATTATTCCAGGAGTTTCATACATTATCAGATTGGGTAACAACAGTTCTCCAGCAAGATCGTTACCAAGTAACACTTGTACATTTGGCAAGGGGAAATTCCCTTCTCTAACAGCCATTTTTACTTTACTAGTTTAGATACGGACAATCCATGAACACTTCTGTAAGCGGCAATAGTTTAGCGTCAGTTAAATCCCTGACTATGACATTTTCATCAAGCAATGTGAGATTTGGAACAACACTTTTAATTAAAATGCTTTGGTTTGGAACCTGTATCCCTTAACATTCTTACTTTAATGGTTTATCACTACTGTGCAATGATATTGTACCGTTACAAATGAATTTTTCAAACAAATTCTTATCCTGTGATACGCAATGCTTTGCAGATTCTTTACCGGCGTCTGATTTGTATCCTGGAACACCTTAACTGGAGCTCTGTTTTCAGTCACTTTTCCCCTCTTACATGCAGGATTCGGACAATTACTAATCATGTGGCCTTCCTTCTTACAATAATTGCAAAACAAACCCCTATCAGTCTTCCCATCTTTATCACCCAGCGGTTCTGCTCTATGTTGTTTTACATTACCCAGACTGCCTTTATGTATTAATGAATAGTTATCAGCCAAAACAGCTGCCTTTTTGAGATCCTTCTCTTCCTTATCAGCTATATACAACATGATATTTTGAGGGAGACGTCTCTTAAATTCCTCAGTTACAATGAGATTAATTAATTCCTCATAAGTAACTACATCTTCTGAGTCAAGCCACTTCTTAAACAACCTTAATTTTTCTGCAGCAAATTCAGTCCAAGTCTTAATATGGGGCTTAACATCAATACGAAACTTTTGACGATAAACCTTCACTAGTTACAGCATATGCATCTAAAACAGCTTTTTTGATTACCATATAGCTCAATTCACCTACCAGACTACCAACAACAGTGGCAGCCTTTCCGACCAACTTAGGCTTAATGAGCCACACCCATTGTTCAAGAGGCCATTTCATGTAAGAAGCCAAGTCTTCGAAATTCTTAAAAAAACACGTCAACTTCAGTCTCATCGAACTTAGGAACTAACTTTGATGCATCTAGTCCAAATCAAATTTCATTGGTTGTCTAGCTTCTAGTTCTAATTCTTGCTTATTATTTTCCATAGCTAACCTGATTTTACTCTCTTCCACTTGCTGAGCTAACTGAGCTTCATAGTCTAATTTAGCTTGAATAAACTCCAATTCCTTTTGCTGTCTTTCTAATAAAGCCTGATTTTCTATTTCCAACTGTCTCTTTTTCTTCTCTAGTTCAGCATTTATGGTTTCCCTTTTCATTTGCTCTAACTGAATAGCCAGCTTCATATACTCTACATCCGATGATTTATCACCCACGTCTACGATATATTTGCTGCCCTCAGAACTATCCACTAGGTCTTCACTTATACAATGCTGTACTATGTAATTACGTACTACATCCTTCTTTGCATTAGGAGGAAGAGCTACCCCAAATTTAGCTGCTAACAACAAAAGTTCATTCTTATTAGCGACAACAATGGAAGTCAGGTGTGACGCTGGGTCACTATGAAAATCATCAACACTAAAGAGCGGCATTTCGAGTTAAGAGACGTCTACCTGTTAGTAACACCTTGTAAACAATTGCTACTTCTGAAAGTAGGATATCCCCCCCAGAAAATGAATGTTCATAGGACATCAGACGAACGTACTTTACAAGCTTGCGAACTTTAAGCCCCAAACTTAAAAAGTGCTTGTGACACACCTACAAAGTACCCGTTTTCGTGTACACTTTTAGGTTTGTGCAAGCCTTAAAAATGCTTGAAATAAACCTTAATAAAAGCCTTGAAAGAGCTTCAAAAAACCATGGTATAAACCTTCAAAAAGCCCATACAGAACCTTAAAAAGGCTTTATAAATGCCTCATAATTACCTTTTAACTGCTTTATACAAACGTTGTAAGGATAATAAAAAATCCTTATAGAGGCCTTGAAAATGTGTTTACAAGTTTTACATGAGCCTTGCAATAGCTTTCATTAATAATTTTCAAGACTATAAAATGAATGTTCATATACCTTACAGTAAATAACTCAGGAGAATAAAAGTTTTAATCTTGCATATCATTTATTTTGCACTGACATTTCCGTGAGACTAACACTGTACAAGTAAATAGACAAATAATGTGGCCTCTGTTTTGTATATAAATAACCTACACATGCACTCGATTGAGTCTTACTCAGTAACAACAACCTCATTCCATAAACATATTACAGTAAAAAAAGTATATATAAAGTATGTATGTACATACATACACACACATGAGACTTGTGCTAATGGACAGCTATTTTTATAAAACACACATACACATAAAATAGTCTGTACCATACTGAAGATTGCAACCACTTGGAATGATATAAACAAAAGATGAGAGATTCAAATATATCACATCCCACCACCAAGAGCGCATGAACCATTTGTTTTGGTTTTATTTCTATATTTCTTTTGGTAACAGATATATGCATGTACAAACACAGAAAATATACATGAAATAAACCTTATAAAACATGCCAATATGTAGATACATATAAAAAAAAAAACATAATTTGGACGCACACACTTTCATCTCCCTTCCTCTGTGGAGTCATTGATTTCTTCCTCATAATTTTCACTGAAGCGGTAATAGCTGCCAAAAACTGTCTGATACAGTTCCACCTTTTCAACCAGATGCCATGACACAATTCAGCCATGCCTCAGCCTCCACAAACAATTTAAGTCGCATCCTGAAAAAGTGATTTTTATGTAGTTTTCCCTCTCTCACACATTAGGTATTGTATGTGTTACTGTTGCCTACAGTGTTTTTGAACTGATTTTGCAATTCTTTAATTCAAGTTAATTGCACCTTATTAGTAACAACTGATTAACAAAAAAATAATATACATGAATATACCAGTACAATATAGGGTAGGGCTATGAAATTTCACATGATATATAAATTAACTGTTCTGGTAACTCACTACATAGTCCATTATACTGTAATAAGATAATGAACTTGCAGACCCCGAGGAAAATATGAAGCTATACCTCATTCATTTTATCCTGAACCATGCGAAAGGGAATAGCCCAGGTGAGTTTGTAAGCAAAAAGCTGATTTGCTGCTACCATACAATTACAGGACTGAATTATTTATTTATTTTTAACATTGGTTTTACAAATACAGTGCTTTATCATATTTCATAAAAATGTAAAGGTAATATTATCGCAGCATTGAAACCTACAATGAGTTTCTCAATATTTACCATGAATATCTGTTCCTCAAACACTAATTGCACTAACATCACCCATTACTTTTCTTTCAATGCTAGAAGTCCTCTTTTTTCCCATAAAAATAATCCCCCCCCAAAAAAAAAACTTTTGGGTAATTCTTACTATTAGAGCCACATGAGCTTATAAAAAATTAGATGCCTAGAATTAAGGGAGGAATAGTGTATAGAAGCATAGATAAGACACTAAGGGAGGAAATGTCTAATAATGAAAATAATGTTGTTTAAAGTGGAGGTTAGGTTAAACAATATAGGTTAGGCTAGTACACAAAATGTAGTGTCCAAATAATGCCTATAACACTTAACCTAACCTCTGTCAATTAAGCATTACTTGGACTTGAGGCAACTTTAAACAAAATTATTTTTGCTATTTGATATTGCCTCACTTAATGACTAGCCTAGTATCTACGCATTCTATACACTATTGGTAGGCGTTAAGAATGCGGGATCCACTGACCATTAATGTACATAAATACAACCTAACCTAATATTACTTAATCTAACCAATATAGCCCATGTTATCATTAAAAAGCTGATTTATTGTAAATTTACGAAGGTTAGGTTAAATAAGCCAAATACTAAGTTAGACTAAAGTTCTAGATAAAGAAATTGAAGAGGATCCCACATTTTTACCCTTATGTCATTTAAAAAGACAGCTTCTTGATGTTATTTTAGATGTTGTTTTAATAAATTCAGGTGGGGCAGACCCTCCAGCACCTCAAATGTCCTCGAAATTAGGAGATATAGTTAGTTTAAAATTGTCCTCCGTGTTACGGAAATATGTATTTATCTTTATATTGTTGTTAAGTTGTTGTGCTGCAGAGCGCAAATGGGTTGTTCTAGTGGTAATTGAATAGTTGAAGGACTGTTATTTATATTTGTTTCTCCCACTACGTGAGGTGAGTTCGAGTGGTGTAACCCTGAACCCGCGGGGAAAAAGCCTTGGACACGACTGCGAGAGAGGAACGGCCCTCGATACTGGTGGACTTGTTGGATAGTCTTTGATGGACCTGTTGGATGGTCTTATTTAACGTTACTGGATTGCTCAGGAACAGTTTATGGCAAGTACGACTTCAGGGAAGTCTTGGAGTTTCGCAGTCTAGAGAATGCTGGCCAGCACACTGGGTAATTTACTTATGCCCTAGTGAAAACGTATTGTCTACCGAAATACGATTTGCTTTTCCCCCCGTCAAAACCTTGGCGTAACTTAGAAGAGATTGTCTGAACTCGACTTCAGTTGCTGATAGCGACCTCCGTATTCATCAGCCAAACATCTGCTTCGTCTCCAATTGCTAGTCGACGATGGATTTCTTCAGAGCTCTAGTATGGATACCTTAGTCAACGGACTTCGATGGCGCTGACCAACCTTCACGAATTCAAAACTCCCATTCATCGAATCCCATCGACCTTAAACGTTCTAAGGATTTATTTTTCTTCATTATTTAAAGTTAAGTTTTTGTAAATATAATTATTTTATTTTAAAGCTTTCTTTCTTTACGCCTACCAATATATACTGAAGGTATTCCTATAAGTATTTATATTTAATTTTTTTTTCTATTATTTAATGTTAAAGGGCGTAAGAGCCTGGAATCAGTCACTAACAAGACCCGCCCGTAACATTAATTGGCGACCTTGCTTTTACCTTCAGTTTATTGGTGGACGATGTGTGATAGGCTCAAAGAATTGGTGGCTTTGGGGCAGGAGTTAGGCTATGAGGGAGGTGAGTTAAGGGAGTTTGTTAAAGGTCAACAAGCTGCGGATAGGGCGAGATGAAAGGCACGAAAGAGCTGAAGCTAGGAAATTAGAATTAAGCAGAGGAGAGGAAAAACTTAAGACAGCATGAACTACAAAATTAAATTAAGTTCTCCTAGTTCATTAGGGCTGGAGGGGACTTCCATTGTGGAGACAGATAGGTTTGGGTGGACAACGGCACTCAAGATGGTTCCAAAATTCAATGAAAGTGAGAGGTATCAAAATATTCCAGTCCTTTGAAAAGCTCATTCCACGGTAGAGTGTCCTAAAGAGTATTATTGTTTGTTGTTGCAGTCTGTTCTCACAGGTAAAGCCCAAGAAGTTTATTCTTGTCTTTCAGACGAACATGTGCTAATTACGAGACAGTAAAGGAAATTATACTGAAAGCCTATAAGCAAGTACCAGAGGCTTATCGATTAAAATTTAGGCATTTTAGAAAAAATAGTAGCATGACGTTCATGGAGTTTGCTAGGTGCAAACAACAGTATTTTAATGAGTGGTGTAACTCCATGGAAGTAAGTACGTTAGAGGACCTAAAGGAGCTAATCTTGACAGAGGATTTTAAAAATAACATTCCAGCAGAGATGAAATTATATATTGAAGAGTGTCCAGGTGAACAAGTTTCACCGAAGGATAGCTGAATTAGCAGATGAGTTTTTCTTTGACCCATCAATTAGTAAAGAAGGGCAGGATAAGAAAATACATCCTAAAACTTTTGAAACTAAAGGGTACCGTCAATTAAGCGGGGAACCTGTACGCAACTCTCAATTGAAAACTACCAAGCATCTAAGTGACATGAAATGTTTTTTTTGTGAAAAGAAAGGTCACATTATAAAAGACTGCTTCAAGCATAAAACTTATTTGGCCATACAAAAGAAACCGGTTAATTTAGTTAGTTCAGGAAGTGACTCCGTACTTCAGTTGGACGAATGGAAAAATACTATTAAAAGCTTTGGTAATTACTTATCTAAAGGTAGTTTAGCTGTAAGTGAATCCGGTATTAGGAAACCAGTTACAGTATTAAGCGGGATACGGGTGCGGCCATATCAGTTGTCCTCAAGTCTTCCCTACCCGATGATCCGGTTGCTGGGGATGAGTTTGTCTTGATTGGAGGGTTTCCTGATGCTTGTATTGCTTGCTCTTTGCAAACCATTTATTTAGACACAGATTACGTTACGGGTCTAGTTAAGTCGCGGTACAGATACATTACCTGTCAAAGGGTTGATATCCTATTAGGAAATGATTTAGGAAAAGAAAGTTGCCTTGTGAATCCTATTGTAATGAAACTCCTACACCTTGAAAGCTGAAGTAGCAATCGTAACTAGATCTGGATTTGTTACTGATTCTGATAATTATGATTTAGATCTAGGTAGCAATGTTGATAGCTCATTAATTAGCGTACCTCTAGAAATATCTTTACAAAGAGATGACTTAATTAGAGCTCAGAGGGATGATGTAAGTTTAAAACATATCTTTGAGAAATGTGAAGAAGGCTCAGGAAATGATGATTATGTTAAGGCAAGTTCATTTGGAAGAATAACTTGTTACATAGATTGTCACGACCGATTTTCGCTAATAGTAATGAAGTAATTGACCAGTAGTAATTCCCTTTAAATTACGACCGAAAATAATAAGTTTGGCTCACGACAATATAATGAGCGGTCACTTGGGCGTAAACAAAACTTTTAAGAAAATTTATGACTCATTCTATTGGCCATCGTTGAGGAGGGATGTGAAGAACTTCGTAAATTCCTGTCACGAGTGTCAGATGGCAGGAAAACTTAACAAACCAATTCCTAAAGCACCTTTAATTAATATCCCGGTTACTGGAGAGCCGTTTGAGCACATAGTAATAGATATTGTGGGACCCTTACCGAGAAGTAGGAGGGGAAACTGCTATATACTCTCAATTATTGATAGAATGTCACGATACCCAGAAGCAATTCCCATTCGGAACGCTAAAGCTAAGGCAGTAGTGCAACATATCGCATATTTTACTAGATTTGGGTTGCCTAAAACACTTCAGTCTGACAATGGGAGCAATTTTACAGGCAAGTTTTTCAAGGACCAGATGAGAAACTTCGGTATAAAGCACATTACCTCTACCCCTTATCATCCCGAAAGTCAGGGTGTCATTGAAAGATTCCACCAGACCTTGAAACACATTCTTAGGAAGTTATGTAGTGGTGAAGATAACCTTTGGGATGTCATGTTGCCCTATGCTTTGTTTGCTTTGAGACAAGCACCAAGTGAAACATTTGGTTTTTCGCCTTTTGATTTGGTGTTTGGACATAAAGTGAGGTGTCCTGTAGAGGTTTTGAGAGAAACTTGGGATGATGAGAAAACAGACGTTAATGTTGCAGACAAAATTGATAATTTTAAAACTAAATTATTTAGAGCTTGGGATTTAGCTAGAGAAAACCAGGCAAGTGCTCATACAGAAAAAATAAAATAGTTACGACAGGAAAGCAAAGTCTCGGGTCTTTGAGAAAGGCGATTTAGTATTAGCTCTTTTTTCCGAAGGAGGGAAGTTCACTTAAGTATAAGTTTAGTGGTCCTATAAGGTCCTGGTATAAAAAGGGAGATGTTAATTACCTTTACAGTGTGACGGTAAAATAAAGAAAGCTAGATGGGTTCATATTAATCTACTTAAAAAATATAACAAGGCACAGACTTCAGTTTGTAATATTAATGTAAAACGTAATATTAATGTAGAATGTCCTTCGAAGGATATTAACAAT
Source organism: Macrobrachium nipponense (assembly GCF_015104395.2). Classification (NCBI taxonomy): domain Eukaryota; kingdom Metazoa; phylum Arthropoda; class Malacostraca; order Decapoda; family Palaemonidae; genus Macrobrachium; species Macrobrachium nipponense. The sequence continues at coordinate 63,208,008 of NC_061088.1, forward strand.
CAAACTGCTGAACAGGCTAGTAATTCCTACATATTCAGTTCATTTGATGATTATTATAATTTGGGTCCCTCTCAGACAAAAGATGTAAAGAGAATAATTTCAAAGTATCCTAAAGTAGTAAGGGATGAACCAGGTCTTACTCATTTAATTGAACATGATGTTGAACTGACTGATACAACCCCCATTAGACAGCATCCTTATCGGCTGAATCCACTAAAAGCTGATATTGTTAAGAAAGAGATGGATTATATGATAGCTCATAACCTAGCTAAACCTAGTTCTAGTCCTTGGGCTTCTCCTGTGGTTTTGGCTGGAAAAGAAGGGAACCAGCATAGACTTTGTATTGATTACAGGAATCTAAATTCAGTGACCAAGCCGGATAATTTCCCTTTACCCAGGGTAATTGACTGTTTAGATAGAATAGGTACAGCTAAATACATAAGCAAAATAGATTGTCTCAAAGGTTACTGGCAGGTCCCCCTAACTCAAAGAGCAAGAAAAATGTCTGCTTTCGTAACTCCACATGGATCCTTCGAATGCCTTGTAATGCCATTCGGTATGAGAAACGCTGCAAGCACTTTCCAGCGGTTGATGAGCAAAGTTATCGGTGACATGGAAGGCTGTGTCGTATATCTTGATGATATTGTTATCTTTTCGGACACAAGGGAAAAGCATTTGGTTATCTTAGATAAGGTGTTGGAGGCCCTAGACAGCGCAAATTTGGTTATAAATCTTAAGAAATGTGAGTTTGGTAAAGGTCTAATTACCTATTTGGGACACAAGATTGGTATGGGATCAGTCGCTCCTAAAGAAAGTAATGTAAAAGCAATAATGGATTTTCCCATTCCGGTAAATAAGAAACAAGCCATGCGATTCATAGGAATGATAAGCTATTTCCGCAGATTATCCCTAACTTTGCAACCGTTGCTACTCCCATTACTACCTTATTCAGAAAGAATGTACCTTTTTGTTTTAACGACGCTTGTGTAGAAGCATTTAACAAACTAAAATCTCTTATTATTAATAGTCCAATCTTGGCTACCCCCAATTTCAATAAACCTTTCAAACTGAATATTGACGCTAGTGATCTGGGTATCGGTGCAGTATTGTTTCAGGACATTGAAGGAGTAGATCACCCAGTGGCCTACTTCTCCAAAAGACTAAATAGTCACCAAGAAAATTATTCAACAGTTGAAAAGGAACTACTTGCTCTTGTTTTAGCACTTGAACATTTTGATGTATATATCAATAATGGGACCGGCCCAGTTACAGTGTACACGGATCACAATCCAATAGTATTCCTCAATAAGTTCAGGAATAAAAATAAAAGGCTTACACGATGGAGCCTGATGTTGCAGGATACGAGCTAGAAATAAGCTATCAAAGTGTGGGACAACCAGGTTGCAGATGCACTGTCTCGAGGCTTTGTACTTGTGTGAACAGTGGTATGTGTAAGTTTTACCTGTAAAACTTTTCTTTTGGTGGGAGGTGTTACGGAAATATGTATTTATCTTTATATTGTTGTTAAGTTGTTGTGCTGCAGAGCGCAAATGGGTTGTTCTAGTGGTAATTGAATAGTTGAAGGACTGTTATTTATATTTGTTTCTCCCACTACGTGAGGTGAGTTCGAGTGGTGTAACCCTGAACCCGCGGGGAAAAAGCCTTGGACACGACTGCGAGAGAGGAACGGCCCTCGATACTGGTGGACTTGTTGGATAGTCTTTGATGGACCTGTTGGATGGTCTTATTTAACGTTACTGGATTGCTCAGGAACAGTTTATGGCAAGTACGACTTCAGGAAAGTCTTGGAGTTTCGCAGTCTAGAGAATGCTGGCCAGCACACTGGGTAATTTACTTATGCCCTAGTGAAAACGTATTGTCTACCGAAATACGATTTGCTTTTCCCCCCGTCAAAACCTTGGCGTAACTTAGAAGAGATTGTCTGAACTCGACTTCAGTTGCTGATAGCGACCTCCGTATTCATCAGCCAAACATCTGCTTCGTCTCCAATTGCTAGTCGACGATGGATTTCTTCAGAGCTCTAGTATGGATACCTTAGTCAACGGACTTCGATGGCGCTGACCAACCTTCACGAATTCAAAACTCCCATTCATCGAATCCCATCGACCTTAAACGTTCTAAGGATTTATTTTTCTTCATTATTTAAAGTTAAGTTTTTGTAAATATAATTATTTTATTTTAAAGCTTTCTTTCTTTACGCCTACCAATATATACTGAAGGTATTCCTATAAGTATTTATATTTAATTTTTTTCTATTATTTAATGTTAAAGGGCGTAAGAGCCTGGAATCAGTCACTAACAAGACCCGCCCGTAACACTCTGGTACCTGAGCTTCCAATTTCTGGCACTCTGTCTTAACTTTGGGAGTCTACTTTTTTATAAGCTTGCACAGCTTTGATAGCCTAGTAAGAATCACCAAGTTACCAACCTTTTATTTGGTTTATCTATGCCAGAAATAAAAAAAGGGAAAAAACCTTTGTCAGTAAAATAGGAAGTAACCACCTTTATTCTACAACCACCCAACATGTTTGGGGGCCCTATGGGAATCGGGGGTTTTGGCAGCAATAGCCTAACCTAACCCTGCGTGAATCAAGCATTACCTAGATGGGGGGTTTGCTTGCCCCCATACCCCCTTTAAAGGTGGGGGCTTCTCCCTCACATCCCTTGACTTAGGTTAATTACTTAGCCGGGGACGGCCGTATGACGCCATAAATTAGGTAGGTACCTATCTAGTACTAGCCTAGTAGTAGGTAGTATAGGTTTAGGTACTTAATTTTTGGCTGAGACCTTGTCACCTTGTACAGCCTACATTCTCGCCAATTTTAGTCCAGCCTATAGATTTGCTCACATTAAAACCCTTAGAACAAAGGCAACTCTTCCTAGAGTCGTAGGTATTTCAATTCCACAAAGAACATGCAGAATTATTCACTACGTAGACTAACGGCTAGTACTTTTCTCTTATATTGTTATACTATAAAATGATAGTGAAAGATAATGGCATAATCTGCTGTCACTTACCTATCGGCCCTGGCTTTCTCAAGTCGTCGTAGTAGTATCTAGGTAGTATATCAGCTGACATGCACTTGCATGTAAATCTAATTCTTGTCAAACAGATTTCAGTTTCGTGCGGCCCGCCAATTTGTTTGCGCTGCTGCAGAGACATCTGGTGCGGCATTTATTAACCATTTCCCACACAGTTCAAATTTCTCGATCACAGATAATTGCTGTATCATTTTGGGCTTATATAAGCATATTTCAGTATTCTATATGCTGTCGTTTGCTCACCAAATGAGGACAAATGTTTAAAACAACATTTAATAAAGGAAGTCTTTTTAAGAAATGGAAAAACCTTTAATTTCCCTCGAAAGGTGAAAATGAGGTTTTTACATGTTTTTGTATACTATAATATTACGATTTTTGTGCATCACTATATTTCTGCATGTGACAGGTCTAAAGTCAATGAGAAAACCCATAATTTACTGTATATAGAGTTATATTATCATTGACGTCCTAAGTATGTGAAAAAAACGTTTGTTGGAAGTTTGTGAAGCACTCACCTAAAAAGTACCTTCATGAGCCTGAGATGAACAGCGTATTTGAAGCTCACGAACGTTCGCTTCCGGGGGGGATATAGTCTACACCATATACTGTGTTAAACACTTTAAGTCATAATAAATGTGCACAATGGAAACTGGGAAGCGAATTCTGAAGTTAACACCTCGGAAAAGAATGCTTCGGACAAGGATAATTAGTTATAACGAGCATTTACACGAACTACCCATGTCGACGGCCGCTAAGCAAAATGTGTTACCTTATGATTTTCCGCTGAATGCTCCAAATACAACGAAAGTGGTTAATCAGTGCTCAAGACCCGATTATAAACTATATTGGCTTAGTTACAACCGTAATTAAAGTTTAAAGACACTAAAGGTCGATGGTGGCTCGCGGACAGAACAATCGAGATACCTCGTTAGCACTAAAAATAAAGCTTACTCTAAAAGGATTACGGTATCACTGTTGAAACATCACTGAATTACTTGCGCACTGTAACATTAATACTCAACACATGATAATCATATCCCACGATCAGAATACAAAATGTTACGTTGAAATGGATTTGGGCAGAATTTAATTTTAAATTTAGAGATCCCGGTCAGGCCCCCATTTGTCAAGGTTCAAGTTAAATCCACAAAATTAACAATAGGTTATATGGAAAAACAATAAAAAAAAATTACATTTAATTAACAAAACTTAACATATCAAAACATTACCAATTAATTAACATAACCAACATAATAAACTAAATATTCTGCCCAATACCAAATCCAAAATATCATATGGTATAATAACCGTACTCACAATGATCAGAGAAGTTCTTAACAAGCGCTTACGAGGCAGGAGCTGGGACGAGACACACAGGTGGCAAATAAGCCAGAGCGAAGGAAAACGTGTGGGGGGGATGGGGAGAGAGGGGGAGTAAGGAGAACGAAACAGGAGGGGGAATCAGAAGGTAGGTTTTACAAGGATACTGGAGAGCTACATTTTAACTTAATTTCAAGATTTCGTACCTATTACGAAAGAAGGTTACCATTAGTTATTTATTTATGTATATACAATATGTACACGGATCCGTTTAATTAATGGAGAAGGCCGGTACTTGACAATATATATATATATATATATATATATATATATATATATATTATATATATATATATATATATATATTATATATATAGATATATATATATATATATTATATATATATATATATATATATATATATATATATATATATATATACACAGTGGTACCTCGAGATACGAAAGGCTCAACTTACGAAAAACTGGAGATACGAAAGCTAACATGAAAAATTTAACGGCTCTACATGCGAATAGTTTTCAAGATATGAAAGGTTTCTGTAAAGTCAGGTTTCTGTAAAGTCCGAGATTCGCCCGAACCACCGATAACAATTTTGAAACCATCCTTAAGAGGATGTCATCAAAGCAGCTACTCCTTCCAAGGGCATCACTATTTTGTCCAGCAAGAGGACCCATGTGCATGACGAGATGGAATGGCTGCTGCTTGTCTGGATAAAAGACAAAGAAATAGCTGGCGATACGATAATGGAGACGGCAATCTCCCACAAGGCCAGCGCTATTTTCGGCGATTTGATTGCCCAGGCGGAAGATGAAGGAGGAGAAGGGACATCAACGCCAACCCCAGAGTTCAAGGCTTCGCATGGATGGTTCAAGAAATTCCGTAAACGGACTGGTATCCATTTGGTGGTGCGGCATGGGGAGGCTGCCAGCTCGGATACGAAAGCGGCCGAAGCCTTTAAAAAGCCGTTCGACGAGATGATGACCAAGGAAGGCTAGTTCTCAGCAAGTCTTCAACTGTGATGAGACTGGCCTTTTTTGGAAAAAAATGCCTCGTCGGACGTACATCACGGAGGAAGAGAAGAAGCTACCCGGGCATAAGCCTATGAAAGACAGGCTTACGCTAGCACTTTGTTCAAACGCCAGTGGGGATTGCAAGGTGAAGCCCCTACTGGTGTTCATTCCGAGACTCCTCGAGCCTTCAAGGCCCACAAAGTGCTTAAGGAGAAGCTTCCAGTGATGTGGAGGGCTAATGCGAAAGCCTGGGTAACAAGGCTTTTGTTCACGGAGTGGGTAAATCTGTGTTTCGGCCCGACAGTGAAGAAATTCTTGGAAGAGAAGCGCCTCCCTCTGAAATGTCTGCTGGTGTTGGACAATGCCCCTCCCCACCCTCCTGGCCTCGAGGAAGATATCCTAGCGGAGTATTCCTTCATCAAGATTCTTTATCATCCGCCTAACACCACCCCTCTCCTCCAGCCCATGGACCAGCAAGTGATATCGAACTTTAAGAAGCTGTATACGAAACATCTTTTCAAGAGATGTTTCGACATCACCGATACCACAAACCTCACCTTGAGTGAATTTTAGAAGGAACATTTCGACATCGTCATATGCATCCGACTCATTGACCAAGATTGGCAGGAGGTTTCGAGGCGAACCTTGAATTCCTTGTGGAGGAAACTCTGGCCTGATGCCGTATCTGCCCGAGACATCGAGGGATTCGACGTGGGCAAAGCTGGTGCTGCAGATTCAGAAACAGTTGACGAACCTAAAACTGTTTTGCAACCAGATCTGGACGAGATCGTTGCACTCGGCAAGTCCATGGGGCTGGTCGTCGACGAGGACGACATCAACGACCTTTTCGAGGAGCACCAAGAGGAGCTTATGACGGATGACCTAAAGGAGTTGGAGGCCATGCAACATAACGTTGTTCAAGAGGAGTTCTCTAGCAGTGGCGAGGAGGAGGAGGACAACCCTATGACAATGGCAGAAATTAAGGATGTTCTAGCCGCTTTTCATAAAGTGCAATCGTTTGTAGAAAAAAGACACCCCGAAAAGGCTCACGCAGGTCGTATGCTTGCGCAGTTCGATGACGTTTGCCTGAGTTGTTTCAGGAACATTGTGAAAAGTAGGCAGAAGCAATCTTCGTAAAGTTAAGTGTACGTACGTACGTATCTGCCGTTTGTCCTCCTCCTCTGTCGCCACTTTCGGAGATAGCCTTACTCAAAAGGTAAGCTTCCACATTTTACTACATACGTACAGTATTTCTTGTATACCATGTACACTAATACACTTTATTTACAATTAATTAGCAGTACGTTTTTAAATATAGGTATTGAATGGTCCAAATTGTTGTAGTATTTCATTGTTTTTAGGTCAATTTAGCTTTATTATGAAATTTACTGAGGTGTTTTTGGAGGGCTTGGAACGGATTAGCCATTTTACATGTAAAATGTGGTCCAAGATACGAAAACCTCATGATACGAAAGGCGCCTAAGAGCGGATTAATTTCGTATCTCGAGGTACCACTGTATATATATGTGTGTGTGTGTATATAACTGCCTAAATCCTTTACATAAGTAATTCCTTATGTAAAGGACCTCAGGTTTGTATAGTTAGGAAAAATACAATTTATCTATATATCATTATATATAGATATATATATATATATAATATATTATATATATAATATATATAAATAATATATATATATATAGAATAAATTGTATTTTTCCTAACTATACAAACCTGAGGTCCTTTACATAAGGAATTACTTATGTAAAGGATTTAGGCAGTTATACACACAAACCTGAGGTCCTTTACATAAGGAATTACTTTCAGCATTGGCTGGAATACGGCCATTAAATTCTTGAACAAGGTGGTTAGGCAGTAACTACCGTCTGGTAGGCTGGTTGGAATGCCTGCCCAGATGTAAACACTCCACTTTGCATTTCAGCCCAGGTTTCAGATTGATAGGTGGCATGAGATGGGCATTAATGTAGAGGACCTCAGGTTTGTACACTAGTTATGAAAAATACAATTTACTTTCAAAAATTGTGATTTGTTCCTACACGATATACAAACAAACCCCCCCCCCCCCCCCCCCCCCCCTCGTCCTTTTACATAAGGAAGACTCACTGATTGGTGGGAGGAATGTGAGTGAGCCTCTAGAACTGACTGGAGTTCTGCACACCTGGGCTATTCCTCCTGGTCGTAAGAGCGAGGAGTGCCCTGTCTCTGACAACTTGGTCAAAGTATAGGAGCTTCATGATCAAGAGTCAGATTTCTGGGCCTTTTCAAAATGAGTGAGTAATTGTAACTCATCCAAAAAAGGGCTGGTAAGAATAATTATCAGAGTCAGAGACATTAATGCAAAGTTCTGGGAAGGGTTTGCATTATTGCCAGTATCCTTCCTCCCCTTGCTAGAGGAAGGAGTGGGATTGCTTCTATGATTCTGACAAGAAAAATAGAAAGGAAGCTCAATGTGTAAGCTTACCGCATCAGTTGCCTGACCAGCCAGTGTACGTTCAAGTCCTATCCTCAACCTGAAGGAAGAAAGGGAGTAGAAGGACAGGGGGAGGGGAAAGGGGAAGGTGGCTAGGCCAGTCACTCTCATCATCCTTTCTTACCTCTTGAACCGCACACCATAGGCGAGATGCAACTTGTCCTCCTGAAGGAGCCGAGTAAGCAAACACTACCTGTGAGCATCCACCACCGGTCCAAGGAAAAGAGGTTCCAAGGACCTGTGGGCAGACCTGAAGTTAGAAAAATATAGTTATGTTCCAATGAGACCTCATCTATCTTCTGGTCCGACATATTCTATGGAGTGAAAAAATGTACCAATCCACTGGACATATCCACTGCAGAGAAGTCTCTCATGATCTCATAAGACTCAGAGAAAGACGTGTCACTGGTCACTTCTGTATTGGCCGTCTGCAGTGGATAAAAGAATCTTTACTCAATGAAGGGTGTCAATCCTTCATAGGCACAGCAACACATCAATAGGACAAAGTAATGACTGATCTGGATCAGCCAACACAGTCCACAGCACAGGAGATCACGAAGGACTCGGACTCGTCAACAGATGCCAACTGATTGTGCTGCTGCGCATCTAAGACATATTCACAATGTGACACCCGCCTTTTGAAGGGTAATGCTGAGAACAACCACACAAGTCGTCTATCTTGTTCGCCAATGATGTTGAGAGACGAGATGATGATTTTCGCGAGGCATATGTGCATTAGACGAGAGTCAAGTACCTTCTAGAGACTGAGGCCCCTGTGATGGCAAGACAGAAGTTTCTCAAGGGTACTTGAATCTCAACCAATGAGAAACAATACTATATTACTAGTGAATGACTTAAGGTGAATGTGGACCCACGTCTTCACAGTTGAATCGAGAGAAGTAAACTCAAGATTTTGATCATAGAAAAAGTTCCGTTGATGACACCAACCAGTGAAGACGGCTTTAATCCCTGTTGTTTTACAGAGGACTGAAAAAGTTACTCCACTATTTCATTGCTGCTCAGCGAGAAAGTCAGAGCTTGCAATGAAGGCAGAGAGTCTTTCAGTGATGAAAACACCGGGATTGTAAAAATAATAATAATAATAATTATAATAATAATAATAATAATAATAATAATAATAATAATAATAATAATAGTATCCTGTATTTCAGCTCAGGGCCATATACATTGAATATACAAAATACACAGTAACATACACAATCTAGATATATGAGACAACATGATAAGAAAAATGAGTAATCAGCAATTATCCACAAAATAGCTGAGGTAGCATAAAAGATAATAATCATAATATTGGTAATAACAGTAATAATATTGGTGAGAAAAAAAATGCATTAAGAGTTATAACAGTTAGTGCACAGATTATATAACTTAAATTTCAACTAGAGACCTTAGGTGGTTACAGTAGTCAGGTCCATACGAAAATTGAATGTAGAAAAAACTTTAACTTGATAGTAATCACAGTAATAATGAAAAAATAAAATATCAGCAATAAATATAATAGTGACAAAATCTGCAGATGACATCTTGCCAATACAGAGATTAAGTTCTTTATGGGACAAAGGCCTCATTTTCCCATCTTTCCCACAATTTAGATCTTCTTCTTGCTTCACTCCTTAGGATGCTTTGTATGAGCGAGTTGCTGCTGTTTCTCACTCGGGTTACCAGACTGGACATTGTTCGCCTTACAATGATTTTTAGATTGTCCAGGTGGTTTTCTAAGAACATCTGTGTGGCGGAGTGGTAGCGTGGAGTGTTTGTGAGGCGTCTCAGAATGTCATTGTGCACAACAGTGATACGTCTCATGGTCTCTCGGGTATAGTTCGTCCAGAGGGAACACCCATAGATACTGTAGCAGTACAAGCGGAAGAGCAGCAGTTTCATGTCTCGGTGACAGAAAGCAAACCTTCTTGCAATCATGTTGCCAGTTGCACATAGTTTACGACGCCTCTGTTCAATGTCTGCCGTATCATTTAGGTCGTCGGTGATAATGTTACCCAAATATGGAAATTCGCAGCACAATTCCAGCCGATGGTTTCCGGGAAGCAAAATTTGTGGTCTGCAATATGCATAAGCGATCTCGGGAGCAGCGACATGCACTGGGTCTTGGTTTTGTTGTAGATTATATCAAATTCCTCTGCATATTGGCGCCAAGTGTCGATGAGTCATTGGAGGCCATGCACTGATGGGGAAATCAGAACCATATCATCGGCGTAACATAGGTTGTTTATTGTTGTTTCATTGACAGTGCATCTGATTGGGAGTGAGTTCAGTTTGACATCCAAGGCATCTGTGTACATATTAAACAGGTATGGAGAGAGAATGCCCCCTTGCCGAAGCCCGTTTAGGGAGCCGAAGGTGTACGATAATACGTTACCCCATTTGACACAGAATTGCTGTGTGGAGAACCAGCAATGTAAAATGCCAATTAGATATCGGGGTGTGCCCCTTTTATGCAGCTTCAGGAAGAGCTTCAGGTAGTTTACTCTGTCAAATGCTTTTCTCACATCTACAAAACATAGGAAAACAGGAGAGGCTGATGATAGGTAGTAGTTCAGCAATTCTTTCAGTATGTAGATGTATTAGGGCTCGTGCCTTGTATGATAAGGCGCCCTATGAGGTAATATTAGACTAGCGATAATATTACGCTAAGTCGGTTGGTATTGCACTTCCATCTTCAATGGAGTGTCTGGGGTTTGTAGATCATTTACGAAGTCGGTATTATCTTGTTGGTTATGACGACGATGTGTTAAACTCATGGTGAGGAGGTTCTTGTAGAAAACACTAATGTTAAAAAATTATATATTCTTCTGAAGTTTTACATGGTGAAGATCAGATAGGATTGTACAAGTCTTCTAATAACGATAGCTTGATCGCTTATGCCAATGATGATGATAACTAATCCTATTCCTCTACAATGATAAAGCTTAGGTAAAGAGGTACAGGTCTTCTAATGACGATAGCTAACTCTGTTCTCCCTGTCTACCATCTCTGTTACAAGTTATGAAGGAACAGACAGTAGTTCGAACATATGAACATACAATACAAATGACATAGTTTCATACGACACACAATCAAATGAGACACGCTACAGATCACGTAGGCCGTTTGAATTATAGGTCGGGGTAGTTGTCTCAAGCAGGGAGCTTGGACTGTTTCAAAACAAATGATGACCACAGATGACGGCATGTCAACTAGCCTACATACTTATTGTATACGTCATCTTTAGCGTCTCTAGTCTGATCACATTCCTGCAAGCAATCTTTTATATATATGGACTAACATTCCATATTTTTATTATGTAAACACTTACATTAGCTCGTCAGCTACCAAAACAACCACTGAATATTACTCAAACTTGACTTGCATTTGACTTATAGGAGTGTGATACAGACACTATGTGAATATATATATATATAAGTAAATAAAAATTCATGGTGTACATGAATTGATTCAAGTAATAAAATATAAAACAATGATATTGGTAAATAATAGTGATCACGGATATATAATGATACAGTTTTTTTCACTTCATCTCATTAAGATACATATGCTACAGAAAATACTAATTGTTGCATTCTCGTCCTTTAGTACTTAGGTCCTCAGAAGACAGGGTGGTCATTCACGTACTTTATTATGGTATATCAATTACAAGTAAGGAGACCCATGCTTATGCTGGCTTCCCAGTTTGTGGATGGCGGGAGATTTCTACAACAACTCCCACCGAAGGTTCAACATAGTAGAATGAGAGTAGTAGTTTCTCAATACATTACACTCCCTCCCCCCTTAGGTTAACAGACAAAAATTTAAATTTGTTCAATGCGTCTCCCTAGACATAAAACAAGTGCATTATCAGATACAATTGCGTCAGGAATACCATAATTAGCAAAACATGACCTTAAACATTGTATGGTACCCTCTGAAGTTATATTCTTGCAAGCATAGACATCAATAAATTTAGAAAAGGAATCAATAATAATCAAATATTGCATGTTGTCAATGGGTCCACAATAATCTACATGCAAGCGGGACCAAGGTCTATCTACTGACGGCCAAGATAAAGGTGAAATGAAACCCATTTGTTTGAGATTTGTTATGCATAATGCACAGTTGGAAGTTATTTGTTCTAAATCTTGGTCCATGTTTGGGCCAATATACAAAAGACCTTGCTTCAGCTTTCATGGCAACAATACCCTGGTGGCCCTCGTGAAGCATTTCCATAACACGCTTTCTCAACATCTCAGGAACCAAAATACGATTCCTATAGAGTAATACATTGTCATGCAAAGAAAGATCATTTCTCAATTTATAGAAAGGTAACTACTAATTTCCATCACCTTTTCCTTGGGGAACCCCTTCCTTACATAATCTCGTACTCTGCATAAAACAGTGTCTCTTTCTATACATTCTTTTACCATTGTAACATCAAAAGAATTCTTATCCAAAATATTAATCAAATTTACATATTCTCCTGGTACATGAAAATCAGCATCATCTCTACACAATGGTAGCCTACTAAGAGCATCTGCCACTGTATTATGCACTCCCTTAATGTGTTCAATTTTAAATCAAAACCTGATAGAAATAAAGCCCACCTTTGAATACGAGCATTAGATAATTGTGGAATAGACTTACTAGGGTTAAATAGATGAGTCAAGGGTTTATGGTCCGTCCTGATAACGAACTTCCTACCCAAAAGATAATCAGAAAACTTCTTGACTCCAAAAATAATGGATAGAGCCTCTCTATCAATTTGAGAATAATTACACTCAGCATTAGATAATTTTCTACTTTTGAAAGAAATAGTAGAAATCTACCCTTATATTCTTGCTTAAGAACAGCTCCCACTCCTTCAGGGCTAGCATCAACTTCTAAAATCATGGTAGCATTGTGGGGTTAAAATTATCCAAATATCAGCTCTTCCCAAAGCTTCCTTAATACTCTGAAAAGCTTCTTCATGACTGCTGCCCAATGAAACTCCACATTCTTTTGGGTTAAATTATATAAATGGACATAAAATAAGAGCTGAACTGAGGTACAAACCTATTGTAATAAGTACATAGCCCCAAAAATGATTTTAAAGACTGAACAGAGTGAGGGGTTGGAGCTTCCAAAATTGCCTCTATTTTCTTTGGGTCAGGTTTAATTCCATCACAACTTAAAATGTATCCTAAATAAGGTACTTCCCTAGAACCAATAATACATTTATCTTTATTCCAATTTAACATTTCTCTGTTGCAAAATTGATAAAACCTTACATAAACTCTTGTCATGTTTCCTCCTTGGTAGCTCCGACAATCAATATGTCATCTAAAAATACATGAACACCCTCAATATTTGCCAATAATTCAGAGATAAACCTCTGAAATATACCTGGTGCTGACGACAACCCAAAAGGCAATCTATGAAACTTATATAATCCCAAATGAGTATTCATAATCAAATATTGTTGAGAATTTTCACATCACAGATACCTGTTAAATATGCATTTTTCAAATCCAATTTCGAAATATACTGACAGAACCTACATTTGCCAAAATATCATCCAATCTCGGTAATGGGAAAAGGTATTAACACTGGTTTGGGTATTGAGATACTTACAATCTACACAAATCCTTATTTCACCATTAGGCTTCATTACAGGAACAATAGGACTGGCCCAATCTCCAGCATGCTCGACCTTGCTCACTATATTTTTACTTTCTAGTTCTTTTCAAACTATTCTCATTTTACATTTATAATGATAAGGAACAGATCTAGCTTTAAAATACTTAGGCACAGCATTTTTCTTTTAACATTAATTGACATTCATAATTTGTAATGGGTGATCCTTCCACCACCTGATACTCATTGAACATTTTTACACAATCAAGCTTAGGCCTAGATGCACTACTTGGGGTAATAAGAGGACCTTTAAATTTATCATCACACACATTCATCAATTTGTACCCACTGGTTATTTCAATTTCTTCATCAAAGACCTGCCTGCTAAATTTAAAATCATTATCTACACAAAAACTTTTGTCCCTGGGAACATTTGGCCTTTAAAAGAAACATCACAATTTATTTCACCGTACACTTGCATTTCAGCTTTATCATAAATTTTGCTAAGCGTTTCCTTCCTTGTTGGTAATGGGGTTTAAATTCATTTATTAGCATCATGCCGTGAAATAGTGGATGCACCACTGCCAGTGTCTAATTCAAACTCTAGGGGAAACCCATTTAACCTTAAAATTTCTCTATATTGGTTCCTCATAATCATCGACAAAATCAATAGAATTCACATTAACATCAAAAAGTTTCAATAAATCATAAGAATCATGGAAACTTTCATTAACAGGAATATCCTTACTAGTAGACTCCATCTACATCATGCACTGTATTAACATTCCTAGATTTATTTCTAGCCTTTTTTATTGGGACACACTGTACTAACATGGCCTTCCTTGCCACAGAAATAACATTTAGCATTCTTAAATCTACACAATTATTAGCTAAATGGTTATCGCGCCCACAATGAATGCATTTACTTTGAACTTTACAATAATCACTTTTACCTCTCCCTTTAGAGTCTGCACTAGAATTAGGCCTAGGCCTAATTACCTTATGCCTAACCTTGTTAACAGTACCTGCAGGCCTATTATCTATAAAAGAACTTGAAGTAGGACTACATTCAGTACATAAGCAGTTTCTAAATTGGTAACCTTGGCAAGTAATTCGAGAGGAGATTGATTTAAACTCAAAAGGATCAGCTAATAAAACCTTAAATATACTTCATTATCAATACCAACCAATAATTGTTCCTTCAACCTTCGGTCAAAATCACTATTAAATTCACACTGTTGAGCTAACAATTTAGTTCTGCATAATATTCCTTCACGGACTCACTACTTTTCTTCTTCCTCTGTAGGAAATCACACAATGCTCTATGATAACTTGGTTTTTGTTATAAAATGATGCGACTTTAGTTGATTTACTAGGTCATCAAATGGAACTGCAGACGGCAATTTCGGTGCTGTTAACTTACAGATCGTGGAAAATGTCTCTACTCCAACTGAAGAAAGCAACAAAGCCCTTTTTGCTGTCGCCTCTGTTACTTCATTTACTTCACAATTCATGGAAAATAGATCCAGCCAACAAGATATTCCAACTTATCTGGGTTAAACTCGGGAATTGTCGGTCTCCTTGCTGCTGCCATCCTTCCTGACAGGGTATGGAACTTCGGTAGTCCCCCAACAAATACAGCTGAATTCAGCTACTCGAATACTGGAGTCTGGACGTTGGCCAGGCCTAAACTGGTATGCTAGGCTAGATACGGCCGGCTGTCGTTGGTACACTAAACTCTCCTTTAATGTGACATACTCTTCGTACACTGGGTTCTTCCTCGTCGCCACTGTTGCATTCTTGTCCTTTAGTACTTAGGTCCTCAAAGACAGGGTGGTCATTCACGTACTTTATTATGGATATCAATTACAAGTAAGGAGACCCATGCTTATGCTGGCTTCCCAGTTTGTGGATGGCGGGAGATTTCTCCAACAACTCCCAGAAGGTTCCAACATAGTAGAATAGAGAGTAGTGTTTCTCAATACATTACACTAATGTACTCTGATAATTGCATAGAATGAAGATTAACATGATAAAAATCATATTTTAACTGATAAAAATTTCATATATGAATTGATAACATTATTAATGTTTATGCTGATTGATTCGTTGATTTTTATGCTAAATGTTATATATCTGATACATTAATCATATACTAACTCATATAACTGCAGATATTGGTAAGATAAAAGGTAACAGATTGATTATAGGCTACCTGATTTGTTTATTTACATATGTATATGGATTCATATAATTATGATTAATATATGTGCACTTTAAAATAGATTCCTATTGCGTACACACAAAGATACATTTCGATTCCGTTATTTATGATCATTTATATATAGATTCCTAGTGCGTACACGCAAAAAATATATTTCGATTCTGTTATTTTATGATCATTTTATATAGGATACATGATACTATATATAGGATACATGACCGAGGTTATACTACTTCACATTTAACTAGCTTCGAACCACTTTTCGTCCATTACACAGTTCCAGACAACCACCTATGGCCCAATGAAAACAAAACGGCCTATTTTCACAGGGTTAAAACAAGGGGAAAATTTAAGAAAATTTGCCTGGGCGGGTCCAACGTTCTATTTTTGCGCTCATACTTATTCTCTGCATCTAAGCTACACGATTACGTTCGCGATGAATAGATCATCCCAGCACGAGTCCTTCGCCAGCAAAGTAGAGTTGAATATCCTTCGGGTCGTAATTGTCGGAAGTATGTCCCATTCGTAGTCGATTCCGACAGCCGCCAGAGCATTCCGCATTAAAACGAGATTAACGACGAGATACGGTGTCGATCGAAGAAGTCCATGAAATTCCTTTCACATTGTAGACGGTTGTTACTTGACTGTAGTCGTCCGCTGCGACGAACGATTTCTTGAAGTTTCGATGTGAAATTCTCGTACTGCAGGATACTGTAACCAGGTTCCATTAATCAGCCTGCAAGTGAAATTATACTTGTCACAAGGGCAAAGTAAATTCAGACGACATCCAAATACAGGGGAGGGAAGAGAGCCATTTAGACCAGACTTAACCCACATGAATTCGTTGATAATTTGGAATTCAAAAGAGTCCGCTGTACAAACTTTTTTATCCAGGGCATTAACAATGAGTGAACCTATCCAGGTCTATGAGGACTGTAAAAATATCCATAATTATAAAAAATAAACAGATATTCAATACGAATCCCAAAAGAAAATTCGATATTACTGGTAGTAAGTTACTAGACAAAGAAGTGGAAAAACGGTTAGCTAATTGTAGATTGCCTGGCAACATAAGAGTCAAAGAGAAGAAATTAATCATGATTCTATGTGCCCTAAGAACAAAAGTTTCATATTCAATTTTCTCGTGCGCATCCTCTGAGGTTAACTTTTAAAACATTATTAATAGGTAGGAGATGCAACGAAAAAAACCCACTATGTAACTAATTTCTAAATAAACTTTGGGTTTTTCAAGAAAATGTAACATTTTCCCATGAATGTGATTTACCTGGATTGTAATAAGCTAATGTTGCAAGTAAATAATCCATATCCATATCGTGATACTTTCTAAATGTCTATGAGGTTCAGAAAACCAAAAAATTAATTCTTATTTTGATGTTTATAGAAATTCTATTTCCTTATTTTGTTTATTATTTTAAAATGATTGCAAGTTGCATTGCGCATACCGATAGACAACTTGTACCTAACGTCTGCCTTGTCCATGAGAATTCGGGCTAGAAGCATTCCTTTCTCCAGTCAATCTGTTTTGCAAGCAGAGACGACACACAGATGAAGCCTGTGTAAGCAGATTATTGAGGTTAAAAGGAACAAATGCTGATACTGGCAATGATGACGTCGTCACTTGGCAGGAGATTGCTCTCAGCCAGCTAAGAGTTACGTTACTTGCTGTAACAAATACGACTTTATTTAGGATAAATTTTTTTGTTTTTTTAATACTCGACCCACATGAGAAGAATGTCTAAAAAAAAACAGTACCAAAATTGAACAATATATTAGTTTCATGTTGGAAATTTGCATAATTGTAATTATGTTAAATTAAATATTCCTTATTCAAACTATATGAAAAAGGTTTCCATACAAATTCTATATATATTATTAGCCCTGTATAAGATTCATATAGGATTATTTCATAGATAACATTTTCACTTCTAGACTTCCTGACTTTAAAATCTTTTATTTTATTTTATTTATTTTATTTTATTTATTATTATTTTTATTTATTTATTTATTTATTTAATTTTTTTTTTTTTTCATTGACTACGAATATAAATCACCGGGACAGACAATATGTCAGTAGGTTTTGATATGTGTTTGAACTTTTAGCTTATTTGTCATTACTAAAGCGTTAAGTTAGAGTTCAAATCTTTACGCATATATATTTGGATATTTAATAACCTATGGTTACGTTTTGCTTATTGATTTTATCGTGATTCCTTTTTTATTATAATTTGTAAACCCTTCCGACTTCTTACGGAGTGTATTATATTGACTCCACTTGTATCCATATTTATTTTATTTTTTTTATATTTATTTATTTATATGATATATATATGATAAATTAATGGTTGGCTTGAATATGTGGAAAAGTGTTCTAGCGGCGTACCGTATAAGGCTACTTGCGGCATCAATTCTATAGATACAAGATATAACTGATAAAGGTATTTAAAACCGCGAGACCGCTACAATCCAGTTCGGATCCAATATCACGAGTTGTAACTCGTAAGACATTGACATTCCTATTTAATTATCCGGTATTCTACCAAACCGATTGACTCTGGGTGATAAAATATATTATTGGTTTTCTTAATGGAAAGGAATTCACACAACGTGTTAAGGAGATTATTATGATTTACACCACCCGAGTCACAGATTTATTATGTGTTGAATTCCTATTTACTGATTTAGCACTCATAAATATTCCTAACGCACTCAATTGCGGTGTTTGTTTTTAGTGCTATTAATTCTATATAACGTGTCAAGGAACTATTAACACTAAGAAGTGTTTATTTTTGCTCTGTCAGACTCGTAAACTTTGTTATAATTCTACGTATAATATTCTTTCAAGGATTGATTTGCACGGGATAGGCCCTTAAACTGACAGGTGTCTTAGTGTATCCCTTGTTTCATGCACGTGTTACAATCAGATATGTGCTTTTTTATATCTGTAAGCATTGTAGGCCAGTAAAACAGTGATTTGGCTTTCTGTGACATACTAGGGAACCACATGGATGACGGAATGCAACCAGTTTTATGACGATGGTATGAAAGAGATTATTACTAATACCTGGTCGTTAGTCAGCTGCTGTGTTCTTCGGGTTTTCCTCGTCACAGACCTACATAGAACATTACATTTGATTACATTATTCTGATACACATACTATAAATATACTTTTGCTTTAGGGTTTCTGCTTGAGTGTTTATTGTTTTTTGCCTAGCCACTGACCCTGTTTCCGTTTCGAAGTGTTTATTGTTTGGTGTTTATTGTTTTGCTTATCGCTGTGACACTTGCTTTGTTCAGTTTGTAACAGTCTGCGCTCCGACCCAGATATTCAATGCTCGCGATCTCTTGGGTTAAGGAATTTTTTCTTGTTTAGATACGGTTTTTAACAATAGGCACGGATGTTTCTATATCTTTTAGTCCAATTAAGGGTTCTTTGCTGTATGGTGCGGGATTGCGGGATAATGCGTCAGCTATGATATTTGCTTTCCCAGGTAGATATCTTATCTTGGCTCCAATAACCTGAATGATCATTTGTCACCGAGTTCCTTTTGGACTGTGATTAAAGCCTTTGAAAAAACTCGGTAAAGGACTCATGTTCAGTACAAGGAACTTTTAATCAGGATAGCCATAGATTATGAACTTAAAATGTACTAGTGTTAAAGATACCTAGCCCTTCCTTGCCTATTACTGCATATTTACTTTCAGAGGGCTTTAGTTTACGTGAATAAAAAGCTATAGGGAAGAACTGTTTATCATATTACTGAAGTAGTATCCCTCTTACCCCTTGGTCTGAGGCGTCTGTTGCAATAAAAAAAATTCTTTATTTAAATCAGGGATTTTTAAGTTAGGTGAGCTGCATTTTCCGCTTTAAGATATCGAACGCCTGTTGATGCTTTTCAGACCATAATAAATCTATGCTCTTCTTCGTAAGATCTGTTAAAGGAGCTGTCATGATTGAAGAGTTAAATATTTACATACGATTGTAATACCCACTACAGCGCAAAAGTGCTGTATCCCCCTTTTACGTTAATAAGTACCGGAAAGTTATGAATAGCCGACACCTTACCATAGACTACTTTAAGACCTTGACTAGACACATAAAACCTAGATAAACATGTTCGGTTTTAAAAACTCACATTTAGCTATTTTACTCTGAGATTATTTGTCTTTGTCTCTGTAGCACTAGCTCTACTTTATGTGAATGTACTTCTAAGGTATTAGAAAAGATTACAAGATCAACCATATAAGCATGTAGGGTATCCCCTAAAAGTCTCCAAACACTATAATATATTTGGGGCGCAACGTAAGCGGAGCATATGTAAAAATTGATAATGTACCCATGAGTGTGCTGAAAACGGTGTATGAGGTACAATCACTTAGGTAATGGTATCTGGTAAAAGCATTTAAGTAAGTCCAAGTTGGTGAAAAAAATTTATTCTAACCTAAACAAAGAGACAACATGTCGTCGGTACATCGCACTGGAAACTATCGGGAGTCGTTTCCTTGTTTAAGCGACAGAATCTACGCAGATACGCGAAATCCGATCTTTTATGGCATGACATTTGAGGGAAAAATTATATGGGCTTATTTGATTTCCTAATGACTCCTATTACTAACATTTTTCAACTTCGTCATTTATCTCTATTTTGAAATTTCATTGAGAGTCTATGCGAAGGTACGTATATAGCTTTATGTTTGTCCTTAGACCGTATTTTGTGTTAAATTACATCCGTTTTCCCAGAGATCACTCGCTAGTGGAGAAAACTGCCTGGTATTCAGGTAAAAGATAAAAAAAATTCTGCTGAATCACCTCTGCTTGAATGACTTTACGGATATTACTTTAGATAGATTATCAGAGAGATTCATCTACGACTGGTTTGGGCGGGATTAAAAATTTAGCAACAAAAAAAAAATGCGATATTTATAACTTCCGTATCCACGATATGTATACTTTTAGGGCTTTGTTCGCGGAAATCGTTATATTTCAGAGTGTCGGGAAGGATTAAAATTTCATTTCCCTGCAAAGTCTTTTTACACGCACTAAGACATTCGAGGGTGGCATGCTCTCGAAATTTTGCGTGCAAAGTGCGACTGCGGTGTGGGAGAATTCTGTTGGGTCATTTGAACAATGTTACGATTTATGAGACAAATGTATAGTTCCTTTATATAAGTTATTATTTGATTAACTGTCTCATTTTTGTTCAAACGGATTTTAATATGTTTGAAGGTTTATAGGATTTCCCTTTGATAAAACACGCCTATTTTGCAGGATGTAAGTTTAATATTTTGTATACCCCTAGATGAATCTTACAATTACACTAGATACAGATCAATGTTTTTTATAACTATAGAGGTATCTGTAAACGCTCGCTTATCCGGACTTCTCATTAGGGAAGTTCGAACAACAGACGGTGAGTCCGTAAATACAGGATATTACGTCTACTAAAGAAATAAACAAGATATTCTAATTTTTACGGCGCGTACAGTCGGGCTTTATCCACCACTACTATAATACTTACGTATTAAAAAAAAACGAAAACCTGCTCTGATTACTTTATACGGTCGTGTGTTTCATAGGAAAAATCCTTTTAATTCAAAAAGATATCGGTATGTATGAACCAACATCGCTTTTCCCCACTCTGCTAGAGTCGCTTATTGTATGGAATTTGCTATGCTTTGAACACTTCGGCAGTTTTTGACTGACCTTGACCGCTTGACTAGGTGACACAGTCACCGAGTTTGCTTGTTTGATTCTGAACGGGCTACTGTTTCTATTTCTTTTTGTAATATTTCTCTTTATTACCATCGGCAACGTATTGTGTGTTTTTAGCATTATGTTGCTGGTTACGTATAAAGCAATGAATGACGAACTATTAGGAACTGAGCGATTACTAATAAGACAAGTTATCACTACTGCATTCAATATTAACTGTTTGTACTTCATTCTTTGCTAAAATTTGAAATATGAGGGATCCTGGTCAGCGCATTAGCCTGATGAAAGTTTTTTACAGACATGTTATTCCTTGCAATCCAGCCATATTTTAAAAGTTAAGTTGAGTCATTGAGGTTCAATATTTTATATAACTCAAAAAACTCAAGGCTAAAACTGCGATCGGGACTTGCAAAGGAGCATTTATTGTCATGACCCGAAATAGTGTTACCTCTAATTTATATAGATTTGTACGGGTGTTCCACTTGTTTTTTGTGTGTTTTCTAATCACTACGGTGCTTAACGACCCTATCCATGCATCTGTATAAATACAGACGTCCACTGCGTAAACGCATATTCACTGTTTAATATGATTTGTTACGTAAGGGACTAATAATCACCCAAAATGATAAAATTAACATAGTATATGATTATGATATTTCAGTAGAACTTCTGGAAACAGACACTCAAAGATAAAAACTCGCAGTAGCAATATCTCAATGATGTAGATAATTTCTGTAAAAAAAAATAAGATTAAGAATGTCTCGTAACTTCAGCCACAGGAATAACGAAATTCGACCTGCAAAGGAAACACTCAAAGTTACTCCAAATGAATAAAAAATTGTACTTAGACTTGCTTTTGTGGGAAGTCACCGGTGTTCCGATAAGACACACGGCCTTGGTCCTCCTTCTCTATTTAGCGGATGACCTGGTTTGGCTTCAGTTTCCCCCGTGCGCGTTGTTTCGATGATTCGAGCCCTTGAAAGATCCGATGCTGCAGACGCGTTCGGTTTGTTTCTTGCAGTGCCGGAAACGCTCACTAACGATGTTTCTTGAATGATTCTAATGAGAGACGAAGCTTGCGTTGTCGTAGGAAAAAGGACACGTCGGTTTTGTTTCTTGAAGTTATTCACTAATGATGATACTAAGTTGCTTGAAGAATCTCTTGCTTTCGTCGTCGTTAAAGAGTTCTTGTTGTTTTCTGAAGTCGCTCACTAACGATGATACTATGTTGCTTGAAGAATCTGCTGCTTCCGTCGTCGTTGACTTCTTATGATACATGATTTATTATTCTGGTTTTTCTTCGTAGGACGTTGTAGAGTTCTTCCCACCGCTGCCACCAATATTAGGGCTCGTGCCTTGTATGATAAGGCGCCCTATGTAGTAGACTTAGCGATAACTATTACGCTAAGTCGGTTGGTATTGCACTTCCATCTTCAATGGAGTGTATGGGGGTTTGTAGATCATTTACGAAGTCGGTATTATCTTGTTGGTTATGACGACGATGTGTTAAACTCATGGTGAGGAGGTTCTTGTAGAAAACACTAATGTTAAAAAATTATATATTCTTCTGAAGTTTTACATGGTGAAGATCAGATAGGATTGTACAAGTCTTCTAATAACGATAGCTTGATCGCTTATGCCAATGATGATGGCTAATCCTATTCCTCTACATGATAAAGCTTAGGTAAAGAGGTACAGGTCTTCTAATGACGATAGCTAACTCTGTTCTCCCTGTCTACCATCTCTGTTACAAGTTATGAAGGAACAGACAGTAGTTCGAACATATGAACATACATACAAATGACATAGTTCATACGAACACAATCAAAGAGACACGCTACAGATCACGTAGGCCGTTTGAATTATAGGTCGGGGTAGTTGTCTCAAGCAGGGAGCTTGGACTGTTTCAAAACAAATGAATGACCACAGATGACGGCATGTCAACTTAGCCTACATACTTATTGTATACGTCATCTTTAGCGTCTCTAGTCTGATCACATTCCTGCAAGCAATCTTTTATATATATGGACTAACATTCCATATTTTTATTATGTAAACACTTACAGATGCAGGTGTCGGTTGAGTGGTTTGCTTTAAACCCGAACTGGTTGTCAGTGGTGTGTAGAAAGGGGAGAAGTCTCACAAGAAGAACCGACTCGAGTATCTTCGATGCGATCGTTGTGATTGCAATCGGCCGGTAGTTGCCAGGGTCAGCTGCATCCTTTAGCTTGTTTTTGATTAATGGTGAACTAAGAGTAGGGAGTCTGGAAGAAACTGGTGAATTATGCACGGATTGAATAGGGCAGCTAGCAAAATGAAGTTTTTATAATAAAACTAATATTGTAATACTTACCTGAACACCTGAATTAGCCCTGGTCTCTGACCAGCCCGAACTATATCCCCACATATTTACCCACTAAGTGGGTAATTTTAACTGTCAGTGTTACCAACGCTGCAGATAAAATCTAGTCAAATGAGTTACCTGTGTTACCGTTGGCAACGCTGCCGCAAATACCTGCCACTAGTGGCCTGTCTCCTCATTCCTCAATTGAATCATTTACTATCAAATTGAAGTGGGGAGGAGGGTGGGAATCATTCAGGTAAGTATTACAATATTAGTTTTATTATGAAAACTTCATATTGCAATACACTCCCTGAACACCTGAATTAGCCCGATTAACAACATTTAGTCGGAGGCGGGGTCAATCTCATTCAGCCCGACCTGTCCACGGAACATACGCAGGTAACTCATAAGCAACCTAGCATGTATAAAAGCATGTATTCTCACCTAGTTATCTAAACTCGGAGGTGAGGATGTTTGCAAAGAAAGTACTTCAACATCAGTGTTGAGTCTAAGGTACTGTCTAAGTCAGAAGTACCTCCCATGTGATAAGCTATACTTCTTATTCATGGAGGTAAAAACAAATCTCCTCGCCTGGTTGTCCAGCTCAGTAGGTGAGGAAGTTTGCAAAGAAAGTACTTCAAAGTCAGTGTTGAGTCTAAGGTACTATCTGTGTCAGAAGTACCTCCCATGTGATAAGCTATACTTCTTATTCATGGAGGCAAAAAAAAAAAAAAACAAATCTCCTCACCTGGTTGTCCAGCTCAGTAAGTGAGGATGCTTGCATAGGAAGTACCATACCGTCGGTGTCGAGTCCTAGGTACCGCCTGAGTCTGAAGAACCTCCCATGTGGTATTCTATACCTCTCATGTATGGAGGGGAAATGGTGAACCTCCCATGTGGCTATGTAGCCTCTCATGTATGGAGGAGAAAGTTGAGTGTGCAGGACCTTCAGTTCTCTACTGCTCACTGATGTAGATGACTTGTGCTGAAGAAGTAGTAGTTATTCCAACATGACCATCGGGATCTGCCTAACCTCAAGGGCCTAAGGGACAATACACTCTGTCTAAGCTTGACCAAGAGAAACACTAGAGTTCATTAGACTATCACTGCCTCCCTAAACTTCTTAAAACACCCAGAATTCATTTAGACTAATCATCTTACCTAAACTTCTAACACCCTAACTCTACCAAGCCAACTATAAAACTGAGTTACTGCAACGACAGGACCCCGAGAGTAACCTCTCTGAAGAAACTGAAATTCCTTAAGGTACGGTGTTGTGAAAAAACACAACTACTCCCCCCCAAAAAAAAAACCACCTACACAATTGCCGACAGCAAACATTCCTCTGGAAGCCAAAGGGTAGCCCTCCGCATACTTGCGCCCTTGGATTGACTAAGAACCCATTCTTATGAGCGTCCGGATAGCACTGAGGCAATGATTTAACAATAGTCCCTCCTCTCCTTGCCAAGAACATAGCATAACCCTCAGAAATGTTAGTCTGGTATGCAAACCCCCTCGAAACCAAAGTGAAGAGGTTATCAAACAGTCCAACTTTGGAGGTTATCAAACAGTCCAGGCTCAGATAAACACCCATCAACTCTCACCACATCCACACAGAGTGGCTGTGAAAGGTGTCCTCCAAATACGAGCCTCATGATCTGTAACCCTTACCACACGAATCAATGAAGGAACCCAATAGAGAAAAACCTCAACTGACTCGTAAACCGGAAGTCGGACTCCGGCAGAGGAGTTACCCGCTACCTCATACAGAAAAATGATGCTAGCTTAAGTCATTCCCCAAAAACTGCCCGACTCGCCGAAACCAGACTACCCTACTTGATGTTTGAGAGACTGCTGGTTTGGTTGAATACAACATATCAAACATTACTTGAATTAACTGAATTCCCTCCGGAGCCTGGAATGCGGAAAGATAGAATGGACAAAGTCCACAATCCTTTATCCTCGCTTCCTTCACCAGAGAAACAAAAAAAACAAAAAAAACCTACAACTAGCAAACGAGTCTCTCTTTAAAGGTATCTATCCTCTGTCAGACCTGTACGGCCACACCGGAACAGGAAAAAAAGGAGAAAAGCCGAACCCCAACAAGAGCAGCACCCAAGAACCCGGAACCTACTACACCTGGCTGCTCGATACCAAACGACATAAGATCCCATCATATCTGAGCCTACTGATCCGATTGCGCAACGATATACCAACAAGAAGATGATAAACTCCTGTGCAAGTCGTACTCGACTGTGCAACCCGCACTTCCCCCAGACATCATGATGTAACCCCTGCTCTCCGACCACTGTCCACCCACTGACAAGAGCGAACTGTCTGTCACCAGTTCCGCAAAACCTGTAAGAGTTAGTCACTCGACTGCGGAACCCTCACTACCCAGTGACGATAACGTTACGCCTGAGCCGAATATACCTTGGCGATGAACGACCACACATGTGAGTCACTCCCATACTGTTGCGCCAAACATGTACCAACCAAGACAATGACCTAACCTTGAACCAGTCTCAATTTACTGCGAAACTCCGCACTCACCAGTGACTATGACACGAGACCAGGACGACTACAATAGGCGAGCAACACCCCTAAAGAGCGAAGAAGTCGCAAAACGCGATCCAACTAACCCCCTTTACCAATACGTACTGAACCTAGACTGGAGTCCGGAGCAAGTGAGGGAAAGAAGTACTCCCAGACACGGAATCAAGGTCGAACCCACCTTGAAAACCCCATATGGACGGAACAGAAAAGCAGCAGGAAAAAGTTGAGAAAATTAGGAGAGAGAAAAGTCACTACGAGTAACCCACAGGAACACCTAGCGCCGACATTGTGCAGGTGGAGAACCAACTGTGCGGTACAGTGCTCTAATAACGGGTTACGAACTGCGGAACCAATGGGAGCCGCAGAAGGAATTACCAGCTACCCTAAGAAAGGGGGCCGAGGGCACAAAAGGTGCTAATTACGATGCAGACGAACTGCGAACGGCCGTAGCCCCCCCAGCAATTACTGCGGTAAGCACGTTACGTCTCACACTCCTAAGGTATATAAATGGGAACGAAGAAGGAAGATTACTAACTACCCTATGAAAGGATTAGGTGGTGACAACCGGTATCGATACAGTCAACGATGGCGCAGGTGAATCTCCAACTGCCGTAGCCTCCTCAATAACTACGGAGCCGGAGGACACGTTACGTCTCAAAACAAGTAAGGATAAAAATACGGAGTTGCGGAACCGCCTTGAAGCATCAACATCAGCAGCCTGAGAACTACAGGACCCGTGGAAGGTGCTACGAAGGCAGCCCCTCCAAATTATTTCCTTTAACCCGGAGAGAGAGAGAGAGAGAGATTGAAATCATCTCCAAATTTCAGGATGAAACAATGAAACTGGCTCTACTGTGATATTGGTAAATAAAAACAGGATGAGCTAGAAGACTCCGAAGCGACATCCGAAGAATGAGCAGCTGAAGAAGGTTGTGTAAAGACATTATAAGTTTTAACAGAAAAACTGGGCGAGAGAAAACTAGACCGACTCTGTTCCCCATGATAATCTGAGAAACATTAGAAAATCAGGAAATTATTAAAGACGTGGTCGTGAATACAGTCCGTATTGAAGCTACCGTAATTGACTTGCGTTAATTCGATTTTACGATGGGGTTAGTATTTAAAATCGGAACTACATTGCAAATAAGTCTTCCTATATCTCTCGCGCAGCTGGCGTAGGCAGCATCGTGCATCAGACAGCGAGATTGTAGGGTTTAAAATAGAATTTAGGCCAAAGGCCGAATATTGGGAACTATGAGGTCATTCAGCGCTCAAGGGAAATTGACAGAAAAATGTTTGAAAATGTGTAACAGGAAGAAAAACCTCTCTGTTGCACAATGAGTCAATTGTTAGGAGAGGGTGGAAAAACAGCATGAGTAGAGAAAAAAAAAATGAAATCAGGAAAGTAAGAGAGAGAGAGAGAGAGAGAGAGAGAGAATGAATTACAACCGTCTAACATCTCCACCTCCATAAATTTGCACCCTCTTCTAAGTTAAAAGGTATTATCTTAATGATAATAAACTCGTATAACTGCGTACAGCCATGAACAACCGAACGAGAACTTGTTGCTAATACGATCGAATCCTATAGCAACATCACTTTATTGTATTGATCGGCGTGCGAAAGTAATCGAATCCGATAACAACGTCTGTTTATTGTATTCATCCGCGTGCGACGGTAATTACTGTATTCATGTTATAAATGTAGCTGAAGCTGATAAGGCAAAATTACGTGCATCAGCAACCTGGATAGAGGTCCCAAGCTTTTGTATGAATTCAAACGCAGCCATGGTAAAAGAAAGTAATAGCATGAAAGAGCTCGTTTACTGTTGTTTCACACCAATAAAGATTAATCAAGTGTAAGGTTCGTAATACCTATGAAAACGAGTGAAAAACGAACGGAATCGCTAAATTTACGCATCTAAGCTGAGGGAAAAAACTAGCTTCCAATGAGACATATTAGTCAAATTTTGGCCTTAAATTACATCGTAAGACGAACAGCATGACTTCGTTTCATAAGTTAAGTATCCAGATACTCATTATGGTAACTAGGAACAAAAACATTAGCCGAGACCAAGTGATATGGTTGAATCTGGAGCCAAGGAAATAGACTAGCCGGCATCACTGTCTGTCTAAGCCACGCCTCCTTACAACAGTGCTGTTTTGACAAGCTTGTGTAATTGTAATTTAATTGAAAAGGAATAAATTACATATTTCAATTTAATTGAAAATTAATAATTACATATTTTAAGGTAATTAAATTACCTTATTAGGCCAAATATTAATTTCAGTTGTCACTGTAATTTGATAATACAACTGGTAATTCTTTTGTAATTGTAATTGACATAAGCACAATGTAATTACTGACGGCCATTAGTCTGTTAAACGTATGAAGACGTCATACAACGAATTCCGTATAGTATCTAACATTAATTATATGCCACAAGATACCAGTATTGACTATGTTCAATGTCCAACATAGTTGAAAACACGTTATCTTCAAGAAAACACGTCTCTTTCAAGACGACAAACCTGGCCTAAGTAAGGAAGAGTTGTTACGTTAATTACGCTAGCCAATCAGGACAAGAATGAGGTGGATACGGCGACGCAAACCCGTATTCGCCATCAGCTGATTCCAGAGCGTGAATGACTGCCGTGTTAGTATTTATACTACTCTAATATGATGATGCATACAATACAATTAATGCTTTAGTCGGACAGAATCTGATCTTCATTCTGTTCGAATACATTCATATTGAATTATACTAAGATCGGATTCTCGTTCGTTTTAATTACACCTGTACTGAATTATCCGTAGTCAGAATGCCTGAGCCTAAAGCATTAGCCACTATAAAAATCACTTTACCGTTATGTAGTACAGCGAATACTTTTGGCTAGGCTAGGCTACTGTACATGCATACGATATATCATCGTGAACACTAGGCTAGCCGTAGTTAATTTTATTCGATTTCTCTACATAACGAATTATCGTACGTCGATATATGTTGAACAGAGAATTAGTTGATATTAAAAATTACGCTATCGTATAAGTAGAAGAAAGTAACCTTAACGACGAAGGATAAGTATTCAACCCTTCAGAACCCGACAGACCCGAAACCAGATCTGAACGGCCAACCATGGCCTAAAAGATTCTGACGCAAGGAACTCGAAGCAAGAAACACCCAAGAGGCTCTAAGGACACTGTCCCTTTATAAACTACTACTTATAATAGAAAACCGACCGGAAGAAGCCTGCACTTCTCTTCCTAAACACTATTTAGCCTATTATCCCTACTCGTCTGTATCTGACCTAAATTTTCATCATCCTGAGAACTTACAAATCGAGGGGAGGGGAAATCTGCTGCCAACACTGCCTGCTCCGCGCCGGGGGGGCCGGCAGAACCTACCCACTCGGAGGCTTGCGGTTCTCCATTACCCCCAGCACCCGTTAGGGCTGGTTCTGGAACAGGCAGGGGGGCTGAAAAAGAACGATTAGAATTCACTATAGTACTAGTACCACTATCTCTATTTTGGTTAAATTATTCGTCAGGCTAGAAATATGCTTAACATACTATATGATAATCTGTCCACTAATTTCTGGAATAACTAACTTAATGTTTCGTTGTCTCCTGACCAAGACAAACATCTCTGATTAGTATTGCACTAAACCTTCCTAAACGAAATAACGAAAAGAACGTCGATCATGTGTGCGGGTACTCATCCTACGCTTGAAGGGCGTGCAGAGCCGATGAGCACCAACATATCCAGCAGTAGAAGGCTCGATTGTCGAACTGTAGATGAAGTAGAAGCAGAGGCGTTTGCAGTCAGCGACAACGTTATTTTAGAGCCGATGAGCACCAATATATACAGCAGTAGAAGGCTCGATCGTCGAGGCGTTTGTAGAAGGCGATGACGTTTATTTCCTAACTTATCCATAGCGAGTACAAAGTAGCTATCCAAAGTGAAACGGGAAAATTCGTAGTTTGTAACCAAGATGCGAAAACTCTTTGAGTGGGGTCGGGCTAAATGACCAAAAGTTCGCCTGATGTGGGACTGATCCGCACAGCAAGGCGAACAGAAAACAATTGAGGAATGAGGAGGCAGGCCACTGGTGGCAGGTATTTGCGACAGCGTTGCCAACGGTAACACAGGTAACTCATTTGACTAGATTTTACCTGCAGCGTTGGTAACACTGACAGTTAAAATTACCCACTTAGTGGGTAAATATGTGGGGATATAGTTCGGGCTGGTCAGTGACCAGGGCTAATTCAGGTGTTCAGGGAGTGTATTGCAATATGTAAATTATCGGATGGCAGAATTTGAAAGCCTCTGTGGGAAAACCATTTATGCAATTCAGGATATTGTTGAAGTGATCGCCCCACATACTTGCGATAGCTTCGTCTCCAACTGCTTCCCCTACTCTCTATGATAGCTTTTTAGTTTTGGGATTTAAGGACTGGATATCTTTCCAAAGATGAGGGTAATCACCAGATTCTAAGTTTCTAGACATTGCATCGGCTCTTAGTTGTTTTTCATTTAATCTGCAGTGCTTAAGAGCAAGTTTGAATTGCGCTCTTGCCTGCCTCATTAGTAATGCTGTGTGTCCTTCCCTCGGGCTACCATTTTGCCTCCACAGTAAAATCATTTCTCGTGAGTATGTATACAGATCTTTAACCAAGTCATTCCAACCAGGTATATTACGAGAATTACCTTGAGGAAATCTATAGGCAGTCCTGCCCGAAGCAAGCATAGTGGAGATTATGTTAGAATAGAATTAATTCAGATCCCTCCTGTGGTGGTTATTTCTACAATTTGTGTTGGTACAAAGTAAGGCGTCTGCCGGTTGAACCATTGACCGCAACCTGGTTTCCGTGGTCACCCTAAAGTATCTGGTTTTCTCTTGGTTTTTAAAATCCCAGTTTACCGCTGGTGGGCGGTCAGTTAGTGGGTTCACGGTAGGGAGGGATGGGGTACTGAATGACACCTGTAATGGGATGTGATCGTAGCCCATTGTAAGATCGTAGTGAACATTGCAGTTCATAATAGAATCATGAAGTTGTGGAGATGTGATGCAGTGGTCCAGCCAGGAGGTTGTAATTGCGTTCGCTCTATTATGTACATATGAATAGGAGGAGGGAGGGAGGAGCATTACATCGCTAATTTGGAGAGCATGATTTTGACAGAAGCGAGTAAGTTCATTATAAAATTGTTTTATACAAATATGATCAGCAGGAGAATCTTGAATAATACTGTGTAACTCCCCTAGGATCATGCAGTAATGATGAAAATTATTGTTATTTTCCCATGGCATATAAACATTAATTATTAGGACTTTAGAGTTCCCTACTGTCACTTGAAGCCCCAGCAATCTGTCACTCCTGTACGTCATCACCTTTATCATATTGTCTAACGATTTGTGCCACAGGAAAGAAAGTCCCCCTTTCGGGCGACCGGCTATGATTAGAGCTGTAACTTGCATCGATGAAGTCGAGAAGGTTCTGAAGTCTTCATGAACTGAATCGCAGATGACAAGGTCATGAGGCCAGAGGAGCATTTCTTGCAATGCAATGATGCCGTTGAAATATTTGCAGAACATGTTTAGGAGAGGAATGTTCCGCTTGAGGCCAAAAATATTCCAAGAGATCATGTTTAATGTATCCATGGCTACTCTTGAAGATGAGAGATGAATGCGCTGATCATTTGGGTGGATGGGGGTTTAGCCAGGGGGAGTGGGCAGTCACTCGCCGTGGGCGGTTGGCTGGCACTTGCGGTGGAAATGACCCTGGTTGGAGTGTCAGTAAGTTCCCCTGGGGGTGGTTGGTCCCGGATTAGGTTATATCTTGGAACTAATATATTAGGACCAAAATTCTCACCTTTAAGAACGTCGAGGTGTTGAAATAGGCAGGTAATCCTGTAAGCCACTTTATGTTTACTTCTGCAAGGGAGTTCGTGAGAGATGAGTGGGTCAGAGCCAGTGAGAAACTTGACTCTCTCCACTATGGTGTCTAGCTTCATCGATGAGCGCAGATTGTGAATTGCTACGTGACATCTCTTCTCAGGTGTTGGGCGAGGTGAAACACGAATGTTGGGCTCCGGTCCAGCGGCCAAACGAGAGGTTCTTCTCTTCTTTCTGCTTGTTTGTATCTGCCAGCCGCCAAACCCCTCAAGATCACTCTCATCTGCATCTACGATGGTGGGGAGAGATAGGGTGGGGAGGATCACGAGGGCTGGTAATCATCACCCGAGGTCTATCTTTCACCGGAGGCACTGGGGAGGGAGGGGAAGTTGGGAGACCAACAGTCCCCTCAGAACGGAGGCGAGGAAAAACTGGATGCCGCATTCATAGGAGTCTGGTGGCTATCTGTGCGATTGCCTATCGATCCCTGCACTCCTTTGATCACATCCCAGATCCGTGTGAGATTATTTATTTCTACCGTTTTAAGACTGTCTAGGGATTCCTGAAGTCCTTTGATCACGTACCAGATTCTTGATAATTTATCATTTGTCTCCTCGATTTTTTCTGAGTTTTTTCCCACTTCTTGTGGGTTGGGTCAGGGAGGAAGTTTCTATTTACTTTAGAAGCAGAGCTAGTCGGGCGGGGAACAGGCGAAGTCTTCTGTTATTCATTTACAATTTGGGGTGAACAAAGAATAATTGAACCTTATGAATTAGGAAATGTATATTAGAAGACAAAACTCAAATTGTCTGAAGAAAATCATTCTGCATCATCACAGTGGCTGATGGAGCAGGTGTGATGGAACAGAAGACTAGGCCATAGACTTCTGTTATACCTTGGGGTAAACAGAAAGGTGATAACGAGTCTAATGAGATATACCTCTGTCTGAAAATTCTTGCAATGGCAAATGTGGTGGTACAGGAGAGATTGGCATTATGCGAGAATTCCAAGCCAACCAGAGACCTAAGTTTGTAATTGCTGGGCAGAGAGATTCGAATTGGTAATTAATCCTCGACAGAGGATTAATTATCAATACCAAACTGAAAGGAATCTCGGAGAGCTAGCAGTACCGAGGCAGAGCTGTATACAACTGTGGCGGCATTACACAAACTAAAAAAACTAAAAACTCAAAACACAAACACACGTACTCACCTCAGACTCAGGGTGAGGAGCTGTGACGCTGTCCGCTTGATATATAGCTAGGCTAGGCTAGGCTAGGCTAGCCGTCGTAAGGCAACACAAACAACCGAACAAGGACAACAACCGCACAACAATTCAATAACTACACAACAAAAGACCACTGCACAACAATCACTATCAGCACCAAAAACCAATGACACGACAAGTCAACACTGCCTATAACATCAAGGAACCATAACAACAACACTCAACAACTCACAATTCTAAGAACTCATCTACAACACAACAAATTGAACAACACAACATCTTCAAAAAACACAAAATAGCTGACCATCAATAACACTTCTCCCAAAACTGACTAACCAGCACAGGCTCTCCTCACAGACACCTTCACCTCTCCAGATGCTTGTAACTGACGCTGCCACTGATATACACAACAGAGCGCCACAACAGACACATGCTTACGACTGCCATTCAACCACTCCCATTTATCCCTCCACTAATCTCGTGGATAAAGTAGGAAGATGGTTAAAAGAATTTTTACACAACAGAAAACAGATAGTTATTGCAAACGACGAGAAATCGGATGAAGCCAAGGTAATATCCGGTGTGCCGCAAGGTACGGTGTTAGCTGCAATACTGTTTGTTATTATGATTGAAGACATAGACAATAATGTTAAGGATTCTGTAGTGAGTAGTTTCGCAGATGACACAAGAATAAGTAGAGAAATTACTTGTGATGAAGATAGGAACGTGCTACAAAGAGACCTTAACAAAGTATATGATTGGGCAGAGGTAAATAGGATGGTATTTAACTCTGATAAATTTGAATCAATAAATTATGGAGACAGAGAAAGAAAGCTATATGCATATAAGGGACCTAATAATGAGACAATCACAAATAAGGAAGCAGTTAAAGACCTTGGTGTGATGATGAATAGGAACATGTTATGCAATGATCAAATAGCAACTCTGTTGGCAAAATGTAAAGCAAAAATGGGAATGTTGTTACGGCACTTCAAAACAAGAAAAGCTGAACACATGATTATGCTTTATAAAACATATGTTCGTAGTCCACTTGAATATTGCAATATGATATGGTACCCACACTATCAAAAGGATATTGCACAAATAGAGAGTGTACAAAGGTCCTTTACAGCTAGAATAGAAGAAGTTAAAGACCTTGACTACTGGGAAAGACTACAATTCTTAAAATTATATAGTCTAGAAAGGAGAAGAGAACGCTACATGATAATTCAGGCATGGAAACAGATAGAAGGAATAGCAGAAAATATCATGGAACTAAAAATATCAGAAAGAGCAAGCAGAGGTAGATTAATAGTGCCCAAAACTATACCAGGAAAAATAAGGAAAGCACACAGGACATTAATCCACTACGCACCAGCATCGATAATGCAGCGTCTATTCAATGCGTTGCCAGCTCATCTGAGGAATATATCAGGAGTGAGCGTAGATGTGTTTAAGAATAAGCTCGACAAATATCTAAACTGCATCCCAGACCATCCAAGATTGGAAGATGCAAAATATACCGGAAGATGTACTAGCAACTCTCTGGTAGACATTAGAGGTGCCTCACACTGAGGGACCTGGGGCAACCCGAACAAGATGTAAGGTCTGTAAGGTCTGTAAGGTCTCTCTCTCTCTCTCTCTCTCACGCAACCCTTGCAGACATTGTCAAATATAAACTACCATTATCACTCCTCCATACCACTCGCTCGATTCCTTATACTGAGTTCCTTGGTAGTGCATTACATGATGGAATGCGTTCGGCTAGAACCGTCGAGCACAAAAAAATGCACTCGAGCATCTGCATTTTAACTTAAATGGGAGGGAAAAAACCCTTCTGTTCAGTGACAATGCAAATGCTGTGGGAAACAGTACCACTAGTCATCTCAAAATCTAAACTGGTAACTCTTGGGAGGCATGAAAGGCTATCCTGAGTTTCAGGTTAATTAAGAGAAGTTACTATTCGCCTCAGTCACATAACTCGCATATATGCGGCTACTACTCGGACGATGCAACTGATAACAAGCATGTTGCGAGAGAAATATACTATTATATTCATAGGTTCCTGTAAATCGCACTCCAGCCTAATTCTTCTTCATTCATGGACAAGAATAAGGACTGGAAGTAGACCTTCATTCTCTAATGAAGAGAGCGAAGGTGGAGTTGTCCCGAAGGGAGACTTCTATGGTGATAACAGGATACTGAAGACGACTAGTTCAAGCCCAACTGGTTGTTCCTAAAACAGTATCACTGGAAAGGCGTTCAAACCACTCAGTGCTATCCATCCTGAACAGATTGACATATGTTTGGTCAGATCATAAGATTGAACCAAAAATATAGTCTCTCAGGTTTGAATGCTGGGAGTAGACTCCATACAATTCCTCATATTTCCTTGTTCATTCCAGTATAACCAGGAAGTAGAGGAGAAAAGAGAGTAGGATTGAATGTTCTTGCCCACTCTTCTCTGAACTTGCAATGTTCTTACTCTGTTAAACGAAGCATTCATTTCATACAACCGTTTCGTTCGCGTGAACGCAAGCAAAAGTTGACCGGATTTAAATGTAGTAAAAGCTGGTGAGAACTTGCCACATCTTGCTATGCATCTATCTTCTCCGTCATAGAACTTCACGAAGAGTAACAGCGACATCAATCTTGGCACCTGAAAAATAACCATTACTGACTTTCACAGGTGGGTTCGAGCCACCAACACGGCTCGGTCCCTTCTCTTGCCCTGCGCCACTATCATGATGGAGAGAATACTACCAATCACCGACTGTGGATGTACAATCCCCCTTTGGGGTTGTACACTCAGAGAGACCTGCACGCGAGTATACCCGACGCAGCCCCGGTTCCATGAGTAGCACCCTTGGAACCAGAGACAGGAGAACGAATCTGGGTTCGAATTCCTGGGGCTTGCGAGACTATATTTTGTAGATAGCGTCCAGTTTCCTGCTCCAGAAGGAACAGGTGAGCCAAAGAGACAGCCAATTACTTCCTCCCCAGGGAAAGGATGTAGACCCTTAAAAGCCCCGAGGCGAGACTTCCTAAGGGGCAGAGAATACCTTCCTCTTCTTTGGATATGGAACCCTTTGAAGAGGGAGGTTAGGAGGCGTCAGATGATGAAGACAAAAGATGATGACCCCGTGAACACTGGCTGCAACACGGGAAGGGAGGGTGCTATGTCATGGCAAGGAACTGCACTGATCAAGCGCAGAGAGTTCATTCATTAGAGCCGAGCACTTGGCTCGGCACGGCACCTGTCTGGTCGAGCAGAGTCGAGTGAGCTGAGTAGATCACCTCTACATAATTATGAGTGATAATCATCAACGAAGAACTATCACTTCTTCTCAATTAACTATTCTCCTTATAGGCCGAGGCTCCGAGAAGACTAAAGAGGGATTCTGTGTCTGCTGTCCTACGTGTTCGGTCCAATA
This sequence comes from Macrobrachium nipponense, assembly GCF_015104395.2. Lineage (NCBI taxonomy): Eukaryota > Metazoa > Arthropoda > Malacostraca > Decapoda > Palaemonidae > Macrobrachium > Macrobrachium nipponense. Next base: position 63,244,949 of record NC_061088.1, read on the forward strand.
TACATGTTCGGTCCAGTACACGAGCACGGTACATGACCATTAACCAGAAAGTGTAGCATGCAGTTCCAAGCTCTGCATAACTCCAAACCAGAATGAGGAGTGAACTCATCTGTACTGGTAATGGCTTGCATTGCTATCCAAGCATTCACTCGGCGAGAAAACCCTACTCTTGTAAGACAATAATCGGGCAAGCCTTGTGTTGACCTGTTACTCTGAAACATGATGTAGTCGAGTACTCAGCAAGCGCCAGCGAAAGCAAGGGATCAAGGTGTTTGGCGAGACTCCCGATTATTGTAATACTTATTGGAAATGCCCATTGCCCTAGTGTTTGGAAATCACAGAAAACCAAATCAATCTGTGAACACCAGAAATTCCAAGGATTTTAATGGCTTAGCAAGACTCCTGATTTTCATAGTAACAGTTACCAGGGATGTCTGTCTCGCCCTAGTGTTTGGAAATTATAGAAAATCATAACACTCTGAGAATGCCAGCAATTCCAAGGAATTCGAGCATTCAGCGAGATTCCCAGGTATTGTAGTAACAATTACCGGGAATTCTCATCTTGCCTGAGTGTTTGCAGATCTTAGGTGACCAAAACACTTGTAGAGTGCTAGAAATTCCTAAGAATTTAAGCACTCGGCGAGACCCCGAATTTTGTCAAATGATCATTGGGTTGGGGCCCCTCCTCGACTCCCGTAGAAATCAAGGAGGAATGAACATAAAAACCAGTCCTAAATGCAAGCATTTAAGACTGGAATTCGAGTACAATTAAACAGAATATACACTCGAGGCTCCCAAAATGCAAGAACCCATAGGGGACTGCGAATTGAAATCCATCCAAAGGACAGAAAAAGCCAGGGAGACATAGTCTCCAGATTTGACCTAAGATCCTTCCTTAACCATGTGGATGATTGTCCGGTAGGACCCTAAGATCCCTTCAGGAATGTAGTAACCCAACGCTGAATCCTACGAAGAGCACCCTGCATGAACCCTCCTATTCACCTCGCCCCTCCTGGCATAGCCATAGAGGGAATAGGTGAGGAAGACTGGACGCTCTCACTCGCTTTGCTAGCAGAACTAACAGCAGCGATCAACCTGTGGTGATGGCTGCGACGTGAGTCTAGGAAAGCGTTATCGTCTGTAGAAACTCGCATGGCAGGCAAAACATTTGCCGCCACCGAGACTGGTCAGTCACATGAGTGTGACCGTCGTCTGGGTGGGGTTGAGCATGCACCTGACTGGAGAGGGCCGGTACCGTCTTCCTATGCATCCAAGTCCTCATCAAGGCTGAAACCTCTCAAGAGAACCTAATGGAGGACCCCTACCAGTTTCAATGTGAGCAAGGTCCTGTGGTACCATCACTTCAACCCTGGGAACCGAGTAATCACCCCGAGTGTGATCACCGGCAAGGCATGAGTCACCTGAGTAATTCACTCCTTTCTTCCACTCCATGCCTGAGTCGTGACAGTGACCGTACTCAGCGTCACCGACTCTGGATACATGTGAATCCGTAAATCTACATGCACTTGGGGAAACTCGCGAATGAGCACCTGACACAGAAATAGTCTTTGGGACAGAACCTCTAGGACTAGCAGCAGAAGTGCAAACCGAAGTTTGCTCTTCTACGGCTCCTGACACGCTATGCCCAGGGGACAGCATGATGGTTCCTGTTCCCAAAGGAATTAAACATGCCAAGGATCGAGATTTTACCTGCAAAATATTCAGTTAGTCCCCCTGGAACCTTCCAGAGGTAAAATTCTGTAGATATTTTAATTTTACCAAGGCAGAATTGTCCAGTGAGGCCATGCGGTCAATATTTTTAGAACTTTCTTTGCTTCATGATAACTCCACTGAAGGTTTCATGGATGACTCAAAGTCAGATGCTGGCATCAGCTTTGGTGTAGCCTTTCCTGATATATAGAGAAGCGGGAGGTTATCATCTGTTGCATCAATTTTTACAGCAGAACTATATGCAATTTTGAAGACTTTAAAGGAAATTTTAATTCAGAATGAAAATAATTTTATTATAGATTATGACTTAAGAAGTGTTCCTCAGTCACTGGAATCTTTTAACTCGTTAAACCCTCTGATTTTAGATATATTGGAATGGCTGCATTTACTGAAAAGAAGAGGGAAAGAAGTAAAGTTCTGTTGGGTGCCTTCCCATGTTGGGGTGGTTGGGAATGAGAAATCTGACCAACTTGCAAAGTCAATGGTCAGCTCCCGAGAACCCACAAAATGCCTATTACCATATCGGGATTGGTCAGAGAATAAAAAAAATGTTGGCAGTCCCAATGGGAGGATATTTTAACTAATCAGAAAATGCGCAGTATCATGTCATCAGTATCTCTTTGGTCATATCCCTATATGCCAAGGAGACAGGAAACAATGTTGTCCAGATTGAGGATTGGGCATACAAGACTCACTCATGGGTTCTTGATGTCCTGTGAATATTCTCTGTTTTGCGATGACTGTACTGTGCCCTTGACTGTGAGGCATTTGCTGGTTGAATGTCCCATACTTGGGAATTTGAGACATAGGTTCCTGTCTTGGGGGCGTGACAGAGAAGGTACTAATTTTATTCTAGCTACAATTCTTGGAAAGGATTGTAGTATAGAGCAGTTATATATCTTTATATGGGAGGTGGGCCTCCTCAACAAAATTTAGGTTATACATAGAATGTCTATGTAAGAATTTATATATTTTAACAAATATATTTACAGTATATACATATATTTTTAGATTTTTTATATGAAATTTATTTTGATTTAATTTTTTTTCTCAATTTAAATTTATTTCTGTGTCAATAACCTAGGTGTTGTGACACCAGTTTTAATAAACATAATAAATAAATCAAATCCCGAAGGGACGGGCGAGCCAGCAGAAGACCCAACTGCCTCCTCAGTTCGAGGAGGCATACCCTTCAAATTCCTGTGACGAGACTTCTTAGGGGGGAGACTACCTTCTCCTTCTTCAGCAGGGAGCCTTAGAAGTCGAAGGGGTGGAGGCTGATGAAAAATATGATGATTCCGAAGAGGAAGATGACGACACTTGATGAGCTCTCTTCCTCCTTGACTTCTCCAAATTCTACAAGACTTCCTCTACAGGGCAGCGGCGAAGGCTTTGTCCAGTGACGAAACTCCAGATAGCAGTGGTAAATGAATATGATTTCCAGCAGGGGAATAGTACACACACTCGAGTACCAATATCACAGCATGCTATGAGTCACAGGTACAATTCCAAGGCTAGGATAGTCAACACGAAGAGATATCCAACCATCTACCGCTGTAATCAACTGTCACCCCTGTTAACCTGTAAAAGAAAGAAAATATGATTTAAAAAAATAAGGATACTCCTCTCGCATCCAAGAACACCGCCCTCCGAAATGAGAGGAGGTCCCTCAAACACCAACACCACATGCCCCCTCTTCTATCTGTCCGATAGCTAGCGAAAGGATGAAGAAGAGGAAATAAATACCAGAAGAAACAAAGGACAAATCTCTGAAGTTTCCCTTGGTAATTTCAAGCATAAGCGTAAATTTAGGAAGAATACGTCTCATTCTGACGTTAAAGGGGGAAAATATGTAATAAGGGTGTTGGCACACCCTTGCCACCAACCTTTAACACAAAGCAGAAAGGCGGCTAGCAAGGCTCTCAGAAAAAGTGGGTTTGCATATTAATTATTAAAGTCTATTATTCAGGTAAAAATGATAATTAATTTATGATGAAAAATGAACATGTATTAATGTTTCATAAATGTTATTATTACTGTAATTACATTACCATTGAAATTTCTGAAAGCTTACCGAAAAATAAAGGTTACTGTAAGCGCAACCATAATTGATATTTACACTTCATCAGCTGGCCTCCTATTGAGAAAAGTTGATATTGACTTAGTCGTCAAATAAGCTATTTGTTATGAAGATATCCTAATTATATAGTGTAAGGTAAAAATGGGTATAGCATTACCTATACATTTTATCAGTAGTATATTTCATAATTTGAGTCTCATGTATGTTGTTGGTTATCGCTCTTAGGATGAGGCTAGTCTACCAATAAACATCGCTTAGGACAAAAAAAAAATAATAATAATAATAATCTTCACTTTAACGGACAATCTACTTTAGTGGACACAAGTGCCCCCCCCCCCCCTCCTCCCCATTAGTCTATTAAAATGGTTTCACTGTGCTTAGTAAGTTACTTACATGCAAATTATATTATCATAAAAAACAACTTTCATATAGTATACTTACCAAGTAATTACCAGATTAGAGCCTGCCCTCTTCCCCTCTCATGGACATGAGGGCACAAACAAATTGTTTAATGGTTGGCAGGGTTTTCCTGTGTTCCCCACAGTGGGTGAGGCTGTCACCTAGGTAAAGCAGTAAAGAAGCACTATCATGAAATAAAAAAAAGTTGCCACACGAGGTAGATACTTTAGCTACAACACTTAGTAATTATACATATATGAAACTTTATTTTGTTATAAAAATATCATGTTTGCAGAAAATTTTCCCCTGATAATTTTACATGAATTTTTAGGATTTTTTGGGAGTTGGGTGACATTACTCCTTCTCATGGGTGTGATGGTAATTGCTTCCTAGCAAAGAAAGTTAAAGGAAAGGAGAACGCATTTTCGAGAAGTTCGGCAGCAAGGAGGCGTTAGTGCATTGTGTTGAAGGTGCCTGTTATCATGATGGTTCTAGAATCGGCAGGAGTGTTGTGGAACTCGTCGGGACGTGAGAAACGCCGCGATTTCTGATGCAATACCTCATCTAGATTCATCTAAGAAGTTCTAGAAATCCCTGGAGTCTGTGAAGTTCGCCGTAGGCTCCGCCCCCAGAGTGCCGTATAAATACGACAAATGAACTTTGGAGAGCAGAGATCGTAAGAGAGAGATTTCCAGTTAGTCACAGAGAGATATCCTCAGTAAGAGCCACAGATCAGATTATCAGTGAGAGATCAGCAGCTGCAGAGACCTTCCGAGAGAGATAAGAGGAAAAAGGAACCAACGAAGGATCAGAAGAAAAGTTGCTTGGGTACTGGTCTAGTCGTCTTCAGGAGTGGACGAATTATCTCGTGTTATCTCGACGTCGAGCAGACTTCAGAGAAGAAAAGGTCCTGCTGAAGGTTTTGGGGAGTTCCTGCCTTACAAGTAGACTATTTTCTGCAATACGGAGTCAAGAGGACGTCTGCAATCACCGTTTTTCTTTTGAGAAGCCATCGCTTCGAAATACCAAATTGACTAGCAAGTATTTGAATTGCCTCACTGTTCCCCCAGTTCATGCAGTGTAAGATTCTATCTTTTTATGTAAATAGGAGATACCATTCTGCATTTATCTGTGTTAGTAAGCTTGTAAATAAACCTTTGTTGTGTTAGTGTTTCTTTCTATATTCGTATCCCCAGTTTCAACTGTTGGTGTTGAAATATATTTTTTTTATTATTTCATATTGAACCTGAAGCGGACATCTCTCAGAGGTCGTAACAATGGGCTACATTTTGTTGTTTCAGTAGCTGAAGTTGTAAATGGCAGAGTAATGAAATTACTACGGACTTAGTAAATGACTTATTTAGATTCTATTTTCCCAGTGAAATACATTTGAGAAGAGTTGATATGAATTAATTATGAGAATGTAAGATATATTTAGGACGTATAATGATATTAGTAAGTTACAAATACAGTATTTTATTTTGCTTTATATTTCAGATGGCTCCAATTACCGAGCAGGTAAGAAATACTTGCTATACCATCTTGCAGTTGGAGTCATTGTGATTGGTAAGGTCATATTTCTTTGTTATCATTCAATAGATGGTTGTTGAAGGGCTTCACTGAAACATTTGCGTAAGTCCTTAAGCCATATAATATGTGAAAATTATCAATATAAAAGTAATACACTGGAGGAGCTATGAACTGTGGCTGGCTATGGGCTTAGACTAATTGCAGTAATACCAGATAAAGACAATATGAATAACACCACATAAAATTATATAAATGCTACATAATATTCCCTATGCTCAATAAACATGAATACTTGCATTTACATATTCCTAACACAACATGTATGCTAAATGTGTAATAGAAATAAAGGTACATATTAATGATACTAATAATCATACATATAAGAAAATAATTATAATGAAAATCCCTCATCTCCCCCTCCCCTTTGCGTTCAAAGAGCTTCATGAACGGGTATGGAGCCTACTATGAAATTCAGGGCCTATGTAACACGGTTTTTTGGATTTTGCTCCTTATCAAAGCATGGGATGTAGCTAAAAGTTGACATATGTATATTTTACAACTACACACAAATTTTTTCAGCATTATCAATAACCTAAATCCGATAGTTTTAATTTTTATAGAGTAAAAATGATCTAGCCGACGCCATGGCCAATGATTGCGAGCCAAGAGTCGAAAAACATTCATTACGTAAGCAAGGTAAACATCGTTTTACGAAATGTTGCCCCGCCCATCCACCAGACAGAAACCCATTCACCTTATTCCATCGGCTCTGAAACCCATAGTAGTCAAGAATGGCTTACAGGATTTGGAATTGTCCCCGTGGTTGCAAAACTGCATTTGTCTTACGACTTGCAATTTTATACAGTCAAGAGAAAGCCCGTGGCCATACTTAATATAGCCTGAATAGGAAATTATTCAGTTTCTAGTTTAAATCCAATGTTTATGGTCTGATTTGTATTTAGCGTAACGTGATTATAATACTTGTAATGTCATTCAGGATTTTGAACATTTCCATTAACTATTCACTATGCCACCAAGAGAGAGAGAGAAAGAGAGGGATTGTATGTAAAAAGTCTTTATATAACTATTTTTGTTAAAATAAGATTTTTATCCAATGTAAATAGAAGCTTATATGTGCTAAAATCTCCAGCAGACCAACGGATCATCCGATATAATTTTTTTCCTTCTTTAGTCTGTACGACCATGTTGGATATAAAGACTTTATGAATGGCGGAACGATACATAGATGTGGGTGGGGTATCTGTGCTAGCGTAGTAATACTACTGTAGCAGTAGTGCCGCAAATTTAGTAATAGCAGCAATATACATGAATTAAATGTTTAGGCCAACTGCTGGGATCCTTGAGGATCATTTAGCACTTCTCACAACTACTCGAGAAATGAGTTTTTATAGCCAGAAGTTAGATTTTCTAATACAACAATGTCCATTATAGCCTTCATTGATATCCTGAATTATAACGAGGCCAAAGTGGGTGGAGCCTCATGAAGTCATCATTCTGACGATTATTATTGGTGAAGGTTTAAAGCCAAAATACGGTACCGGCTTTTTTTTTTTTTTTTTTTTTTTTTTTTTTTTAGTAAATAAGTAGATTGCCGATAAACCAAAATTGCTTAACATTGGATACAGCAGTTATCAAATCAAGCTTGTCTACTATGTCTTTGAAAATTACCAACTATTCCCTACATCTTGTCAATCTGATTGTGACCTATAAAATAGATTATAATTTCTTAGGACACTTATTTTGGGAGTTAGACTAATAATCGAAGGGTTTTGTATTTATTAACATATTTTGTTGGTTCCTTCGTTACGTATAGCCAATCATCCATCGAGAAAGAGGGAAGAAATGCTGTCATAAGTTACGTAACGAGTGCGTTCGAAACCTTATCTCTGAGTAAGTTGGCCCATCTTCAAAAAAAGTCACTTTTACATTATAAGTACCAAATTTATTCAACCTACGTAATGCAGAATACAGTCAAAATTTATGTGTAGATATAATGCGTATTCTGAATAAGCGTTATATCTATGGAATGCGTAGATAAAAGTTATTGCCAAAAAACCGTGTTACAGAAGCCCTGAATCTCATAGTAGGTGAACGTCAACACTCTGGTTGAGTCACTTTGCGGTTGTTGACTTGTAGCAGGGGCTACATCCTTCTTCTTTGGAGATAGTTGCTTCTCGTCACGCAACTGTGAAGTAGGATGTACAGGGGGTAAGAAACGGCGGTTACGCCATAATATTCTTCCTGAGGGTAACTTCAAATGGTAGTCTTGCGACTTGCTGATGGCCATAATAATGCCTGTCTTATCCCATCGCTTAGAGATAGGGTCTTGAATCCAGACATTATCATTGAGCTTAAGTGGTACCAAAGGGTGTGCATGGTTGTCATACCATATTTTGGCTGCTTGAGAACGTGATGCTACACGACAGTCGTATTCATCTGCTTTCTCTTGCCATTCCTGCTTGAATGATGATGCATGGGCTAGGACACATGATTGGAGGGCTTGGCCATACAATATCTCTGCTGGAGAAAGGGCAGCATAGTTAAGAGTATTCTGTATCTCCAACAATCCTTAGTCAAATTCTTCGGTGTCGATATTCCCAGAATGGGCTACTTTTAGGATAAAATGTTTGACTTTTTTTGCAGGTGCCTCGGCATGGCCGTTACTTTGGGGATAGTGGGGTGTGAACATCACATGTTGAACACCCCATCTGCCTAGAAAATTCTTGAATTCAGAGCTGGTGAACTGAGGTCCACCTTCTGTCATCAGCCTTACTGGAACACCTAAGTCTCGGAAGATATGGCTGAAGTGTCGTGTCGTTGCTTCTGCTGTAGTATTAGTACCAAATTGTACCACTGTTGGCCATCCAGATAGCCTTTCTACATACACGAGGAAAGATTTCCCAGCAACAATGAAGAGATCAGCCTATACAGATTCGAAAGGATGAGAGGGGTTCTCGTTGCATAACAGTGACTCCTGCTGTTGACTTTGCTGCATTATCTGACATGGCTCGAAGGCATGGACCGTATTTGCTATATCTGAATTAATACCTGGCCAATATACAGTCTGTTTAGCCCGATGCTTAGTTGCCCCACTCCACAATGGCTGTGATGAAGGCATGTTAAAATATTGTGTCGCATAGCTGAGGGAACCACTATTCGGGCCCCATACAGGACAAGGTCATCATCGGTGTATAATTCCTCCCTTATTTTCCAATAGGGTAGTATGTCACTGGAGAGATCGTAGTGGTAACTGGGGAATTCATTGGCAACGTTCTGGAGGAGTCTTGTGTATGAGGGGTCCTCATGTGCTGCGGTGCGAATTTCTTCCAAGATAAGAAATTGCGTCGACGGTCTTGGCTACTACACTCCTTAGGGAAAGATGGGTTTCACTACTTAGCATATCATCCTCAGACGTTGGGTGGCTCACAGGGGAATGTGAGAGGGCATCGGGGATGCCACACTGCAGTGAAGATATATGGTGAAACTTTAGTCATAAACAGTAATAAAATTCTATTTTTTGTCCTCTCTTTACATTGAGAATTAGCTGATGGACGTATATTACCGAAAGAATTATTTAGCAAAAAAATTTAGTTGCTAAAAGAAACGAATTTATTAATGGAATTATTATTATTTTTAACTTTGTACATAAAATTTTATGATACAGTAATTCATATTTCATTGAGAGAGAGAGAGAGAGAGAGAGAGAGAGAGAGAGAGAGAGAGAGAGAGCAGCTTAGGACGTGAGTAACTGTTGACTAGCATAGGTCGAGAATAATAACAAGGTTGTGTTGTTTACATATGAAATTCGTATTTTAAATATTTGAATGGTGATAAGAAAGGAAACATCGATAGTGATAAAATATTTTCATGTATACTGTTATAATATGTGTGATAATCATTGAGTCAACTATAAAAGTTGTATTGAAGCAGTTTAGTAAATCACAGAAAGAATAAAAATATGACAACACGTATGTATCTACAAATGTCGGGCACCATTAAATTTTGTTCTTATATTACGATAATAATAGATCAGTATTTTAGTTTGTTCTGTACGTGAAATAAGATTTCTTGAAAAGTTGCTGTTTTATTTCATTAAGAGATAAGTATACTGAGAGAGAGAGAGAGGGGTGATTTTGTGGGATATTAATTTAGCATTTTAACGATATATGTGTATATTTAGATATATATAATTATATATATAATATGTGTGTATGTATATATACATATATATATATATATATATATATATATATATATATACAATGTACTAAATTACGTACTATTTTTACACAATGTGATAGTGGTTACACCGTTCTACAAACTACCGACCTATATTACACACGAGTGCTCTAAATTCTATCATAAAACACTTGAATTACTTTTTTTGTGGAGTGTTTTATGATAGAGTTTAGAGCATTCGTGTGTAAAATATGTCGGTAGTTTGTAGAGCGTGTAACCACTATAACAATGTGTAAAAAGAGTACGAAGTACATTGTGCGCGCGTGTATATAAACATATATATAATATCTATATATATATATATATATATATATATATATATATATATATATATATATAGATATATATATGCTGGAAGGAAAAATAAACGAAGGAGGATCTGCGAGACCTTTCGACGTTAAACGTCCTTTACTAAGCGGAAACTGACTTGTACGGATTAGTCAAAACGCACAAAGAAAATAACCCTATGCGGCCTATTATCAGTACTGTTGGTTCAATTTCATATAAACTTTCGAAACATATCACTAAGATCTTGTCCCCGTTACTTGGAACCATCTCCGATTCTCATATATATAATTCTCTAGATTTAGTTGATAAATTAAACAAAATTGCTCTTTGCCCCACTGATAGATTCGTTAGTTTTGATGTATGTTCTCTTTTTACTAAGTCCCTATAGACTCTATTTTAGAATATCTTAGTAATGAACTAACTCAGCATGAATTACCTCTACCTATAAGTCACATTATTTCACTCACGAGTTTGTGCATTTGTGATTGTAAGTTTATATTCAATGGTGAATTTTATCAACAAATATTTGGCATGGCAATGGGAAATCCTTTATCATCACTACTCTCAAACCTGTACATGGAATTCTTTGAAAAACGCTACTGACCTAATATCATTTATATTCCTGTAAAGTGGTATCGTTATGTTGATGATATTTTAGCTGTTCTTCCTGTCGGTATTGATGTAAATGATTTACTCTCTAAATGAAATAACCAGGTACCATCGATTAAGTTTACTCTAGAATTAGAAAAAGACAATTACCTCCCTTTCTTAGATGTTTTGATACATAGAGAACCATTTCAATGTAAATTCAGTATTTATAGGAAACCGATCAACAACTTAACTTATGTTCATTTCTTCTCAGGCCACCATCTTAACATAAAAATATCAATTTTTTCTTTTATGTTTTTACGAGCATTGCGCATTGTCAGTCCACAATATTTGGATCAAGAAATTGAATACATAAGAAAAATAGGGAAAGATTTATGCTATCCTTCACATATATTAGATATTTGTTATAATAAAGCCCACAAAAAGTTTTATGGTGTAAGTAACACGCAGAAAGAAAATTCTAAGAACATTCTCAGTTTGCCTTATTTTAACAGATTTGAAACCATTAAATCATTGTTAAAAGCTTTTAATGTCAACCTTGTTTTTTCCTATAATAACACACTAAAAGGAATGTTAATAAAAAATGGCCACAGAGAAAGCAACAACATAATATATAAAATTCCATGTATTGATTGTCCCTCATTTTATCTCGGACAGTCTAGCAAAGGCCTAGAAGTAAGGCTAAGCCAGCATAAATATTCTGTAAAAACTGGGCAAACATCTTATGCAATATTCATTCATTTAAGTGAAAACAACCACCGAATAAATTGGGTTGGTAGTTCAGTAATTGCAAGGTCAAGAGATGTCTTATCACGAAATCTTTTAGAATCTGCTTTAATACAACTTACTTTTCATTGTAATTTCAATGTTAGTCGTGGCCTTTTTCATTTAGACCCTTGTATTTGTAACATGTTTAAGAATGACCTCAAAGATATAATTACTGACTTAAATAAAAATCAGTTGCCTTAGAGTTATCTTTGTTGTAATGTATGTCTGACATATTATTGTGAATATGTATTGTGAATATGGTTTTGTTTACCACGTTCTGAATAGCTTTCACCTATAATCCTTTAATTGTCTTGTCCTTGTATCTGAGATGATTGTCTTAAACCTTTAATTGCACCCATTGTTTATGCTTGTTTGGGAAGGTTTCTCATCTTCCAGGTGTGTCGGATTCTAGGTACTAATCTCTTTATAATCCTTATCTGTCAGTTATACGAATCTTCTTGTATTGTCTTTTCCCTCATTTATGTCAGTTCCTGCATAGTAAAGAACGTTTAACGTCGAAAGGTCTCGCAGATCCTCCTTTGTTTATTTTTCTTTCGTGGCATATATCTTTATTTATGGATTTATCACATTCCTTAACTTTCGTGATTCAGTTATACATACACACACACACACACACACACACACATATATATATATATATATATATATATATATATATATATATATATCCTATATATATATATATATATATATATATATATATATATATATATATATATATATATACATATCATACATGTATATATATATACGTATATATACTATTATATATATATATATATATAGATATATATTAATATAATATAATATATATATATCCCGTATATATATATATTATATATATATATATATATATATATATATAGATATGCATGTATTATTAAATATGTTGGCTTCAATATGATTTGGTATTTTATCAGTGTTTCAGTGTTTTTCAACCTTTTTACCTTGGGGCGCATCTATGGATGAACAGACCTTTGGGGCGTACCTTTGATTTTAATATGGACAAAATACTTATGAAATTCGAATTTATTGTGAAGTTTCAGAAACTTTAGATTGCTGGTACGGTAATACTTTCTTCCTGAGACGATATTTTACTTTTTTGTGTATAGCGTTCAGCATATTTTAAAATATGTGTTTTTTATATGCTGCCTATTTTTATTGTATAATAATAATGATAATAATAATAATAAATAATAATTATTATGATTATTATTATTATAATTTGTAGTAGTAGTAGCAGCAGTAATACGAAAATAATAGATATGTATTCTAAAATAACTATTTATTTTTTAGATATTACATTTTGCATTTAAGTATCCTAATGTGAAACCTGTGCTTGATGAGATTTAGCAATTTTGTGAATGTTACGCCTTTTATGTGATAAACAAACTCTCAACTCTTTTATCAGTAGATTTGATATTTGTTTTACTTTTACATTTAATGTTAGTTAGTACAAAAAATCCTTGTTCACAAAGATAAGTTTTGGAAAACTGCAATAAAACCGTTAATGTCTTGTTAGCTATTGAAGGATATTCTTCTTTAACTGAAATCCAGAACTGATCGATGGTCACCTCTTTATGCTTGATCTTTAATCCCCGATCAGTAGATATAGCGGCCAGCTCTTCCTCTTCTGTTAACGAAAAGCCAACGTCCTCGGTAGAAATATCAGTGAAAGGTTTGCGAATCCATCGTACTGCTCGGTGTTTATTGAGGGAAAGTAATAATTCAGATTACCTTCCAGAGTCGCTAAATGATCCACTATAAAGGAATTAAATCGTCTGAATAGCCTTTTCTCAGCAAAGGAAACATTTTCAAACAGCCTGAACTTGCTTTTCTTTCCCAAATCACTATTTTTTTCTGGAATGCTTTGATTCTGTCGGTAGATGAGAGAAGAGTTTCATTTCCACTTTGCATAGACATGTTCAGATTATTCAAGTGTTGAAACATATCAGTCAGATATTCCAATTTTGATGTCCAAAACTCACATTCCAAAAGTCCACAAAACTTACTTTTATTTACCTTTCCTCTTGACAACCATCTTACTTCTGTGTGCAATAGCAAGCGAGTGTGTTGTGAATCCATGTTTTCACAAAGTTGTTCAAATATACGAGCCTTTACTGGTCTAGTCTTGATGAAATTTACCATTTGGACATCTTGATCAAAAACTTCTTTCAGTTTAACATCCAGTGCTTTTGCCATCAGGACCTCTCTATGCAAGAAACAGTGAGTTGTTATTATCTTGGGATTCTTTTGCTTTACAAATGATGCAAGACCTTTAACGGAACCCATCGTTGATGGAGCTTCATCAGTAAAAATTCCAACACACGATTCCCGGGATAAATTACATTTCTCAAAATAACTATTCAAAATAAGGAAAATATCTTCACCTTTAGTAATGGTAAACAATTCCTTGCAACAAAGATACTGATTTACTATTCTATCCCCATCAATAAAGCGAATAAAAGCCAGTAGTTGCGCTTTGTTACTTATGTCTGTTGATTCATCAACTTGTAGCGCAAAGTATATATGCATCCTGAAGTTTATTACGACAAACATTTTCCTAATTATCGGTTGACATTTCCAGAATAAGGCTATGAACAGTATTATTTCATAGTGGAATTTTACTTAATTGTTTCTCTGTATCATCTCCAAACATTCTTCACCATCTATCTGCAAGCGGGCAAAATAATAGATTCAGCAAGAGTATGTGACTTCATCTTTACGGCAATCCTTTCCGATACTTCATAAGATGCAATTTGAGCTTTTTCAAACAACGTTACTCTACTTTTGAAAGCAAATGCTTGCTTTGTCTGTTGCTCAAGTAGTCTTTTAAAATTATTTACGTCTTTTCCTTGAAGACTGCAATGCGATGTTTGAAAATGTTTACTTAATTTACTAGGAAGCATCGGCTCGGCTCATTTGACATTTTGCAACCACAAACCAAACAGAGGCTGATTTTCATCTCCAGTCCACGTGAAGCCAAAACTTAAATAACTTTTGTCGTATTTCCGATTAAGTCTAATCTTAATTTTCTTAGCTGGACACTTTATTTCACTCGAAATGAAAAGGAAAGATTAAGGAATTTACCTTCCAGTTTAAAATGTCAAATATCGAAGACTTGACTCAGACATAGAAACATATACTCGGTGTTTGCAAAATTTATGAAAATAATTACAGATATTTTAAACATTAGAATATAATTTTCCTATTCCTTGGGGCGCACTTGAGCACCTCACGGGGCGCACCGAGGTTGAGAAACGCTGGTTTATTGCTTATAACTGTTGATAATAAGTATATTGACGTAAGTTGCTTGAATATAACTTAGGTAAATGAAGTGTTTTTTTTTGTACAATTTCTACATATACACACGCGCGCACACACACACACACACACACACACACACATATATATATAATAATTTATAATATATATATATATATATATATATATATAGATATATATGTGTGTGTGTGTGTATGTTTATATATATACATATATATATATAAATATTTAATTATATATAATATAATGAATATATATAAGATATATCATATATATATATAATATCTATATATATATATATATATATATATATTGTTAACCATTTATTCTGGTTCTTAATGGTTCTCGTAGTGAATTGTATCTGAGGATGTAGAAATTGTATACAAAAAAAGATATTTATTTTACCCAAGTTAAAAATTCTAGCAACTTAAGTCAGTATACGTACTATCAGCATATGTAAGCAATAAACACTGACAAAACACCGAATCAGGTTAAACTAATACTAAAGTAAGGACGTCGTATTGAAGCCAATATATTTGATAACATATCTCCAGTCACAATACATCCCACCTATTGTATTTTTATTATTTTCTAAAGGTTTTGTGTTTATTTTTTTATGAGGATTTACAGTCCACATTTTTCATTTTTCTTTATTTTTGAAAAGTTTTGTTTTATTTATTTATTTTTGGCGACATACAACCCAGCTTTTACAAATTTAAAAAAAATTTTTTTTTTGGTGGACACACAATCCACCTTTTGCATTTTTTATATTTTTTAGGACATTTTACGTTTGCCATAATCGGCAAACCAAAGTCACACTTGTATAAGTGACACAATTTCCACACATGCACAAACTCAGAAATTAAGCTACAGTTATAATCTACCCGAGGAATAACTCACACCCTTGGGGGAATTGATAAGTGCTGGGGGAAGCACTCTCAAGGGGGTATTATAATCAAGTGCTGGGGGAAGCACCTGATTATAATACCATTCCCTTGGGTGAAAGTTACTCCCAGGGTAGGGGGGGCTCGATGTTAAATGAAGCCTGTGGCTTCATTTGGGTGGGTGTCAATTTTGTCACTAATGGCAAGCAATTGGTCACTATGCATGGAAAGTGGCCACGCTTGCACAATTGACTGCAATTTGGCCATATTGCAGAGGTGTCCAAAAATGGCCTGAATGGTACGGGTGGGTATTTTGGGAGTCAAACGGACTTTTACTTTTGGGCACCCCTGCAATATGGCCGAATTGCAAGTGACCAATTACTTGCCATTAGGCTGCGTTATTTTCAGTTTGAGGGAAAAGTCCATTCGACCCACCAAAAAAATACCCAAGGCTATTACATATAGCCTTACCACTTGGACCATTTTGTGGGCACCCCTGTAATGTGACCGAGTTGCAATCAGTTGTGCAAATGTGGCCGTTCACACAGGCAAATTAAGCCACAAATAACATCCAACATTGAGGTCTCTATTCCTTGGGAATTTATTTCAATCAAGGGAAATTTAATCAAGTGCTAGGAGAAGCACAAGTTATAATTTCCCTTGGGTGAAATAATTTACCAATGAATAGAGACCTCAAAATTAGACGTTATTTGTGGCTTAATTTGCGTGTTCGTGAATTTCGTCACTTACTCACTTGCTTCTTTTTTATTTATCTATTTTTTATTTATTGTTTTTTTGTAGGATATACACTCCACCTTTTGCATTTTTATTATTTTTAAAGGTTTTGTTTTATCTATTTATTTATTTTTTTTTGTTTGTGAGGGCATACAGTCCACATTTTTCATTTTTTTAAAGTTTTGTTTTATTTGTTTTTTGGCGATATATACAACCCACTTCTACATTTTTTAAAAGTTTTTGTTTTCTTTATTAATTTTTTTTGGTGGACATTTTTTAAAATTTATTTTAGGACATTTTACGTTTGCCGTAACACTAGGACGGCCAAGGTCCTACACCCGCCATTAACGGGCGGCCAAGCAGTCATTTTGACTGCTTTTATAGAAAACTATCTACTTACCAATTAAAATTAGTTTAGTAGTTCTGTTGCGACTTTATGTCAGTTAGTATACCATTTACATGGAAATCAAAGAGGAATTACATGTTTAGGCTATGTCTATTATAATTTTACAAAATTTTCCCACTCTAAATTGCTATAGGAATGAAAAAACTCTGTTTTTTGCTTTGTTTGTGGTACTTTCCTTATAGGATTACCTTTTCATAAAAAAATCAACTTCCTTTTTTCTTCCTCTAAATGAAAATGTACAGCCACCAACAAAACCGGTGTCGCCCCGCCAAACCTGGCTCGGAGAGATCATGCCCTTGCCCTGAAAGGTGGCCTTCGTTCCAACAACCAGTACATAGTTAGAATGGTTGAATGGGAGGAGGAAGGAAATTACGGTAACCAGGTAAAGAAATGCAATAATAAATGAAATATATATGGACAAAGAGAGAGGAGAGAAGAGAAGAGAGAGAGAGAGAGTGAGAGCTTTTATTCCTGTTTAGTTATTAATCTGGTGGATATATTCGAGATCTGCTTTAAGAAATATTTTTATTTTATCGTATATATTTTGGAAAATAATTATTATGAAATCTTATCACATCGTATTGTTTTATATCGTTACCATATTGTCTATAAAAAAGCCTTACATATTATTGGAACTGACTATTCATATTATTATTATTCAGACGGAAATATCCTTCTTTTTCAGTATCCTATAAGGAGCTGTACTCTCTCTCTCTCTCTCTCTCTCTCTCTCTCTCTCTCTCTCTCTCTCTCTCTCTCTCTCTCTGTCGTTCTGTCCTCCGTTCTATATCACCTGGATCCACTATTTGAATAATGGTAAACGTTTGATATGTTACTTGGAAGTGGGCAAGGATCACAAAACCGTAAGTGGCTACTCAACCAAATTTTGCTTGGCTGCATTTATTTTTGTCTAGATTGACTGGACTATAATTACCTGTATTACCAATAATATGCTAATCTAGTCACAAAGATGTTAAACACCAGGTTTTGTAGCCTTGGGTGTTTGAGTCATGAAAGCATCAATTTTGCAAGGGTATTATTTGATTAATTAATCTATGCTAAGAACACATTACTGGATATGATAATCTAGTACTACAGGATTTTTATTTAAGGCATAACTTAGTTGAGTTACCAGTATTTGAGTGTGATGGGCCACTTGGCTCCGCCCTTCGCAACCAAACCATCTAGGCTACATATAGAAAGTATTTTAATTTGCTAATTTTTTTATATTATATTATATTTATAGTATATTGTGTCCGAAACTCTTGGTGAAAATAAATTATGTGAAATGAAATGCAGTGAATGTGTGCATCGGTGTATAAATATAGTGATGGTGGGATATAAAGGATGTAGGTGTTGCAAAACCATATAATATTAATATTTAGTGTCTCAGATTATTGGGTGACAGTCTTTAGAACTGGTTTTTGCACGAGGTAACGCGCCACACAGCCATGGACGATCTATAGAACGCCATTGGTCTTGACACTTGACAGTCGTGTGTTTGCAGCCTTTGAGGTAGTATATGCTCAACAGAGTTGTCTTTGTTTGCCGCCGTTATCCATACAAACATTATCATAGATAATCATATAATATATAGATTATAGTGCACAACATTAGTATAAGATATAACATTTATTCCAAACATAGTTAAACGCAACAACGACAACTAACACTTACCTCAAGGTCCTTTAAATATACTTGGAGAGGTCGGCTCATCAGTGAGCTACGCGCATGTGGGCGGAGCTTTTGTGACGTCAATTTTCGGAGACGGTGGCCGAGGTTTGACCTGACTAGAGGTAGTCTTACTTGATCTCTGTCACGTTTATTAACTTCCAGCATGCCTTCTGTTTGTGCTGGATTTGGGTGCCATAATAATAGCAAAAAGACCATTAATATGGGTATTCGATTTTAGTTTCCCAAAAGAAGAAAAAACAGGAATGTCTTCATATTTGCTGATGCTCCCCATCTGATAGTTAATTATAAATCATTTTCTGGTCCACGGTTTTCTTATGGAAAATGGAAATAGTATATCTGATGCCTGTGTCCGTGAAACGCTAATGAAAACCGTATCAGAGTATGCCTTAGCATATAAAATTAATTAAACACATATCAATGTAAGTGGCTTACAAAGACAGCATGTAAAGTATGCTGTGCAGCTACTTTCAAAGTCATGTGCTAAGGCATTGTATTTTTTAGGAGAAAGGGGCTTACTAGAGAGCAATAATTGGAAGGAAACTGCCGATTTTATAGCTACAGTGAATGAATGTGTCGATGTCATGAATTCCTCTATGATGTTCGGTGACATAAAAGCCTGCAATGCATCTGGGATAAATTTGGATAGCCAGAAAATTGCTCTACAAAAAAAATGGTTGATGCTATGCTGGGAATGAGGGTAAAAAACCCAAAATTTAGCTAATTGCCTTTACAGATTCCAAAAAGGTGTGATATTATCTTGCTACTCAATGATTGGGCTACATGCTAAAACAGTCATAGCATTTCTTTTATTATGACACGGAGGTTAAATCAAGACTGTCTTGAAAGTTTTTTTGGATGCATTAGGCAGATGAGGAGTTCTCAAGATCATCCCAATGCAGTTAATTTTAAATACAGATTGAAAAACTTTTTGCTAGTTAGCGATAAGGCAAACTGTGACAAAGGAGATGAAAAGCTTGACCCGTTATCCCATGAAATGGTATTATCTGGACGTGATGGAAGCGGACCTGATAAATCTTTCTATGACAGGGAACTGGCCTTAGAAATATGTATGACAAACATTATTTTTAGAGACCTAGAATTTGATGTGGATCTTAAGAATGACGAAATGTTCTCTGAGGAAACAGAATTTGCTAAATGTCAGAAATCAGGAGACACCATGGGATCTGTTATTGAGGAAGATTTATCGGTGAATATGTAGTGAACAATTTTTTCCTTTAATATCCAAATATAGGGTACATTGTTAACAGCAAGACGTCAGAGACATGGGTCCATTATATAAGTGAAGGAAAACTCTATGCACCATCAGACGACTTCTTTTCTAAACTAAAAATTTGTAGAAAAATTTTTACAACAATTCATCGATGGTCTTAGACCAGGAACAGAATGCATAAAAACAATGGCTGCTGAAATGAAATCTGCTGTCGCTGGTGTTCCTGAAGAGGTTGTGAAATTTTTTGCCAAAATATCAGGGTTTTTTAGAATGCGGCACCTCAACAACATTATCGACATGAGTAAAAAGATAATGAAAAAGAAGGATATTTCCGTCTGAATGATATTAATATGAATAGTCAGTTCCAACAATATTTAAGGGTTTTTATATAGACAATATAATAATGATTTAAAACAATATGATATGATAAGATTTCATGATTATTTTCCAAAATGTATACGATAACATATTTCTTAAAGCAGAAGGTCTGGAAAATATCCATCAGATTAATAACTTAACAGGGATAAAAGTCTCTCTCTCTCTCTCTCTCTCTCTCTCTCTCTCTCTCTCTCTCTCTTATCTATATATGTTTAATTCATTATTACATTTCTTTGCCTGATTACCGTAATTTCCTTCCTCCTCCCATTCGAACCATTCTAACTATGTACTGGTTGTTTGAACAAAGGCCACCTTTCAGGGCAAGAAGGGCATGAGCTCTCTGAGCCAGGTTTGGCAGGGCGACACCAGTTTTGTTGCTGGCTGTACTTACGAACGAGACTGTAGGTTTGGTGACGTCACGGTGATCATTCGTATTTTTTTCGTGAATGAATATACATTTATGATAAAAATATTAGTTACTGCACTGAGTACAGTACCACACTGTAATATTAATGCAGTCACATCAAAATAAAGTAATCATTGCATACTGTAAACTTGTAAAGTGTAATTTTGTCTTTTGAAAAATGCTCTCTCCAAGAAATTATTCCTTGAAGAGGCTTTTTATTATGAAGATATGCCATTAATATATAAGATAAGCATTTTATTATGAAGATATGCCAATAATATACAAGGTAAAAATGGTTTTATTATGTTTATGCTACATCGCCAATCGAAACAACAGTACGATAATCTATGACAATTGTCATTTGTATGACTGCAGTGTTCGGAGAAGTTAACCCTTAAACGCCGGATGGACGTATTAAACGTCGAGTCAAAATCTCCCCCGATTGCTGAATGGACGTACCATACGTCGACTCAAAAAAGTTTTTTTTAAAAATTCGCGGAAAAATACTTGTAGGCCTACCAGCCGAAAACTTTTGAATCACGTGCCAGGGGGATGCTGGGAGTTCACGGATCAAGGCGTTGTTTTGTTTACAATCGTTACGCAGGCGCGCAAGCGCGAATTTCTTTCTTATCGCACTAAAAAGTATCAGTGACACATCTCAAAAATTATTTCGTCACTTTGACATAATTTTTGCACCGTTTTAAATTATCCGTTACATGAAGTATTACATATGAAAATGTGCGCAATTTCATTTAGAATACAACAAAAAAATACTCATGGTTGTAACTTTTATCAGTTATGAAATATTTCCATATAAATAACGATGTGCCAAAATTTCAACCTTTGGTCAACTTTGACTCTACCGAAATGGTCGAAAAACGCAATTGTAAGCTAAAACGCTTATATTGTAGTAATATTTAACTATTTAACTTAATTTTGCAACAAATTGGAAGTCTCTAGCACAATATTTCGATTTATGGTGAATTTATGAAAAAACTTTTTCCTTACGTCCGCGCGGTAACTCTTCCGAAAAAAATCATACATGCGATTGTGGTAATGTTTGCACCATTTTAAAATTAGCCGTTACATAAAGTTTTATATATATAAATGTGGAAATGTGCGCAATTTCATGCACAATACAACTAAAAACAACCCATGGTTGTAGCTTTTATCAGTTTTGAAATATTTTCATATAAAAAATTATAAGTGACAAATTTTCAACCTTCGGTCAATTTTGACTCTACCGAAATGGTCGAAAAACACAATTGTAAGCTAAAACTCTTATATTTTAGTAATATTCAATCATTTACCTTAATTCTGTAACAAATTGGAAGTCTCTAGCACAATATTTCGATTTATGGTGAATTTATGAAAAAAATAACATTTTCCTTACGTCCGCGCGGTAACTCTTCCGAAAAAATCATACGTGCGATTGTGGTAATGTTTGCACCATTTTAAATTAGCCGTTACATAAAGTTTTATATATGAAAATGTGCGCAATTTAATGTAGAATACAACGAAAAATAATTGAAGGTTGTAGCTTTTCTCATTTTCAAAATATTTGCATATAAATCACGATAAATAGAAAAAAACCACGATAAATAGAAAAAAACCCACGTTCGGTCAACTTTGACTCTACCGAAATGGTCGAAAAACGCAATTGTAAGCTAAAACTCTTATATTTTGATAATATTCCTTCCAATCATTACCTCATTTTGCAACAAATTGGAAGTCTCTAGCACAATATTTCGATTTATGGTGAATTTATGAAAAAAACTTTCCTTCCCTCCGCGCGCGGATTCTCCGCCATAAATCTCCAAATTGCGTACATCACATTCTCGGAAAATTTGCTCCATTTCATATTAGGCATTTCATAGAGTTTTATATATGAAAATGTGCGCAATTTAATGTAGAATAAAAGGAAAAATATTTGAAGGTTGTAGCTTTTCTAATTTCCGAAATAATTGCATATAAAAAAGTTTTATAAAAAAAATTTCGACATTTGGTCATTTTTAACTCGTCGGAAATGGTCGAAAACTGCAATTGTAAGCTAAAACTCTTACAGTATTGTAATATTCAATCATTTGTATTCATTTTGAAACAAATTGGAAGTCTCTAGAACAATATTTAAATTTACGGTGAATTTTTGAAAAAAAAAAAATTTTACGTCCGGGCGTTACGAATTCGTACATCATTTTGTGATAATATCTTTCCGATGTTGCTTTTATTGTTTTACAATGTATTATATATCAAAATGATTGCAATTTAGTGTACAATACAACGAAGAAAAAAGAAACTCGTTAGCTTTTACCGTTTTTTGCACAGCGTGATTTTAATACAATTATGTATGAATTTTCTTTTTTTTTGCTACCATATATCGCATTATTTACATATGATAATGATATTATTTTTCATTTCTGATGATTGCATACTAAACATCAGGCACGGAAAAAAAAGGAGCCAAAAATGAACTCTTAATCTTTAAAACTAAGCGGGCTGTGATTTTTTGAAAAAATTATTTTTTCCGCTTCCGCGCTCACTCAAAACCGGCTCCGGAATTCGGGGGAGTTTTTGATTTTTACCGCTTCGGCGTTTAAGGGTTAATTACGTTCTACCAAAACAATAATGAGGTTCAAATTGAAAATTAATGTTTTCCTAAATGTTATTACTACCGTAATTACACTACTACCATTAACATTTCTTAAAGGTTACCGAATGATAAAGGTAACTGTGAATGCAATGTAACTCCATGTTTACATTTTGTTGCTGGCCACTCGAAGAATAAGTTGATGTCAGTGATGTGAAATTATTCCATGAGTAGGCTATTTATTATGAAATATGCCAATAATGTATAAGGTGAGAATGGTTTTATTACCTTTATTGTCAGTTAATAATATTATCATAGTATGAATCTGTTCATGTATGTTGGTTGTTATTGGACCGCGGCCGAGGCTTTGCCTACCTATAAACATCATGTAGTAACCTGGACAAGCCTGCGATGCTGCAATTCATACCAGCAATAAAGACTGAGAAGTGGTCCAAGGAAAAACCCGTGGTTAACCGATCCCGCGACTGCTGATCCGCGACTAATGGATGCCCCACTGTGTATATATAATATAAGTCAGTCCACAAATATTAAGAGCGCAAATATATACTTATTCACTTTCAACCACTCACTCATCGCATTCTCCCAAACGTACTGTTGCATACTAGAGGACCCACCCAACTGAATCCCCTTATCCCCAGCCTGAATCATCCTCTTTTGCCTACACACACTCAATACATGACCTTCCATTCCACATTCAGCACATTTCGCACGCAGTTCCTTGCACATCCTAGCATGATGCCCATTCATTCCACAGTTGCAGCAAACCACGTTCATATGGGTACCCTGACGTCCAATAGCTATATGCCCTATCTGTCCACACCTGTAACATTTAATATCCCTATCCTTTTTACATTCACTCACCATAATACCCATCTGTCCACACCCAAAACAAGCTCCCAATGCCCACTGACACTCACTCTTCACTCTTCATATGTCCTTGCTTTCCACATCTATATATAACACTGCTGTTCTCGTTCATGACTAACGGACCCTACTCTTCCAACGCTTGCACTCCGATCTCTCTTTAAGTTAACTACACTTATGTTACTTGCTCTAACGCTCCTATCAACCACTCGCTCTGCCATTCACCTCGGCCCTTCTAAAACTGTCTCCTTATAGCTCTTAAACTTTGGTATACCCTCACCTACTTCAGTCCTAACACTAACACTTCTACTCTCTTTCATACACCTATCTAACTTGTAATACTCTACTATTTCTAAAATGCCTTTGCAAGTTAACCTTTCATTCGTCCATTGCATTTTCTCCTTATGTTTCGGATTTATAAAATTCATACACACTCTCAGGCACAGTCGCCAACAACTTCCTTACCAACTCTTTACACTCATTTATCCCTTCGTCCCCAAACTTTTTCCTAGCTAATGTTTCCAACCTGCACACATACATTGACAACAACTCACCAACATTCATTCTTGCCTCTTCAAAATCATGTTTTCTCTTATATCTAATGCTACTCTTTATCCTCTTCACCTGTTCCACAATCCTGGATTTCACACTCTCATAAGGCACATTCCCTACACTCATTATTACCCCATACATACTCAACAAAACTCCCATCAAAAAGCTACCCAACTCATGCCCAAACTCTCCTGTTATCCCCATACTTAGCCACACAATACGTCTCATATTCCTTAAAAAAATCCCCTATATCCCTGCTACCATATTCCTCATATCGTGCACATCAGGGTACCCCCCTCATATACACAGCCTTTTGTACTTCCAGATTACTCTCACTCTCACTTTTGCTACTTCCAGTCTGATCCCTCTTAACCTCTTCCAAATACAACGAATCAACTTCCATATAACATCCATACTCTTGATTACGCTCTTCTTACCCTTCTTTCTACTGTCAAGGTTCAAGTTAAATCCACAAAATTAACAATAGGTTATATGGAAAAAACAATAAAACAATTACATTTAATTAACAAAACTTCACATATCAAAATATTACCAATTAATTAACATAACCAACATAATAACCTAAATATTCTGCCCAATACCAAATCCAAAATGTCATATGGTATAATAACCATACTCACAATGATCAGAGAAGTTCTTAACAAGCGCTTACGAGGCAGGAGCTGGGACGGAGAAAAACATGAGGTGGGGATGGGGAGAGAGGGGGAGTAAAGAGAACGAGACAGGAGGGGGAATCAGAAGGTAGGTTTTACAAGGATACTAGAGAGCTACATTTTAACTTAATTTCAGGATTTCGTACTTATTACAAAAGAATGTTACCATTAGTTATTTATTTAGGTATATACAATATGTACACGGATCCGTTTAATTAATGAAGAAAGCCGGTACTTGACATCTCCTCCCCGCTGAAGAGATCGTAACCTATGAAGGTACGATATTCCCTGGTACGGGTGTTCTTGACAGTGCATCAGCTATACGATTGTCTTGACCACGAATGTGCTGAACACTGATATTGAAGTTTTGCAAGTAGAGACATTTCGAGCTCTGTTCAAGAAGACGAGGGGGTTGTGGTCGGTGTACACAGTAATGGGGTTATTTGTGGAAACATAGACTTCATATTTCTGCAAGGCTTGTACTATAGCTAGGAGCTCTTTCTCCACAGTAGATAGCGACCTTTGGTGCTTCTTCAACCTGCATGAATAGTAAGACACAGGGTGAAGCAAGTTTGTTTCAGGCTTCTCTTGTAGGAGGGCAGCACCAACCCCGTAGTCACATGCATCTACCTGGAGAACAAAAGGTTTTGAAGGATCAGGAGTTGTTAATACTGGTTTACAGCAAAGTAGGCTTTTGATCTGTTTGAAGGAGTCTTGACAAGTTTCATCCCATACGTATTTGGTCTTAGTACTAGTCAAGTTTATCAACGGATGAGCTACATAACTGAAATTCTTGCAAAATCTGCGGTAATATGAGGTCATTCCAATGAATCTCATTACTTCTTTTCTGTTTGTAGGTACGGGATAATTTAATATAGCTTCTATGTTAGTGGTTTTAGGCAAGATTTCCCCGCTTCAAATAACATGTCCCAAGCACTTTACACGAGCTTTAGCAAAGTTTGATTTAGCAAGATTTATTGTCAAACCCAACCTTCTAAATCTATCAAGAAGTGCTTTAAGCTTACCAAGATGTTCCTCCCATGTGTCAGATACTACAAGAATGTCATCCAGGTAACCGTAAACCCCATCCAGATCTCCTATGACATCATTTACCATTCTCTGAAATGTGGCAGGTGCGTTGCACAGACCAAAAGGAAGTCTTTCATATTGGAACAACCCAAAGGGAGTAATAAAGGCGGACATCTCCTTCGCTCTCCCTGACAATGGGACTTGATAATAACCCTTCAGCATATCGACTTGGGTTAAATATTTCGACTTACCAATGGAGTCCAGTATATCATCAATACGTGGCAGGGGATAACTGTCTTTTATGGTTACCGAATTTAATTTTCTATAGTCTGTACATAACCTGACCTTACCATTAGACTTGGGCACTAGTAAGCAAGGAGAAGCCCAAGGAGACTTGCTAGGCACAGCAAGTTTATGCTTCAGTAGATACTCGACCTCTTCTTGCATTACCTTCCGTTTTTCAAAATTGGTTCTATAGTAGTTTTGTCGTATAGGACGAGTTCCTGGCAATAACTCAATGTCGTGAGAAATAACACTGCATTCTCGGGGATTATCACTGCATACATCTTCATACTGTCGTAGCAGATTCTTAATATCACACCGTTGCTCCTCATTTAGGTGCTGTAGATACTGCGGAAGAGATTCTAAGATTTCTTTATTAGAAATGTCAGCCCAAGATGGGATTTCATCTAGGCCTAAAGAATTTACATCCTTTAAGGTGGTGGACTTTTGTTTTACAATATCAGTGTCCCTGGAACAAAATAGAGCATCAGAGGAATCGGCATGATATTCTTTAAGCATATTGACATGGACTAACTGAGTGCTTTTACGTCTATCTGGAGTTTTTATGATATAATTCTGATTATTTAAACGTTTCTGTATAACATAAGGGCCAGAAAACTTACTTTTAAAAGGAGAACCAGTAATGGGATAGAAGGCCAAGACTAAATCTCCCACATTAAACTTCCTATCTTTACTGTTTTTATCATACCTAATTTTCATCTCTTCTTGATTTTTATACAAGTTGTTTGGAGCAAATTTATGAATCTTATTAATATTTCCTTTTAATTTCTGTAGGTACTGACTCACTGTTATAGCCTCTACGTTATACTTGTCAAGTAACTTATCTTTAACTATTTGTAAAGGACCACGTACTTTACGACCGTATAGCATTTCAAAAGGTGATACACCTAGAGACTCAGAAGGTACTTCCCTAATTACAAATAGTAAATAGTCTATGCCTTCATCCCAATCAGATTCAGATTCAATACAAAATTTCCTAAGCAACGACTTTAAAGTTTGATGATGCCGTTCTAATGCTCCCTGAGATTCTGGGTGATAAGGAGATGAGAGACACGGTTTTATACACAACTCATTCATAGTTTTCTGAAAAACATCACTAGTAAAATTAGTACCCCTATCACACTGGATTTCCTTAGGAAACCCGTAAGTTGTAAATACTTTGAGTAAGTGGTTTAAGAACATTTTTAGAGGAAATATTCCTGACTGGAAGTGCAATAGGAAATCGTGAAGTAGGGCACATTATAGTCACAAGATATTGATTACCTTTCTTTGTCTTAGGCAGTGGACCTACACAATCCATGATAATTCGATGGAATGGCTCATGAGGTACAATAATATGATTCAAAGGTGCCTTTGGTAAACCTCATTAGGTTTACCGGCAATTTGACAAATATGACAATGTTTAATGAAATTTACAACATCCGCCTTCATTTTAGGCCAGAAAAAATCATAAGCTAAGCGGTTGTAAGTTTTAGTAATTCCAAAATGTGAATAAACATTATGAGCGAGCTCCAATAAATCTTTACGTAAATCATGAGGTATACTAACTGTTCTCTGTCACTCCATGTTTCATCATTACCCAGCCTAGGAGGTCTATATAACCTGAAAAGTACATCATCCCTAAAGTAATATCCAGGTACCTTTTCCATTCCTTTCTCCAATGCTTGCTTATAAACACCCTTTAAAGTTGGATCTTCTTTCTGTAACTTTACAAGGCTTTTCTTGTTCATTTGTACTTTATCTGCGAGGTTGGGTACACTTACTTTCACTCGATCATTATTAACCATACTGCGGGTCGTCACATTAACACAACCCTCCACTTTTGACTCCTTTTCATTTTCCTCTTTTTCGCACTCACGATCTCTTTCATTCTCACTTTCCTCTCTTATTCCAGGAGTTTCATACATTATCAGATTGGGTAACAACAGTTCTCCAGCAAGATCGTTACCAAGTAACACTTGTACATTTGGCAAGGGGAAATTCCCTTCTCTAACAGCCATTTTTACTTTACTAGTTACATACGGACAATCCATGAACACTTCTGTAAGCGGCAATAGTTTAGCGTCAGTTAAATCCCTGACTATGACATTTTCATCAAGCAATGTGAGATTTGGAACAACACTTTTAATTAAAATGCTTTGGTTTGAACCTGTATCCCTTAACATTCTTACTTTAATGGGTTTATCACTACTGTGCAATGATATTGTACCATTACAAATGAATTTTTCAAACAAATTCTTATCCTGTGATATGCAATGCATTGCAGATTCTTTACCGGCGTCTGATTTGTATCCTGGGAACACCTTAACTGGAGCTCTGTTTTCAGTCACTTTTCCCCTCTTACATGCAGGATTTGGACAATTACTAATCATGTGGCCTTCCTTCTTACAATAATTGCAAAACAAACCCCTATCAGTCTTCCCATCTTTATCACCCAGCGGTTCTGCTCTATGTTGTTTTACATTACTCAGACTGCCTTTATGTATTAATGAATAGTTATCAGCCAAAACAGCTGCCTTTTTGAGATCCTTCTCATCCTTATCAGCTATACACAACATGATATATTGAGGGAGACGTCTCTTAAATTCCTCAGTTACAATGAGATTAATTAATTCCTCATAAGTAACTACATCTTCTGAGTCAAGCCACTTCTTAAACAACCTTAATTTTTCTGCAGCAAATTCAGTCCAAGTCTTAATATGGGGCTTAACATAATTGCGAAACTTTTGACGATAACCTTCACTAGTTACAGCATATGCATCTAAAACAGCTTTTTTGATTACCATATAGCTCGATTCGCCTACCAGACTACCAACAACAGTGGCAACCTTCCCGACCAACTTAGGCTTAATGAGCCACACCCATTGTTCAAGAGGCCATTTCATGTAAGAAGCCAAGTCTTTGAAATTCTTAAAAAACACGTCAACTTCAGTCTCATCGAACTTAGGAACTAACTTGATGCATCTAGTCAAATCAAATTTCATTGGTTGTCTAGCTTCTAGTTCTAATTCTTGCTTTTTATTTTCCATAGCTAACCTGATTTTACTCTCTTCCACTTGCTGAGCTAACTGAGCTTCATAGTCTAATTTAGCTTGAACAAACTCCAATTCCTTTTGCCGTCTTTCTAATAAAGCCTGATTTTCCTTTTGCTGTCTTTCTAATAAAGCCTGATTTTCCATTTCCAACTCTCTCTTTTTTCTTCTCTAGTTCAGCATTTATGGCTTCCTTTTTCATTTGCTCCTCTCTTTTTCTTCTCTAGTTCAGCATTTATGGTTTCCCTTTTCGTTTGCTCTAACTGAATAGCCAGCTTCATATACTCTACATCCGACGATTTATCGCCCACATCTACGATATATTTGCTGCCCTCAGAACTATCCACTAGGTCTTCACTTATACAATGCTGTACTATGTAATTACATACTACATCCTTCTTTGCATTAGGAGGAAGAGCTACCCCAAATTTAGCTGCTAACAACAAAAGTTCATTCTTATTAGTGACAACAATGGAAGTCAGGTGTGACGCTGGGTCACTATGAAAATCATCAACACTAAAGAGCGGCATTTCGAGTTAAGAGACGTCTACCTGTTAGTAACACCTTGTAAACAATTGCTACTTCTGAAAGTAGGATATATAGTCTACACCATATACTGTGTTAAACACTTGAAATCATAATAAATGTGCACAATGGAAACTTGGAAGCGAATTCTGAAGTTAACACCTCGGAAAAGAATGCTTCGGACAAGGATAATTAGTTATAACGAGCGTTTACACGAACTACCCATGTCGAAGGCCGCTAAGCAAAATATGTTACCTTAAGATTTTCCACTGAATGCTCCAAATACAACGAAAGTGGTTAATCAGTGCTCAAGACCCGATTATAAACTATATTGGCTTAGTTACAACCGTAATTAAAGTTTAAAGACACTTAAGGTCGATGGTGACTCGCGGACAGAACAATAGAGATACCTCGTTAGCACTAAAAATAAAGCTTACTCTAAAAGGATTATGGTATCACTGTTGAAACATCACTGAATTACTTGCGCACTGTAACATTAATACTCAACACATGATAATCATATCCCACGATCAGAATACAAAATGTTACATTGAAATGGATTTGGGCAGAATTTGATTTTAAATTTAGAGATCCCGGTCAGGCCCCCATTTGTCTAGGTTCAAGTTAAATCCACAAAATTAACAATAGGTTATATGGAAAAAACAATAAAACAATTACATTTAATTAACAAAACTTCACATATCAAAATATTACCAATTAATTAACATAACTAACATAATAAACTAAATATTCTGCCCAATACCAAATCCAAAATATCATATGGTATAATAACCGTACTCACAATGATCAGAGAAGTTCTTAACAAGCGCCTACGAGGCAGGAGCTGGGACGAGACACACAGGTGGCAAATAAGCCAGAGCGAAGGAAAACGTGAGGTGGGGATGGGGAGAGAGGGGGAGTAAAGAGAACGAGACAGGAGGGGGAATCAGAAGGTAGGTTTTACAAGGATACTGGAGAGCTACATTTTAACTTAATTTCAGGATTTCGTACTTATTGCGAAAGAAGGTTACCATTAGTTATTTATTTAGGTATATACAATATGTACACGGATCCGTTTAATTAATGAAGAAAGCTGGTACTTGACACTACCTACCTGTTTCCACTCACCACTATCTAAATCACTGTCAGCCCTTTCCCCAATGTATTCAGTCCTAGTCTCATCCTGTCCACCATCCTTACTAGCTTTCTTTCCCTTAGTCTTCTTTTCCTCAGCCCCCTTCTTATTCTTGTCCTCAGGTTTTCCTTATCCTGTGTCTTCCCCTTCCTTCCCTTACTTATCACAAGCAAACAACCTTCGTCACTCTACTCATCCATTCGCTCTTCCATTTTCTGTACCACTCTTGGCCCAACAAGACCCAGTAGGCCTACCTCCTACTGCTCTCTCTCCTATGAATCCCTTCATCATCTCCTGCACTGCATTCATCATTACTCCAAACTTTTCATCCATTTTCCCAACCATTCTCTTTTCCACTCCTTTCCCCTCTTCTTTCATTTCCACTTTCGCACTCCTTAGCATTCCTCTTATTTCCTCTAACTCGCTCTTCAGCTCCTCACACTCTACCCTCAACCTCTCATTCTCTTCTTCCACTCTTTTCCTTAGCTTCCCTCAACATCCACAACTCCTCCTTCAGCCTCTCCACTTCAGTCAAACCTTCCATACTCACTTTCTTCACCAATCACAACTCATTACACCAGTCGCCCACCAGTTGCCATACTGTATTGGTAAATTTAATAAGATTAAATATTCATATACAAAAATTAATAATTCTCTCTCTCTCTCTCTCTCTCTCTCTCTCTCTCTCTCTCTCTCTCTCTCTCTCTCTCTTTCAGAGATGTGTTTTTTGTATGATAAATATATAAATGATTTACTAATTTTCAAATATTAATATTAATGTAAACAGCAATGATATCAATTCATTAAGGAAAATACTTTAGTGAATTAGTAGGACTTTAGTTTATAAATGATAAAAATATGTGAGGATGAAGGAAATCCCAGTCTTCTCTTTCTAACTCCAGGTAGTAATCTGTCAAATATATCAAGTAATGTGACAGGAGGGGGAGCAGCTGTTGTGTTGTTGCCACTAAATGTTCATGCAATTTCTCTCTCTCTCTCTCTCTCTCTCTCTCTCTCTCTCTCTCTCTCTCTGTATATGTTTATTAATATTTTCAAATAATAATAACAATAATAATATAACTGTAATAACAAAATTCATATGTGATAGTATTTTAAAGAAATACAACAATCTTTCCGTTTCCCTCTTTTAAATAAGGATAACTCTCTCTCTCTCTCTCTCTCTCTCTCTCAAAGATGTATGTTTTTTGTATGATAAATAAATAATTTACTATTTTCAAATATTAATATTAACATAAACAGCAATAATATCAATTAATTAAAGAAAATACTATAGTGAATTAGTAAGATTTTAGTTTATGAATTTAAAAAATTATGTAAGAATGAACGAAATCCCAGCCCTCACACATCCAACTCCAGGTAATAAAGCTGTCAAATATATCAAGTAATGTGACAGGAGGGTGAGTGAGATGTTGTGTTGTGTTGCCACTAAATGTTCATGTAATTTCTCTCTCTCTCTTTCATTGAGACCAGAGAATTTTTATTGTACATGTGTGTATATGTTTAATAATATTTTCAAATAATGATAATATAACTGTAATTACAAAATTCATATGTGATTGTATTTTAAAGACATACAATAATCTATATTTCACTCTTTTAAATAAATACAACTCTCTCTCTCTCTCTCTCTCTCCTTTGCCCCACAAGATACGTATGTCATAGCGGTAACTGTTTTGGCTGGAAGTGTTAGAAGTTCTATATACATACATACATACATACATATATATATATAGATATATATATATATCTATATACATATTATTTATATATATATATATTATAGATATATAATAAATATATATATATTATATACATATATATATATATTTATATATTTAGTATATATATATATATATATAATATATATATATATATATCTATATATATATATATATATATATATATTACAAATTAAATATATATTATATATATATATTATATATTCTATATATATATATTATTCTAATATATTCTAATATAATATCTTAATATATTATATATATAAATATAATATATAATTATAGATTTATATATATATATATATAGATCTAATATATGTATATATTATGTATATATATTATATTATTATATATATATATATATATATATATATTATATCTATATATATATATGTGTGTGTGTATGTGTGTGTGTGTGTGTGTGTGTGTGTGTGTAAGGTTACTGCACTACATTTTTTGATAAAATAATTTACAGTACTAATTTTCAAATATTATGTTTAATAATGAGACTAAACAATACAATCTCTCTCTCTCTCTCTCTCTCTCTCTCTCTCTCTCTCTCTCTCTCTCATGTATGTTTATTCATTTTGTAGTAGGAATAAATTATTTACCTAATAAATAATTTTCAAATATTAATAAGATTAATAAAAGAAATAGCAATTTCCAGTCTTTTTATCCACTAGGGAAAGTAGAGAAAGGAGTAAATAAGAGTTTGATATACTATCGGTGGAGAGGAGGGAGTTGGAGTCATAAGGAGTTATCTCTCTCTCTCTCTCTCTATCTCTCTTCTCTTTTCTCCTCCCATTATTATTATCTCTGTCTCATAAATAATTTATAATTTCACTCCTGATGGTCAGATATATGATGTTGCCATTCGATTATCAGATATATGATGTTGCCTCTCACTCTCTCTCTCTCTCTCTCTCTCCCTCTGTGTGTGTGTGTGTGTGTGTGTGTGTGTGTGTGTGTGTTATTGGCTGTATGTATATATTGTTAATGGTAAAATGTTTAAGATGATATTGAAATTATACTAATATTATCATCTTAAAGATTAATACACAGTAAAAGGATAGTAATTTAAGGTATATTTGAAGTAGGATGTTATTTAAGGTATACATTTGGTATCTGAACTATCGAAACAGGCAGTTATAAGCATTTTAAAGGGAGTTCTAACTATTTGTGGGGGTTGTGGTTCGCGTCCCTGTGAATAAGGGGGAACACTATAATATTAATATTTATATATATATTATATATATATATATATATATATATATATATATATATATATATATTTCGCATTTATATACTATATACTGAATTTTGTAAAATTTTATATAATTATAATTTACGATATAGGTATAAACAAAATTAAATTACATCAAGTTTTCATCTCCCCCAGTGATGTTGGAGACATAGCGTTTCTAGATCCTGAAGGAACAAAAGGTTTCAAAGTATCAAATTGTGTAATATATATATATATATATATATATATATATATATATATATATATATATATATATATATATATATATATAGTTCAGGATTTTAAGCCAGAACCAAGGAAAGTTAAGACTTCTTTATAACAAGACTCATTCATCCTTGCCTATATGCAAGTTGCCCCTTTGAACTGAAAGCCTCCATTCTCTTAAAAACCCTCTTTGCTCCCATTGGCTGTTCTGATTTTGCCCCCCATAGGGAAACTCGGCTTAGGGCAGATCCTACCCAGGAGAGATTTTAAAAGAACAGGGCCACAGCAGCTCGCTCTCAGAAATGCTCAGAAGCTCTCTGGACTGCTCAGAAGCAGGACTTCCTCAGACTTTCTCAAGCCCTGCAGACTCCACTTCACCCCTTCTGCTCCCCCTGCCTCTTCTGGGGGATCTCAAGTATTTTATTACCTCCATAGTGCACAGGAATGTCAGCAGATAAGAGGACAACCAAGCCCAGGATTTCAAGGTATTGTGAGACGTAAATTCCAGTTCACCCAGGAAATTGTTTTGCCTCTCGTCTGTATTTCATTTCCATTTTTCCAAGGCGACTTTTCCCCCTTTTTTGTTCAGCTTCTCACTCCCCCACGTTTGGTTCAATGCTGTGATTTAATTCCCTTGTGATGCTAGTAAACACCCTCTACTTAATTTTTAGACTGAGAGAAAGTAGTGTGTAACGTTCCCCACATTTTCCTCGCCTTAGTACTGATGCTAGAATGCAA
The DNA here is from genome assembly GCF_015104395.2 of Macrobrachium nipponense. Classification (NCBI taxonomy): domain Eukaryota; kingdom Metazoa; phylum Arthropoda; class Malacostraca; order Decapoda; family Palaemonidae; genus Macrobrachium; species Macrobrachium nipponense. The sequence continues at coordinate 63,280,343 of NC_061088.1, forward strand.
TCTCTTTGCAAACAAATACCGTGCCTGATTGTGGGAGAAGTTGGGAACCCTTTTGAATAAGTCTTGCATTAAAATAACCCGCTTGCGCAAAATTCTGATCTCTGTGTCTGGTCGATTTCCCAGCATTTATGTAAATTCCTCCCCTTTCAGTATTGTCGGCCTTCTGCCTTAGTTTTTGTTGTTGTGATCTCTCGTCTCTCCATTCAAGGCCATTTTTAAGTGTTAAAGCACATTTACCAGGTGGGAACAAGCAGATCAGAACAATATATATATAAATATATATATGTGTATATATATATGTTACATATATATATACTATATATATATATATATTATATATATATTACTATATATATCTATATATATTATATATATATTATTTGAAAATTTGATTAATTAATTTCATATAGATATATGATATATCATATATATATATAGATATATATATCATAATATATTGTAAAATTTGATTAATTAATTTTCATATATATATATAATAATATACATAACATATAAATAGTATATATATATATTACACCTACATACATAAATATACAGGCAGTCCCTGGTTTACGACTGGGGTTCCATTCTTGAGATGTGTCGTAAGCCGGACCATCGTCGAAATTGTCAATCGTCGAAAATTGTCAAAAATTTAAAGAAAACCTTACTTTTAATGGTTAGGGTGTATTAAAAACTATGTAAACTGCAATTTTATTAAATTTTTCATAAAAAAAACTTTAAATATTGATTATTTTGCCTTTTGGAGTCGTATTTCTTCCGTCAGATCGGTGTCATAAGCAGCGTAACCCTGAAACAAGTGTTGTAAATCTGGAAATAATTTTTGATGAATATAATTGAAAAGCGTTGTAACCTTGGAACATTGTAAGCTGAGACCGTCGTAAGCCAGGGACTGCATATATATATATTAATATATATATATATATATATCTATATATATATAGATATTATATATATATATTAATATTTAATAGTATGTATATTAAGACATTAGCAATACCCAATTAATCTCTCAAATCAAAACAAAATTGGAACTTTTTTTAGGACATTTAGCCAATTTATTCTAAAAGAAAATAAGCTGAGGGTATCTTTTAACAAAATAAGGTATGCAGAAAAGCTAATAAATTTTACATGATTTATAGGAGAACTGGAGGCAATGACTCGCAAGTCTGTAAAATCTTAATTGGAGGGAATGATACCTCTAACCTTCATCCAGAACCCACCATTCTCTTTTGGAAGTACTGATTATGAAATACTGTAGCATAATGACTGGTTAGACGATAAAAATTAATTATCTTTTTACTTTTACTCTACTTTAATTCACTACAAACTTTCTGGTATATTTGTAGAAGTGTCACAATTATTTTGAGTTTCTAAAAGGAAGTTTATTTTTTATCATAGATACAAATATGTGCATGATATTTATTTTCATGTACTCTTTGCAACGTGCTGTCCAAATAGCTTAACATGTATCTGGTATGCCTCTTCCACCAGCTTGGGGGAATATGGCCACACTCAGTTTTATATCTAGGTAAGAACAGTTAGTTGCTAATAGCATAATGTGGCACTTAGCCTTTCATAGGGCATTGTGGATTTCCTTATACATGCGTCCTTTTGCACAACCATTATAATTGTTCTAGAAAATTTAATGTTGCCTCGTCCATTCTTAGGTAATTATACCAATCCCTCGGAGCTACCTGTATTTCCTGTAAAAGCAATAAATGTGAGTTTTCTCTCTTCAACAAGCAATCGTTGACCCAACCCAATATTCTTTTTCATGGCATTTTTTTATTACATTGGCTGCAATATTTCAGAGTCTGAGCATATGTGGTTCATTTTCAGATATTCCCTCTGCCACGTCTAAACTTAAGACTGACTACTTTGTTCAGACCGGCCAGTAATGTGAGTTAGCAGTCATTTTTTTGGAGTCTCCTCCCACTCATTTCTTATCGTATGATGAGATCGTGTGAGAGTGGCCTTCCTAAGACTGGTACTATGCCTGTCTCTTCCTGTGTTTCTTTGGACACTCGGAAGGAGACCGCTCCCATTGAGATACGGGAGCATTGGGTGCTTGGCAGAGCTGAGTCACGCAGAATGCTCGGGATGCTGTGCAATCTCGGGCGCCCAAGTCATTACCGGCAAGTGAGCTTCTTGGTACGGTTCAGGCATAGGTTGAGAGAAACTGCCAGGACATGCAAGTGCTTCAGTGCTTCTTGGCAGCACTGCTTCTAGTACTCAGTCAGCTACCTATCCCAAGTGTCTTCAACCAAGCACACAGAGAGGTAGAGAGGAGGTCCCCTGTACAGTCTTCTTCTCAGGAGGTTTCAACCTCGAAGACGTGAGGACAGTTCAAGTTCATGATAGCCGATACCCAAGCATTCGACTCTGGCCAGCCCCTGATTGCGTTTGCATGATCTGCCCCTCTCGCCTAAGCCAAGTCCTTGGGTACACTCAAGTGAATCTCTCTGCTGTCCTAGGAACAGCACTTTCCAAAGGCATAAGAGCTCTCCTAGACCTGTGCATCTGTCACCACTGTAGGTTGGTGACTACCCACATCCTGCCTCTCCTGCTTGTTCTAGCAGGACAAGTGGGAGTGCCCAGTCCTCCTCACCTGTCCCCTTAACCTCCTGGGGTCTTACTTGGAGGTGTGAGCCAGACAGGAAGGACTCTGAAGAGATTTCCTCTTTTTGGGGTTTGGCAATGAGGTCATATGTCTCAGGCTCAGTTCTCGGACCAGCTTGGTTATATGCTCATGTGGTTGAGGAAGGATCCCAGGGGTCCGCCAAGGTTCTCCCTCCTGCAGGGAAAGAGTAGCTCAGGAGGACTGCTCCTTGGAAGGACATGAGGATCCTCTTCCCCAGGATATGGACACCCATGAAATACAGAGGACTTTTGCAGAGACCATTGCACTGATATGTCAGCAAAATGATCTCGGGGATCATCCTTCACATCTTGAATCCTTTTTGGGGTTCTAAGAAGGAACAAAAGGTTTTTGGTGGGGTTACCATGGTCCTCGCTTGCTGAGGGAGTACTTGACGAAGTAAATAATCCTGTCTCTGCAGAGATTTCCCTTAGGTCGATCTGCTTGGACAAGCTCCTTCCCCTCGTCTGCCTCACCAGAAGCTTTTCTACATACCGTCGGAGAGGTCCTTGCCGGCTAAGCAGGTTGACTCAGACCTGTTTTGTCTATTCCCAGGTGTCTTGCTGCAGCAGCTTGCTTCAGAAGGGGTCTCCCTCTCGCAGCAAGAGACAGCGGATCTGGAGGCTACCACCATTGCAGCCCTCCAGGCAGTCTCCTGGCTGGATATGTGGTCCATTGATCCTTAGGAACAGATCGTTGCTGGTTTCTACATCTCTCTTTCCAAGAGAGGTGACAGATGCTGCCGTGGACAAGTGTTGGGCCGAATACAGCCACTGCCTTGTCCACCAGACAGAAATGAAGGGCGCTCGTGGGAACACCCAGCCTTCTTCCTTTGCCCAGAAAGATATGCATCAGCTTGGGTCCAATCGCACAGGATATGTCTGTTGAGCTCGATGATTGTCTAGGGAGCTTGCTGTTGCTTCAGGACAGGGATCAGCTCCTCGAGTTTTGCTACAACCTTGCAGTTGTAGTAAATTCCAAGAAGTCTGATCTCATCCCCAAGCAGAGGTTAAAGTACCTGGGCATACTGATAGATACGGTAGCAGCAAGTCTTTTCCTCAGACTCTTGTATCAATAGGTTCAGGAAGAGAGCGCAGCTGTTCCTGTCTCAACAGGAGCAGCCAGCTCAGCTATGGCAAGTAGTCATCATTCACCTGAAGTCGTTGAAGAAGCTGGTCCCTCATGAGCAACTTCACTTTAGTTCTCTCCAGTGGAGGAGTATTGATCCCATTCTTGAGACCCTCAATCCTTTCCCAATCCTCTCTTGGAGATGGACAACAAGACTCGTAATAGGAGTAGTATCCCTGCATACTCCCCCCTCCCGGCATGCTTCTGTTCTCGAATGCATCGACTGAGAGATGGGACACACACCTGGAGTTGCTGATTTTGGGAGTGTGGAACCGAGATAACAAGCACCTACACATCAGCATCCTGGAACTCAGGGTGTCTTGTGTCCCTCCTGCTACACCAGTTGACAATGCAGGTCCACGAGTGGGTGGTAGCTAACTCAGCAAAGCGGTCAGCCAGATACACTCCAGGCAAGAGGACTGTAGTGGCAGACAAGATGCCAGAATCAAGTTATAGTGACAGAGTGGTCCCTTCCCTCAGACATCACAGAGAGGTTGTTTGAACTGTGGGGGTACCTAGTCATAGATCTCTTCACCAACCAGCACATCAGAAAACTTAAGGTCTTCTGTTTCGTCATGCTGGACCCATGGACCACTGCAGAGGATGCATTTCAACACCCATGGGACAACCTCGGCGTCAGTGCCTTCCCTCCATTTTGTCTGATTCACAAGGTGATCAGCAAGATGTTAATCACCACAAATCTCAGCATGATTCTGGTGGCTCCCTGTTTGGTATCCCAACTTGCTAGCTCTGCTCTCCGAGGAACAGAGAGAGATAACCCCCTGGCCCAACCTTCTGTGTTAACCTCACGTAGATTGGTACCACCAGACAGTGCAGTCCCTGTGTATTCACGGCTGGAGGTTGTATAGCATCCCTTGCGAGTGAGAGGCTTTTCATGCTACATAGCAACAGAGATGTGTGGATACCTCAAAGTCCTCTGCAGCAGTATACCAGGGAAAGTGGGTTGTTTTCTGTGGTTGGTGTTGTAGACAACAGTCTCTCTATCTGGTCAGAGCCAATATTCAGCAGGTCGCGGACTTCTTCATCTTCCTTCACTGAGATAAGCTTCTCTCTGTTTCAGCTATGAAAGGCTATAGAGCTGAACTTGTCAAAGTCTTGCAGCTAAAAGGTGTAGACATCTGCTCACTGGAGATTTCAAAAAGTCTTGCCCTCCCAGGGACCTCAGGCCCCCTGAGTGGGATGTGACTTTCATTTTGAGGAGCCTCACTTTTGCACTGTACAAGCCTTTTTGAGAGTCATCAGACAGGGATCTAACCCTCAAGACTGTCTTTCTGCTTGTCTTGACATCGGTGAAGAGAGTAGGCAAACATCATAGACTTTGCTTTGATGTTAAACATTTGAGGGATGGGGATAAGTTACACTTGACTTTGTCCTGGATTTCATAGTGAAAACTCTGAACCCATTAGTCCCTGACCCAGGTTAGAGTCCTTCACAATCCCCTCCCTAGTGGACTTTGTGGATAATGACTGCTCACTGGAGATTTCAAAAAGTCTTGCCCTCCCAGGGACCTCAGGCCCCCTGAGTGGGATGTGACTTTCATTTTGAGGAGCCTCACTTTTGCACTGTACAAGCCTTTTTGAGAGTCATCAGACAGGGATCTAACCCTCAAGACTGTCTTTCTGCTTGTCTTGACATCGGTGAAGAGAGTAGGCAAACATCATAGACTTTGCTTTGATGTTAAACATTTGAGGGATGGGGATAAGTTACACTTGACTTTGTCCTGGATTTCATAGTGAAAACTCTGAACCCATTAGTCCCTGACCCAGGTTAGAGTCCTTCACAATCCCCTCTCTAGTGGACTTTGTGGATAATGACCCAGACGAGATGCTACTTTATCCTGTTAAAGGACTGTTGCGTTATATGAACAGGACTTGACATCTTCGGCCTGAGTGTTGATGACTTTATTAGCACTGGCTCGTCCAAGAACACAATTTGTCTTTGGCTTCATGAGACAATCAGAAGGGCGCACTCTGCTGCTAACAAAGATGACACCTTTACCTTCTGTCCAACAGCTCATGAAGTCAGAGGACCTTTGCAGAGATTATTGGGCTGATTTGTCAGCACAATGATCTCAGGGAATGGACCATGGCTTCTGTGGATCGTCCTTTGCTCTTAGAACCTTTTTTGGGCCCAAAAAAAGGAAAGCTAAGGTGGGGCTGGTAGGGCCTGCGCCTTCCAGTGTACTCAATCAAGTAAATAACCTGGTCTCTGGGCAGGATAATTCACTTTGATCAAGCCATTTGGGGAAGCTTCTTTCCCCTCCTCTGCCTTGACAGAAGCATTTCTACACACTTACAGAGGCGTCATTACCAACTAAACAGGTTAACGTGGACCTGGTTTGTCTAGGGCCGGGTCTTTCACCACAGCAGTTTAATGTGGAGGTATGGAGAAGACTGTCTTTAGGAGACTATGCCAGTCTGGAGGTAAAGCTACTTCATACCCAGCCCACCATACGGGTAACCTGTGGGCAAACCTGGTGCTGAAGAGGATGCTATCCTGAAATGGATCTTCAGGTCTGTAGGACCCAAGCCTAGTATGACCCTCAGGAATGGACCATTGCAGGGTTCTGCTTCTCTTTCCCCAGATAGTTAGTAGATGCTTCAGTAGACAAGAGGCATGCTGAAGACAATGACTGCCTTGTCCACCAAGCAGTGGCCAAAACCTCCTGGTCTTTGCATACTGCTGTGGCTCAACCCTTGGGTCAGGCTAGCACTTCCTTGGCCCCAGGCTTGGAAGGGCATCACGGAAATACCCAGCCTTCTTCCACCTCTGCCAAGAAGGGTGCGCAACCACATTCCTTTCAACCCTCTTTCCAGTTGAGAAAAGTGTTCATAGGTAAGAAGAAGGGAGGACACTTGGGGTAGTATTCCCCTCCAGCTGCTGCCATTGGTGGGGGGGATGCCTGTTGAGGCATTAGGCAACATGGCAGTGACATGGATCTGATTCCTGGGTAGTGAATGTCCTTCAGGAAGGCGATCTACTTCCTTTTGAGTCTTGGCCACTTCTCACCAACAACCTGGTTTGTCTCCTAACTATGTTCCTAGCTTGCCAAAGGGTCTCGCACTCCACGAGGTGATCCAAGCAATACTGAAGACAAGGGCTGTGTAAGTCGTGCCAGATTTGTTCCCCAGGCTTTTACAGCTGCATCTCTCTTGTAGAGAAGGCCTTGGGGGTTGGAGAATAGTCATAGACCTCTCTCCCTTGAACCGATTTGTTCAACAGACTCTTCAACATGGGAACGTCATGCTTGGTGTTCACTTCCATCAGGGAGAACAACTTCATGCTTACAGTGACTTGAAGGAAGCATATTTTCAAAGACCCATCCATCTGTCCTCTTGCAAGTACCTACCATTTATCTTCAAGGAAGCGGTACAGGAAGTTCCTGGTTATTAGCAATCTGATTTTATGGTGCTTGTCATGCAACAACGATAACTGGATTTTTGGCGTCAAATTGCGCCGGTCCCTGGTTATCTGTGCCGATCCCCATTTAACAGTACTGATAACCGATACTTGGTTATCAGTACAAGTAACCCAGGATGAATGCCGATAACAGGGGCTGGTGCTATTGTCACCAATTTTTTATTATCAGCAATTTTTGGTTATCATGACACTGTCATGAAGAAACCCCCAATGATAACCAGGGACTGTCAGGGTACTCTGCTTTGGGCTCTTGATTGCTCCCCAGGTGTTCACACAAGTGTTCACCCATGTGGCAGCTTGTCCCCATTCGCATGGGATATATCTCTTGAGGTATCTGGATGAATCAACTTTCAGTTTTTCTATAGCCTAGGGGGTTGTCGTATAATCTTGACAATGTAGGTGCACGAGTGGGCAGTAACTCAATAGAGCTGTCAGCCAGATACATTCCAGGTAAGAGGAATATAGTGGCAGACAAGCTCAGCTGCCAGACTCAAGCAACAAGGAACTGAATGGTCCCTTCAGATAGACCTTACAGAGAGGTTGTTCAAGCTCTTGGGGCTTCCGGCCATTGATCTGTTCACCACCTGGCACAACAGAAAACTTCAAGTCTTCTGGTTCATCATGCCAGAGCCATGAGCTACTGCAGAGGACACCTTCCAATGCCCATGGGATAACCTCTATGTCTACACTTTCCCTCCATGTTGTCTGATTTACAAGGTGATCAACAGGGTGCTAATCACCCTGAATCTCAGGATCATTCCAGTGGCTCCCGAGTGACTACATGCAGTTTGGTATCCCCTGCTACCGCTACTTTCCGAGGCACTAAGATTTTGACTGTCTTACTGATTTTGACTTCTGGATTTAGGATTATATCAGATTCTAGTGCATTTAGTGTTAGGTTTGGAGCAAAGGCTGCAAAACAAGACTGACTTCATCTAATTATGACAATCCTTCCATATATTGCAATTTTAGAGGGCAAATGTGTTCTTTTACTCTTTCCTGTGACAAGTGTGAAGACTGGGACAGGGGAAAATGGCAGGTTTTAGAGGCTTATCTTGACAAACTTCTGTGTGATAGGAATAGGAAGGCAGCTGCTAGATCCGAGGCTAGGACTTCTAGTCTGGTTAATTTGCCTATTGATGATGTTAATTTACCTGTTCCTCCTTTTATCCTGTAACAAACCCTCTAACTTTTCCTTCTACCACTCTGATTCCCAGCTCCTCTCCCTCTGAACCCAATACCATGGCCAGTCTCGAAGTGCAGTTAGACCAGAAGTCGATGTAATTGTGAACAAGGCTGCCCAAAGGGGGAATTCATTGAAAGTCCTGATAGATAAAGTTAATCGTATCAGTGCTAGTGATAATGCAGTGGAGGTGGTGGCTGTAAACTCCCCTGCACCTGGGAGGAAGCAAACTGGCAGTACAAAGGAGATCAGTGGGGTTTGGCCACAGACAGTCACCACCTCAAATGAGTTTCCAGTTGCTACTCTGTTCCATTAAGGAAAGTTATAAACTTATAGCATCTAAACTAAATAAGATCGCTCTGGTGGTGAAAAAAAATAAAAGCCATGGAAACAAAAGGCAGACAGATAGAACTACCTGTCTCTGTGGGAGGCATCTTTGCCATAGTTACGATATTCCTAGTACTCATCGCAGTATTGATTTTTGTTTCTCTATGCACAGAGAGAATATATGTAGTTTGCATATACTTTCAGTCTAAAGCTGTTGAGTTTAAACGTGTTCCGGAATTGTCACTATTATACCAGCAATAGTGCAGAGAAGTTGGTTTATAGTCATATTTTGTTATTAGATAAGACTTAGGAAGTCTTCGTGGTTACCAAAGTATTGGCTCACTGAATATGAAATATGAAAATGTGATCAATCTCTTGCTGTGAAAAAAAATAAGGTTGCCATTTATATTATATTTATTGAACCAAACAAAACTGCTGTGCCTTGACCCAGGCTGACAACCTACACTTCTCTTGAGAAAGGGCCAAAGATAGCGCCTGAAAGTACTCGAGTGTTGAGTAAAATAATACGTTAATACTTACAAGTAAACAAGTTATACACACAATTGCATTTATTATAATGATACATCATAGCAAAGTGTATTAGTATTGGAAGAAAACATATACTAAGTGTCAGTTTACTACAGTTGGGTTTTAAGATCCTCATTCTGTTGCTTTGTAAGTGCCTTTAAGTGTAATATAATAAAGATTCAACGATACTCATCTGAAGATAACCTTTTTCTTAGTAAGTCATTGAGTGAAGGAATTTGATAACCGGAGAATTTTTTTTCCAGAGATTTCCAGACACAGGACTACAAAGCTGGCAAGGTAACCGCCCACAAGAAGCACAAACATCCCCTGGAATGAAAATACAGAAAAAGTTCATGAAAAGGCAATAGATGCAATGCTAGTTGGTATGTATTCGTGAAAAAACACGAGATCCCAGGACTGACATTGAGGAAAATATTTCTTTCTGAAAATATTACTCTCCCTGAGACTTGACTTCAAGCCGAACAATTGACTTATTTTGTGTAAACCTTCTATGACGAAGGGGCATTTCGTGATGAAATTGTAATTACCTTAAGCACCTAGATAAAAACAATTGCATTATAGGCATGAGAACAAATAATGGGGTCATTACATAGATTTCTCTTTTAATTTGTGTACAGGGATGAATATCTGATTTACATGTGTGAAAAATATATTTTAATATTTGTCTACGAAGATGAAAAATAACACCTAGAACTTTTAACTCTGTATTAAACTAAGTGAAACACCAATGTTCAGGAATCACTGACGTCAGAATCCTTACCCACAGATTCGCCAAAGACAGAGGCACCATGACAGTGATTTTCGTTGGTGGGTTCTTGCACGACTTTGCATTAGCAAAGGCATTTTTCAGCCAGTAATCATAAAACCCCCCTTCAACTACACCTCTTATTCTGAAAAGCAACAAATAATTCATTACCCAAATAATGAGAAAAATAAATTCATGTTAAGAATAAGACATTGCCAGTTACTGTAATATCCTTAGAATTAGAACATGCTGTTTGAAAATGCTAGTGCAAGCACGTCTCAATGGTGTAGTAAGTAATGAAAAGCCTTCCTTATGTTAAATGACTAATATGTTTTAACTATGTAACCTGTTGCTAAAAATACTGAGCTCTATTATGTAAACAAGTGTTAAAAGGTTTACTAAGTAAAACTAAACCATTTAAAGTTTGATCATATATATAAATTACAGTCAGATTAGTCTAACGAATATCCAGAACTACGGTAGGTACTTACAATTTGTATTAATTCAAATATATCTTAATAACTACAATAGTCATGAATCTTTTGTGAATTTTGTTAGTCTTATTAATACTCAAAGTTGGGAAAAACTCTCTATCGCGAGAGTATATATAATGTTCTAAGGGGTTCACAATAATAAAAAATGTAAAAACGAACTCGCCGCAACATTTTTTATTATTGTGGACCCCTTAGAACAATACTCAAAGTGTTAGCAGTTTTGCTCGATAACACAGTAAATATTCATATTTACATTATATATGATTTTTTTATCAATATATGACAATAATCTAAAATAATGTCCATTATTACTAGTACTGTAAGTAATGAAATGTCTTCATGATTTAAGATCATATGTTATATATTCAAACAAAGTTTCCAATTTATATTAATGGCCCAAAGGAAGATGCCTACACACACGCACGCATTTTTGTTACATGATTATATATATAGATATATATATATATATATAGATATCTATATATATATATATATATATATATATCTATATATAATATATATATATATCTATATATATATATATATATATGTATATATTAGATATATATATATATATATATATATATATATATATATATATATAATTACACATACACACACACTTGCAGGGATGTTTCTCCTAAGTTTCGAAGACTGATTTTGCTGGAACTTACCCTTCATTAATAGGACCACGCAGGGGACTGTATTTAGGGACTATCATACAGAACGTCAGGGGTAAAAATTTTTCTTTTGACACGTAGAATTTACAGCTTCCTGAAAGAATTGCAAAAATCAGAACCAAAACTTTTTCTATGAATATATATACTATTAATCAACTGAGCATCCTTATGCATTCAGCATATACTAACCATAGTGATATGAGCATCCTTATGTAATGTCATTGGCACGAAAATGTTTAGATTTTGTTTAAACTTCTCAGACTTACCTTTATCCATATAATCCTCAGTAAGAAAGACTTTCATCATTAGAAGAGGATTCATTAAAACGTAGTCTCCACGTGATACCAATTCATCGACAATCGTGTTGTACACTTTCACTGGAATAAATCTGATTTTCCCGCGTTTTCCAGATTCAGCTACCTCGTAGAATATGCCTGAATCCGCAGTCTGATGACAAAATCCAAAGTTTTTCACCTAACTGTTATAATGTCTTGATACTCCCTCAAAAGTAAGAGCAAAAGCAATGCAATATTTACCTTATCAAAAACTTCTTGTAAATGTTTTCCTTATTATTGTTTTTTAAACTGTAATTGAACGTATACCCATTTTCTATCGGTAAAGAGAAGCAATGAACGTGACTGACAGTGACAGAAAAGGGACTGGCTCTCACCAAGAGAGATTGCTCATATGCAGTATTAGCAACCCAGAGCATCTTGACTTTGGGGTCGTCCAAGACATTTCTAACATGCTGATAAGGTTCCCTTACACGGCGCACTGCCAGTAAAGTGATCAAATTTGTGGTGTAACATTCAAGGAGGACTAAGATGCACAGCAACCAGCTGCCAAGTAACACTTTATCCCACCCACCGTCTGGTGGTACCACAATATCTGGAAAAAGTATGGTTTAGTAACTGATTGAAGATGATTTTAGCCTAAAAAGGATGTTTTGTACTTTAATTCCCCTTTTATAAAAACCCAAAAGAATACTGGTAATGTTTTAAATAATTTATTTAAAGAACAATCTTTTGTAGTCTGTGCCACGGTACCTGATATATCAGCAAATATGTTCAAGTTCATGAAAACTACCTTCAATCATTGACACTAGATACATATGTATTCCATTTTCTTATTTACATGATAAATCTGGAGACTCATTATGACATAATGTAGATTTAATGTTTTTATAACATCCCAAGGGACAGGAAAAGTATTCTAGCAGTAGCTCAAGCAATAATTGGCGTCAAAGACAGTTTTTAAATTTGATCATAATGTCCAAGATCAATTGATTTCATAAAATAAAGAAACGTTAACATTAAGTAAGCACAAGTGCACACTGTCAAATACCGTCCACAGCATCAGAATAGAAGGGCAGTCAATTTATTCTGTGATGAGCTTTTTACTGAAAAATTTGGAAATTGAAATAGGTGATGGTAATTCATAATTAACTTTTATTAAGGACATAGTATTCAGTTAGCAAAGTTTAATGGTTTGACTTCTCTTTAAATATTACCAACCCTAAATTCTAATGTTGTTTAATGTTTTCTAACACTGCGAACTATGACTTTTTGAAATCTATACACCCGTTTTTAATTAATTTGAGTGATTTCCGATTCCGCCCACCCCCCACATCTCTATTACGATGAGTCTGATATAAGTCGACTTGAATAACAGATGAGAAACCGAACCTACTTTGTTGCAGGAATGCTTGGATGTACGTGGATGGAGACACCTTCGACAGAGACACACCAATGTATCGGTCGATGCGTCTGACGGCGACAGAAAAAATAAATATGAGAGTCAATGTCCCAAATGCCGCTGCCCATATCGATGGTGATAACGGCAAGAGGAATCCCCAAGGGTCCACCTCTGTGTTGCCTCTCCTTCCAAGAATCTGTCCGTAGTCCACCAGCAACGGGTTCGTGTAGTCGATGACTCTTGATCTGATGTACGTTACTCCGAAGGGGCCCAGGGCAAGGTCAACTTTCTAAAAACATAGGTCAACAGCGCATGATGAAAAGCACTTAAAGGTTTTCACATTGGACCAGTAATAATTTTCCATGCCTAACATATGTACTGAATTCGTGTACATGACATGCACGAGGAGTTGTGCACACTACGCAGTCTACTTCCATAAGTATGGGCAAAAGTATGTACACTATGAAAAAAAAAGTTTCAGAGCTTAGTTAACAAAAAAAAAAGAAAAAAAAATTACTTAACAAGCAAACGGGTCTCACCTTTTTTAGAATCATCCCAATAATTCCGTTCCAAGTACCGTTTGGAAAGAGGATGCCAAAGGAACCATCAGGGGGTTGAACCAAGCGGTACCTGCCAAACACGCCAGATATGTATGCCTGTATTACCTCAGATAAGTATTAGGCGAAATACGCATAAAAACACCACTGGTCAAATATAAATTAATAATGCACCCAAAAGTGCGGAGCGAATGACTTGTCTGCAACAAAAGAAAAATCTCACTCACGTGAAGTTGGTGTTTGTAGCTAATATCCGAAGTAACATTATAACTGGTCCTGAATATAAGAACTCTCTCCCCTGGCCACTTTCTTTGGCTACCTCTTCGATCGATATGTGTGGAGGCAAGTTATTTCCTGCCACGACGATCTCTCCGCCGTCTCGTAACCTGTTGGCATGGAAAGCTTCTTGTTACATTAGAGGGGTTGTGCGTGTGTGTGGGATAGTAAAATAAATATTTCACATATGAAACCTGCAAAAAAAGTAAATCTGAAAAGACTGATACCATATTAGCAATAAAGACTAGCTACTTGCAAATTGAAGTCCACACATATATTTAATATCTGGAAGTGAATGAAGAGTCTATAGTAACTGTGAGGTAAAAAAAATCTGTACTTCAACATTGTTTAAAGCACAAAAGATTCTGAGAGTTTTCGTAAAAGAAGAAAAAATAACTTTACGACTGTAAACAAATATACACATACTTGCAATTTTTCATATCTTTTAATTGAAATTACGACAGAATATTTACTTTCCGAGCCAGTTGGCCAGTCTGTCATATCTGCGTCTTAAGCCAACTATGCCATTCCTTCATATAAAGAAAATAAATCATATACTGAATTGTTAAAATTTATTCATTACACTCAACTTGACGAAATTCTCATTAAGAAATGAGACCAAATTGGTCATAGTCGGTAAAAACTTAGATCCCGTATAGATCATGTGTTTAAAAACTACAAAATCTCTTAGAAATAGAACAAAATGTCCTTACTTCCTGAATTTGTTTGGGAAGAGTTGTTGGTCCCCGTACACATTCAATCCGGTGGACTCTGTCCAAGACGCAGAGAGAACGACTCGATGGCTGTATGGCAAATACAGATAGACACCGCACCTCCGTGAATTCTTCGTCAACTCCATAACCATGGCATTGGAGACAGAAAGAGATTTCCGGAGGTGATGAAGTTCACGAAGCGACAAACGAGTCACGATCAGGAGTCTTGTGGGCCAGATGAGGACATTGTTACCAACAGCCCCTTCGACGATGTTGCTCAAGTTTTTCTGATCGTCACTGATGGCAATCAGCGTCATACATCTCGATGATCTACGAACCTTCGTAAGTGATAAAGGAATTATTTTTCTCATATGCAAATTCAATATATATATATATATATATATATATATATATATATATATATATATATATATTATATATATATATATATATATATATATATATATATATATATATATATATAATATATATATATATATATATATATATATATATGTGTGTGTGTGTGTGTGTGTGTGTGTGTGTGTGTGTGTGTGTGTAATATATATATAATACAGTGGTACCTTTACCTACGAGTGAATTAATGTACGAGTTTTCTGAGGTACGAGTTGTCACTGTCGATTTTCTGCTTCGTTACAAGAGCAAAAAATTGAAGTATGAGCTCGTGGATGCTACTCCTACTTAAATGGCGTAGTGACGAAAATTAAGATACACAAAGAAGAAAAAGTAAATATACATCTTTTCCATGAATCTTTTACAAAGTTATACATTACTTCACTATCTCCAATAACACTATATGTATTCTCATATTATTGTGTAATAAAATACTACTAACATAGTGGTCAACATTTTGGTTTTGAAATCAACTGATGGTGGATAAGGGTTTGTTTCGCCATATTTAACTCAATTCTGAGCGAATTTTCTTGCTTCTAGTTGGCATAAATGAATATCTAGATACTGGACCTAATAAGACAAGGGAATTTTTCGTTATATGACATGTTTTTAAGTCGAAATATGACTTGAATACGTCTCATTATGATTGTGAACTAATTTTTTTTTTTTGTTTGTTAACATTATGTTGGGGGCATGTTTATTGAGTAAAAAATCACTTGATTCCAATTGCTATTTTCACAATATTCATCTTTTATTTATCTTTTATTGGCGTGAAAACAACAGTAAAATGTGCTTTTTCAAGCCCAGTAGTTTTGGTGAAAATTATTTTCTTTCGATTTTATCTACGGTTGTGTTTGATGCATAAGTTTACGGGAGTTTTATCCTTGTTGCCAGTGCACGATAAAAGTTACTGGCAGCTTGAACAGTTTTCTCAGCTTCAGCTACAACTTGGTTTAAATTTAACGTATATATCTTTGATGATCTTTGATTTACCTGTAACGAATATAGTTATTACATAAAAATATCTCAGTCCTACTCTACATAACGTCATTTCTAACATAAGTACGGTAATTGTTGACTATCGTACGATGGTTGAAATGCAAGCCAAATGGATGTTGTTATCCAATTTGGTTGTACCAGAGCAATCGATAGATCATCGTCACTTAGCGGTTTGTCAATAGGACGCCATGTTACTTTGAGCGTCGTAGCGCAGCTGGTTGCTGGGTGGGGATTTACACATATAATATTACAGCACTTATACAGAGCAGCAGAATATCTGTTCAGAAAATATTTACAATAATGTTTACTGTTCTATATAGCTATATATATGTATAAATATATAATTAGCAATGTATAATAGAAATGTATAACTCTCAATATTATTATCAAATTAAATATGTTAAACTTTGTTTTATTCAAAATAGTAATTTGTTGACCACATTACGTTTTGCTTTATTCTTCATATAATAGTTGTATAAACTATTAAATGCATAAAAATTAGTAGTTGAGGCCATTACCAGTCAAGTGACCAGCCTTTGCTCACATGAGAGGGAACGAAGTCCTCCATCCCTCCCCCAAGTGCTCATTGAGCAGAGCATCTTCTGTACAGTTTTTATAAATGTATGTTGTTGTTACATGGTATATTAAAGTTCTGGAATGATCGGGTTGTGTCTTTTTAAAATGGCAATTTTTGGAAATAAATCTTTAAGAGATGACCTTTTTTTTTATTGAATCATTTAGAACTCGCATTAAAATAATATATGTATGCTTAAACATTTTTTATTGACAGTACGTATATATTCAGTACATGATGGCATAATCTCTGGAAGTGCTTATAAGTTATAACTGGCACATAGGCAGTCAGGTCAGTTTCACGTACTAAAAAACACTGTACATACACTTGAACTACATGTATCGCCTAGACTATATTCCTTATTCATTGGAATTTGGGCATTTCTGTTTCGCTTATTAGTCCAGCATTGTGATAATTACTGGCTTTCAAATTTAAAATAATAGTGAATTCTGCATCGTAAATAAACAGTGACAATAGACATTAAATAACGAGGATTAGCTATATGTGCAGAACATAGAGGTTTCTGTGCTATAGCAAAGGGAATACGATGCTGACATTTCGTTGAAAGGTTTACAGTTGAACGTTAATCAATCAATTGTAAATCTCAAGTATATTAACCTGTGACTATTAACTTGCATTATTGGCACTTCCTAAGGGATAAGTTCCATTGATTGCATGTATACTAATCTCATCAATTTGTGTTGTACTTTAAAAATGTGGCGCTTGACAGGGATATAACGTTATAAACAAGGCGCCAAGCTCTTTGCTTTGGGCGCCAAAAGGTTGCCTGATGAATCATAGTTTCCACTTGCATTCTCTTAGTAAAACTAAAAAAAAAAAAAAAAAAAAAAGATAACTCTTAACATGGGTGTTACATTCACTGATGATCAGCTGTATGTTACTCCATATCCGCCTACCTATCTAGAGATTTGCACACACAAAAATAATCTACCGTTCTCTGTCCTTAGGAAAGCTGAAGAAACTTTTTTTCTGGATAAAAACGCTTTGTGTTACAACCATTGGACGAACAAAAACAACCAGTCGACTTAGGAAAGTATGGTGTTGGTGTAGCCATATTGCAGACACGTAACTCTCCATCCAGCCACCAGGGCCAAGGCCTTACGCTGAAAAACATGACGGAACTCAAGTGACGGTGTTCCATGGATTGCTCTGGTTGTACTTAGCAAAAAAAAGTTGTTTCTCATTCGGTTGCTCATAGCTGTACACAAAGTTAAAACAATGCTGTCATCATTCTCTTTTGATGTTTTGAACTTATTTAACTAGAAGATGGGAGAAAGTTGGGCTATTGTAATTTGGTCTCTCATAAAATCGGATTATCGTAAGACAAATTATCGTAACTTGAGCACTACCTGCAAACTGTATGAAACCTTATTATATCTTTACATAGTACTCTTTCTATTATGTTTTTATACAATATTTGTTATTTACAAATGTATTTTTCTTATTTAATAACATGAAACAAATATATGGGCTGGCATTTTGAGGGTTGGAACGGATTAATGGCATTTTAAGTATTTTCAATGGGGAAAATTGATTTAATGTGCGAGCAAATTGAACAACGAGCTCGGCCACAGAGCGAATTCAACTCGTAGGTCAAGGTACCACTATATATATATGTGTGAGTGTGTGCGTGCGCGCGCATGTATATATATATATATAGTAAAATTGCTTGTAATGAGGGTATATTCAGCCTAATAGAACACTACTGAATTTGAAAAATTATAGCTGTCTGGATTCTAATACAGTGAACTACAGAGGTGAACTTAAGGTGAATAGAATAGTCAGTAATGCCATTGTATTAAAATGTAATATAGTTAATTAATGTAATTAATGACTAGTAAATAAGACCATTGGATTGAGTGCAGGTAAAAATAGATTTTTTTCTACACATACATATTTATATATGTATGTGTGTGTTTGTTTGTTTGTTTTGCAGACATTTTAGATTAAAGGAAAAATACCTTATCGATGGCGGTAAATGGATCAGATAACCCAGAAAGTACCCCATCTCCATGAGGCACGGCTGACATTTCGAAAACTGAAGTACTGGATTCCATGCCGGTGTTCATAATGATCTGAAGAAACCAAAGACGAAACATTAATGTTTTCGGTTACGGACGTCGTGTACGATTTAAATTTTATTCTGTTCATATTTCTTGTCACTGTGGTTTAGTCATTGCTCTGGTTACCTCATAAGTTTGTTTTCCATATTTGATGTGACTATATATATTCCGTATAAATAAGATGATGGAAATGAAAAACAAATGCTGCAAAGAGTAATGTCTACATTACTCAGTAAAATCGTTTATAATGACCGTGCAGCATGGGTTATGTATGCTACTGGAAATGGACTCGCCTTCAAAAAATATTTAAATAAAAATATGTTTACACGTAAGGATTCTTGGCCAATCATTTCTCGATGACTCTGAAAATCAGTTAATGAGTGTAATAAATATAATAAGTATTTCAAGAGATGGTAAAAAATCATTTTTTCACCATTCCTTGAAATACTCTTCATATTGTATAGTACTTTTTTCTCCTACATTAAAGACTGTTTGCCATTACACAATTATTATTTTTATTTCATTTATGTTTTATATGGAAGCATTAATGTGTTTACTATTTTTCCTTTATTTGTTTGTGATTTTCTTCGTTTGTCGTTTTCATATGTGAGTAATCTGTGTTTTGTTTACCTCGCAAGTCAGTGTCTCCGCAGTTGTCTGCCACATTTATTTGTTTATTTTAAATGATAAAAATCATATTGTAGATGCAGGACAACCAATAATTTCATTGCTCATTGGTAGCATAGACCATTAAATCTCTGGAAGTATTGGCCACACTGTGAGTGAGGATATTATTTATCAAGGAAACGTTGTAACAATATATCTGGGATTTCAGTTGATGATAAACCAAATCATAAACTTACAAACTGTTATTTGTGGATGATATCTTTCATCAAATAGTATTTTATGTTCATGAACACAGTAAAGACCAAATATTGCCTGTTTTTGTTGATAGACAGCATACTCTGAAAAGACTTGGCGCGATTCAGCACAGAGGATCTTTCCTTACCCAGAGAAGAGAATCGGAATGCGTCGTCCCATCAGTGACGTAAACGAAAGAACATCCCGGAAGCCAGGTCTCTTGAAGCACAGCCATTGTCGCAAATCGAGATTCCCATAAAGTATCTGGGTTTCCTGAAATGCAAAATTATTAGAATGATTAGTCTTGCTATTTGTGTTTAATGAACTTTTATTACCTGTGTTCAAAGAACCTGCATTGAAGTAAATCTTTGTGAAAACAGTTATACTGATTTTAAGAATTTAGACTTCTGTGCCTTGGACTTAGACCAAGAATTTACTGGTTTGCAAAGAGAAAAATAGTGCAATAGTAAGGAATGCGCACGGTTCAAGAGACATCGAGATCAGGTAAAATATTTTTAGTGAGAGAGTGTGCAAGTCTTGCACTAATTAAGGCCTACATTCTTGATAACGACTGACGCGGTTTGACTTTAGCATTGCAAATTCCTGAGATATACATATGCTAGTCTTGCACCAACCTCCAGATTAGGTTAGATTGTGTTGGAGTAAGAGTTTGGGAGTAATGTGGGTGTGGGAAACAAAATGAGATTATTTTCAAGAAAATTCTATGGTTAGTTTTTAAGACGTAGCGTCCCGCTTTTATCAAGGCTAGGTCTAGGAACTCTGTTATGTCTCAGGAAAATGCGCGTCAGTGTTTACTTACTTGGTAAGCCGATTCGACGAGAACAAATGATAAGCGAAGGGCAGAAAAGTACTGTCACTACTACTGCTCCAAATAAGCTTAGATGACAACTTCTTTTTAGCAGAGCCATTGCCCGGGATTCCTCATCAGCACTGTAAAAAGGTTACTTTGACAGTGATTCAATTAATTTCATACTCTCTAGTTTAATTTTGAGGTGTGAGCAACTTCATTAATACAGAAGTGATACCATGTACCTCATGACAAATATTCTATTTTATTTATCTGTAACTTTTTCAACAGTAAGCCATTTCCCCTTCCTAGAAGGGGGCTGTGTGACTCCAGAGAAAAAGACAACACAACAGCCACTTCCACATTCATACATTAAATGCTGAATCATTGATGAACGCCTTGTGTAAGGAACTTCCACAATGGTGGCTGCTTCATACACCTATGCAGAAAATACATGAACAAAGTGCCCAAACACTAGTATACTTATTGTGCCATTCACCTTTGTGATTCATGGATATTATGACTAATTTCCAACATCTTGTGCCCACCATCAGTCTAGCACTTTTTATGTCAATGATTTCCTTTTCTTACATCTGTTTCACACCATTTAGGTCTTGCTCTCCTCCTTCCTCTTAACTTTTATGATGATATTCTCTTTTCTCATCCTATATTCTCCTAATCTTCGTGAGTGACCAAACTTTCTCAAGACATTGATCTGTTCTTTCAAGTATGCCAGCCATTTTACCACTTACATATTTTCCCATTTCTCACATATCTCCCGTATATACTGTACAGTATATATGTGAGAAATGGGAAAATATGTAAATGGTAAATTTTTCCTAACAACTTAACCTTTTTTATGTACTTTATATTCACCATTTACTATTGACTTTCTCCTCTTGCAAAGGCTTTCAAAGTATTTCATTAGTTTCCAGTTTCTCCTCATTATCCCCAACCAGTGCCACTTGTCTTCTTTCATCATTCCATTCATAAAAATAATGAACAGTTCCACATTTCATCTTTTCTCAACAAACCAGCCATTCTCCACCTACACATTCGAATGCCTATTCCACTTCCATTATAAATATAAACTTACGTATATTTGCTCTTAGTGCTTACCTTCTAGCCATGTATTTTCAACAACTCCATCTTACCGCTCTATTGAGAATGTCATAAGCTTTTTCTTGGTCCATTCATGCTATATGCAGGTTTTCCTGTATTTCCAAGCCTCATTCATAACAAATACTTGATCAGGACACAATTTTCCTTAACTAAACCCGCTATAATCTTAACCTATCAATCTTCCTATTATCTGTCATAATTTCGTTATCAAAATCCCACCATACACAGTCCCCTATACACTTGGCAATGTTTTACTCATAAAATTCTTAATCACAATGCTCTTTAGTTTTATAATCAATTGACTATTATTTCACAAAGTCCTACAAAAACTTTTCCTCATCAAGGCTTACCTTAATAGACCTGGTTGATCACCTGATCAGTTCGTCAGTACTGTGCTGTATCATCTCCTTTACGACCCCATCAACTCTCATCCTCGTCAGTCACTTCCACAAGCATTCTCAAACTTACTACTGACCTTCCACGCTCAACATCTGGGAGATGCAAACTACGTCAAGTCAGGACTGCATTCTATAGTCTATTTTTTATGACTTACCTTTCAGTATTTACCTCCTTGTTGAACAAATTTTTATTCTTTACAGTTTTTAAGGACCATTTTCCTTCTAGTTATATCTATTGCTTTATATTTCTCTCTCACATTTTTCCTAGACTACCTTATTTATCCTCCTTCCTAACAGTATGTCGTTGTTTCTTTATGGTTATGTAAATGTTCACTAAATTATTTTCTTCTCCATTAACTTTTCATTCTCTTATCCAACGGATTCCTGTTTTATTCCCTTTTTATACCTGACTGCCTCCACAAACTCTTCCCATTTTCCATAAACCAATCATGAATTTTTCAGACACTTGTACTTCTTCCATCTGTGTCATTAGCCTCATTTCATCCATTTTCTCTATATGCTCTTCTCACTTCTTTCTTACTAAACTCACCCATCTTGATCGCATAGACAGCCGTATTTTCAGCACTTTCTCTCCAACTGGAAGATGTATTATTTGTCGTAATCTTCATTGCAGTAAGTGAATTATCAGATATACCACCAGCCGCTCATCTTCTCACCGTTACCTCCAACTTTCCATTTTATCTACATACTTTGTATTAAGAAGTAATCTAGCAAACCTCTCCACAATATATTCTCTTTCTTAAAGATAACTAAGACATTCTACTTTGGAGACGAATATATTTCAAATAATAATAATAAAAAGAGAATCTCTCTATCCTCCTTTACCCTAGAAGCTCCATATCTACCACCAGCACCATCTCTTCTCTGTCATTTAACATTTGAATCAATTAAAACAAACAAACTTCCATATTGCCTGCACTCAGTAAGGAATATTTCACTCTCTCAAAAGGGATTCTTTCCACCTTCAAACTTTTCCATTGCTGATCCTGATACTCTTTCTGTTTCAACTTTTTTCTCAGTCCGCATTCAATAATATCCATAAAATCATCAGTCATTCTGATATTATAGGCACTACCACTCCCCCTGCAAGTAAACTGCAATATATTGCAATTTCACATTCATATATTTATTTTTAGCGACTGAAAGCATTTCTGTAAATCTAGTTTGAGGGAAAATTCTATTTTGACATTAGTGTCTTTAACCCTTGCCTATTTTTCATCCAACAAACTTCTTGTATGCTCTCCTCGTTTCACACACACACACACATTTAATGTGTATATAGTACTTATATACATATATATATACTATATATATATATATATATATATATATATATATATATATATATACATTTAATGTGTGTGAGTGTGCGTGTCCATGAAATTGTGGGTATGTGTGTCAGTGCAAATTTGAAGAGGCTGATGCTGTTACCTTCGAGGTTATTCTTATAATATTCAGCACATTATGAATTTTAGAAAGGCCTTGCCGGTTGTTTCGTTGTTATTGTTGTTGTTTACATCGTACTTCCAATGAGGGCTTTTATCAATTGGTTGGGATGTTGTTTCATTCCTTTGGTTGGTTAGCATTTTAATCGATAATCTACGGATGGCTGAAGAACTGGAAAAATCGTTGGTAATACTTGGTACTTTTCCACCTTCGATTCTTTTCCCTTATTAATTAGAAAGAGAGAGAGAGAGAGAGAGAGAGAGGCAAGCCTTGTAAAAAATATATATATATATATATATATATATATATTATTATATATATATATATATATATATATATATATGTGTGTGTGGTGTGTGTGTGTGTGTTCTTGGAACGCCCATAGTACAGAGTTACTGCAGATAGTTGGTTGTGTGGTCCTTTTAAGTTACTTCATTTCCTTGGACTAAGCATCTTTCATGGGATACCAGAATAATTTAAACAGATTTTTTCTTTCAAATTATCAACTGAAGGAAACTTTCTCGATTCTAAATCCCTTCCTTCAAACATACACTACGCAAGATGTTCACAGTACTAGTGTTATCTGTTCGACTATTCTGTGACGTAACCTTTTCAGAAACCTACTCAACATAAAGCGTTTATTCATCTGATTATTGGTCTTTACAGAAGCAGTCTAGCAGAAATGAGCTCGGAAATTCTTACCGAGTCCCTCACTCGAGCATTTTGTCTTGTTTTGTTAGAGTAGCGCTATCATGCTCTAAGCATGGGCTCTTGCTCTTAGAGAATAGTGACCATACGAATCTCCCGCGACCCTTTTCCCTTCACCAGTAAAATCTAAAGACTCAGGTGAGTTTTGGCAGACGACGGAATAAAAAAAAAAGAGTAAAACAGTATGAAACTGTGCCACCGTAGCTCCCATTGTAAAGAATAGAGAGAGAGAGGGAGAGAGAAAATAGACGAATAACTCATCACCTCATCCAAGTTAAATCCCAATGTTGCTCCGAAGATAAGGAAAAGAACACTACCCGGGTTTACTGACACCGTCTTATTTTACACTTTTAAGTTTACATAAATTTTGTGCAAAATCCCTGAAACATTCAGATAATTCATTGTCATATGCAAGTTTTTTCTTAGATTAAAATATGGAATTGTCTAATAATATGAAAATACGAGAGCAGCAAAAGTACTAAGGAGTAAGATGCTCATGTCATAATATTATACGACATACTTCATGCCTCTTAATTACTCTTAAACATCAAATGGAAAGCAACAGAACAGGAGTCTAATTGTGAATCAGCTGGTGCAACATCATAGTGATCTTTCCTCGAGGCACTTGCGAATTGAAATGTAGTAGATGCCTGCGCATAATGGAATCTGGGAAGAAATTTGTATTGCTGAAATGAATGAAGGCAAACTGCCTTGTTCTTCTTTTGTTGGACGTTGCCGCTTTCGACCCAGCGGTGAATCCATCGGTAAACTGTGCCGGTGCTGGTGTCGGTAATTTCGGCTATCTTGCGAATGGATGCCCCTCCCAGCCATAGCCACACTATCTCAACCCTTTCCTGGACGCTGGTCCTTGCGTTCCTTTGTCTCTTGTGCATGGCTTCCTCACCTGTGCAATAAACTTTTGAATTACTGAGATCGATACAGCCACTAGTGCAGTTCTATCAAAGCACTGCGCATTACAGCGTCTAAATGAGATTCACGGGATAAAATATTTCAAAAGAGCCTCGAAGCTGAACTTGGAATTTTTTCATCAGAGATTACAAGCATGTTACAGAACAGACATTGAGTATCGTGCAAAATTGATTAGCGATAGCACTTGGAGACCATAAGCCAGAAGAAAGACGTAACAGTCAGGAACTATAAAGCTTATTTTACTAAGGAACAAAGAAAAATAACAGAATAATATGACAATGAAGCTTAATGGCTAAAACTGGCTAAGAAAACAGTGGGCATAAATGTAGAGTTGGTAATTTTTATATATATATAATATATATATATATATATATATATATATATATAATTTCTTAACTTACATTTAACGTACTTCATATCTATATATATATATATATATATATATATATATATATAATTATATGATATTATACTATACAGGTATGTAGTTAAACAACAAATACCGTCCATTTTGTACCAACTCAAAATCAACATTCATAAGGGTTACCGCCCCCAGTTTAGGCCATCCCCCCTTTATTATCTGTAATACTTTTGATGTGCTTTTTTATTTTCCAAAATAAATTGTGACATGATCGTTATATATTTTGTAAGTTCTGCTCATATTTTCTGAATGGGAAAGTTCCTTTTTGGCATTGGTTGATTTATTTATTGTAAAGTGCAGACTTCATTGTGCAGACGAATAACCAACCACAAACGGAAAAATAACATCTTTCACCAAAGCTCAAGTTGCTTACTACATGGCTATAATTCACTTGTGTAAGCTTTTCTTCCTTGTCTGCATTAGTATAAGATGTCATTTTGCTAGCCAGTCTACGTTGGCGCGGGCTCATGCTCTTAGAAAAGCCCATATATAGTGGATATAAGTGCAAATTGTGCAAGAATTTATAATTTCTTCCTTGAAGACGATGAAATTTTAAATCTAGACTATAAACACGTTTCGTGTCTTTAAATTGAAATAAAACCACATTTTCTGAAAAAAAAATTAAGATTTGAAAATTTGTGTTTTCCAGTAAGAAAAAAAAAATACATTCCAAAATTGTATTTATTATAGTAAAGTTACTTTCGAAACTTAACATCCCGCAAATTGGTAGGTTTGGGTTTCCAAAAACTAAGACGATTCAGCTTATTGCTACATAGCTTCAAAGATAAACTTACCGCGAGAGAAACTACGAGAACCTTCAACAGTGAAGTGGCACGGTGAACTGACAGATGACGAGATCTCAAGCATCCGTCTTTCAGTCACCCTCAGTGGGCGGAGTCTATCTTCTATTAGAAGCTCCGGGAGACGAATCAACCAATCTTATTCGAACGGAAGTCAATAACTTTTCGGGACGTGCTATTTCAACAACAAACAGTACAGCCCATTAAATGAATATGTGCCTTTCAGGTTCGAATTAACTTGGAAAAAAAACTTTAATTTCGTAAGGTTTCTTATTTACGGTAACGTCGTGCTTCGGCGTTTCTTCTCGGCGACATGGAGCGCTTACATATGGAAAACAATTTTTTAAAGTCCTTTCTGCCTATTATCATAAATACCACTCCAATATAATTTCTAAAACTGCAACAGTGCCCAAAGGAAACGTCCTAATATTTAGAGAAACTGTGGTATCCAAGCGAATTTGACTAATTCCCGAAGGTCCTTTAAACATATGAATAAGAGAAAACTCATGTCTGCGTTTTTATTATAATAGTATATTACGTAACAACAAAGATTATCACTTAAACTCCACGTTACACAACAATTCACCAGCCATGTGGATATCAAGTTTACTAAACTGATCATAAAACCTGTTATAATGTTTAGACTCGGCATATCTTGTGTTCAGTTGTTGAACATCACATTGGCTCTTGATCCGTGGATGACTTTATTAAGATAATATAAGGTATTAGTGAGCCAGTCATAGGATATTTGATGTAAAATAAAAAACGGGGAAAAACGAGCGAATATTATCAAGACCAACAACTATCTCGGTGGTCTTGATATTATGAACAGACTTTACTTTATGAAGATCTTGGAGTTTGGTTCAGAGTTAAAACCAAATCAATCAGGTGTGTTCCGCCGCATTTCTCTGATAGTGTGTTGTATGGTCAGTGTTATGATCTCACAGTAACAAAGTAATAAATAAGTGCGTTTTCTAAGGGTTGTTAATAAAAAGTGTCATGACAGCTGTGCCAATAATAGATATGTGTTACTTCGGTTAAGCTCCGAATTCAGAAAATCGAACGCAGTGATGTTAATGTGAAGGCAGCAAGCAAGCAATAGAGGTGTCCTAGGCCTACCTATGGCACAAGGAGTTAGGATACAGCCAGCTTCCTCACTAGGCAAATTAGTCAGCATTTACGACTATGGTAATTATCGGATTTATTTTTCGCAAAGCAAATGAATGTTGTGCATTCTCGACCGTTTTGCTTGTTTTTACCTAGGTAGTAGGTACAAACCATATGTTGAAGAACATTCAAACTCAAAGGCCTTACTCCACCCCCATATTGACACTGCAGGGCTCCCCAGAACGATACACTGCACTAAAGTTCAAAATTTTCACCAATATTATCATCAGTAGTATAGGTTGCTGACGTTGAACAAGTAGCTTAAGTCTTCAGTTTCCTCTTGAATGAAGTAACGTTGTCCAACGATCTAATCTGTTGAGGCAGCCTATTGAACAATCTGGGCACAGCAATCATGAAGGTTCCAAAATCAAACTACAAATTAGTAGGCTACATCGGTTCTTCCAATCTTCCATGTTCAGTGACATGGACTGTAAGAAATGGTTCCACGAATACAAAAGTCATTGGTAAAATTACAGTTTCAACCATTATGGGAAAACTGGAATAAAAGTATATTTGTTGCATCAGAAATAGTGTAGTTCCAACGGATTTAACGTTTATTTTGACCGCAAACCATCTGATTTAGAGATTTGCTATGTAATTGGAGTTAAAAAAAAAACCGAGTTTCTCCAGAAAAATCTTTGTTTGTAACCGTGTTATTATTGTTTCTGTTTCATATTATGTTGTAATGCAGAAAGACCTTACTTCATCCCAACAATTATGGGGGACACCAGGTGGGAACCAGGGTTTTGGGTGAAAGGGGGCCCGTGGTCAAATGATATTTCCAATAAAAATAAATGGTTAATGTTAGAAAACAAATCCTTAAAGCAGTTAAGTATACCACAGACCTTAATCTTTCGTCACAAACCCTAAACCTATCCGTAAACTAAACCAGCCAACCTAACAAAACCCCCTAACCTAACCTAGCAGGCCCCCGGTCACAGACCCTAGACCTATCCCTAAACTAAACTAGCTAACCTAACCTAGAAGGCCCCTGGTCACAGACCCTAGACCTATCCCCAAACTAAACCAGCTAACCTAACAAACCCCCCTAACCTAACCTAGAAGGCCCCTGGTCACAGACCCGGACCTACCCCAATCACCAGAACACCAGCTAACCTAACCATCCCACATAACCTGACCTAAAAGCTGTGTCCTTCCTAGCTCCTTCCTTACCTACCCGGGGGTGGGGGGCTGGGGTGGGGTCTTCGCCCCTCCTGCAACAACTTTACCCCAGGCTAAATTTAAATATATATTTTGCTTAGTCACTTCTTACCTTAAATGGAACCTGACGATGAAGACGTGGAAGGTTGTGGTTGAGCCTCTTGTGAATCATCTATACCTATGGGAACACGTTGTGCCTCAGATTGTGGAGGATACAGTCAAGGCCTACAATACCTCAAATATTTTTTTCTCTGTAAGTATGCATTAGCGACAATAATGTATTGAGAAGAAGTGTTTTGTTATCACGTGCTTTACTTGGGAAAAATATTAATATAATAAATTTCCCATAATGGTTGAAACTGTAATAATACCAAGTCATTAAGGAGCCATACTATGTTCAAGGAGGGAATGGATAGGAAAATCTATTATAAAATTAATCAAACTAACCTATCGCACCCTAGCCTAACCTAACTGGCCGTGTTACTTAGTTGGGGGACGAAGCCTGTGTCGGAGGAAACTCTGCTTTTTTCCAAATGCCCCCTGTAACACTGTGCATGCATGACAGCATTCCAGGATGGCCAGCTTAAAAAGCATAATCAGTTCTGATTATGCTTTGAAGTTTTGGTTTGGGGCCAATAAACGTAAACAAACCGCCATATTTGAATTCTGGTTGGGGGTGCGGGATACGTAACCAGCAGGGAGTGTAACATATAGGTTATGATATTAACCTAACCTTACGTAACCTAGAAGAACGTGTTACCTGACCAGGGGGCTTACCCTCCCTTAAAGGAAGGCAAGCTTAGAAGTGTAACTTAGGTAAGGAGTCGGTGACTGAAACAAAAGCTCTCCTTAGTCTCCTATAACATGGCGCATACGCAGTAGGATTCGGCGTCATGATAGCAGTAGTAATAGGTGGATTTTGGCTATGTAACGGCTCCATTATTGGTTTATTTATCGCTTTATTTCAGCTTGTATTTTGTGTTTCAAATGTCATAAATAAGGGGAAATTACACAGTAACACTGCAAACCCTTCCCTAAAGTGTTTTACCCCACCCATAACCCCGCTTTCCCATCGGCCCCCATTACCTTAGGATAGAGTTTAAGGCGTAATTCTCCCAAGTGTTTTACCCCACCCAAAAACTTGCATTCAAGTAAATTACAGCCGGCCAAAAAAATATAACTTTAAATTCTTGTTCAGTAGGTAAAATTCTATAGAAAAATGTCAACTGCCACAGTCTAGTTCGCCGTGGTATAAGGGCTTAGATCTACCCAAAATTGCGATGGACTGACTGTGTGAAGAGGGATATGAGGGAGTTGGGGATGAGCGAGGAGGATGCACTGGACTGAGGGAGATGGAAGAGTGTGTTGAAGAACCATTACAGAAACCCCAAATAGGGACAGGCATGTAGAGAAAGAAGAAGATTAAGGCATTTCATACTGCAATGCTTGAAACACCAACATGACTCAATTCTTGTTTTAATGGGCAGCCAATGTAATTACCTAAGAACAGGTGTTATTTTATTGTTGCTGATGAAGGATTTGGTGTTGTTTGTTGTCACTCTTATTATTAGCCTTTAGGAAAGCAGAGTTTGTTCCTACACGATATACAAACCCTCGGTCCTTTACATGAGGCATTACTTTTGGCGTAGCTGGAATTATGGCCGTTAAATTCTTGAACAAGGTGGTCAGGCAGTAACTACTGTGGCAGGCGGGCCCGCCTGCCCAGATGTAAACACCACACTTTTCTTTTAGCCATCTTCTGATGAAGACGTGTTTTCGTGAGCTCTTGCTGACTGGCTGTTGATCATTTTCCCGGTGGGATCTTTCAATTTTTATTTTTTTTATTAAATAAATATATACTATGTTTGATATTAATAATTGATATGCAAACCCACTTTTTGTGATAGTCTTGATAGCCAACTTTCTACTTTGTGTTAAGGGTCGGCGGCAAATGTATGCCAACATCTTTATTTTCTGGGTTCAACCTGTGTTCGCCGGTGAAAAGGATCCTGCTGCTCACTTTTCTAGTATAAATAGGTTCTAAATATACCAGAGAAAAAAGCTAGCATGGTATGCTGAGGTTACTACCCTCACGCGAGCACCCTAAGGGCGTCGGGTATAAAGTACAAGGCGAGTGGAAGCCACTATTCACAGGTCTTCGGCCAATTAGAGGTTTCCTCTCCAAAATACCTCTCATGGGGAGAGCCGTCGCAGCGGCTACTACCTCCCCCTTCGCTACTGCTACTACTACCCGACCCGAGCGCCATCTGCAATCTTGTTTTAGAACTGGTGAACCAACGACGCGTTTTTTCTTGCTCTTGGTAAATTGTGCATTTAAGTGGTTGTTTCGAGATGGTTCTTTGGAAATGACTCCTGCACCAAAGTTGAGTACCCCAATTTCCGTTTTTCGTAACTTGTAAGGTTGCGGGACTTGCCAAATTAGCCTTCGGCCCTGTAGAAAATGTTGCGGGGAAGTCGGCGTCCCCGCCATTTTGTGAGCATGAGCATAGAACGCGTGGGAATTAGGTATGCATGTTTTAGTCGAAATAGGAATAAATCAGAGATATTGCATTAAATGTACCTAATTCATGTGTTCACCTGTTATTGTTATAGAAATTGAGTCGTAGAAGTACCGAACGCGCTCATGACATATCATGAGCGCGTTCAACCTAATCTCGACATAATATTAGATTATCATGTTTGATAGGCTATGAACAGCCTATTATTTAGTAGGAGAGAGAGGGAGAGTTAGAAACTCTTTCTTTCTTCCCAACATAATTTTTGTATGAATTATTCTTTACAAAACAAATAGATGCAAATATTTCTATTCATTGATTCACTGAAGAGGTGGAAGAGTTGCCACCCATCAGTTTAGCCTAAGTAGATTAGTAAGGTAGGCTAACTGTCCTAGGCTAACTGTCCTTAAGCGTTAACCTTATGCCTCTTCCCCTGTCAAAGTTAAAACTCTTCAAGGGGGGATATCAATGATAAGAGAGCCCCCTCTCTCTTCCATTTTGCGGGATCTATCCTTCTGGCCAGTCTGAATCGAATAAATTCGAGTTTGGTAGGTTTAGTTGAGGGCTACTGTCCGCATTACGATATCCTACAGGAGATTTAGCCTAACATTCCCAGTCGCTAATGATCTCGGTTAGTCAGCTAGATCCATATTGGTTATTTTCCCAAAATATATATAAAAACCCCTTGCAACTCTTCCATAGTGCCTTGTTATCATGTATGTATGTATATTCATTCTTGTCATTAGGCAGTACTGTATCACTGTATCGTAAAAGGTCTGGTTAACATTCTTCTTGGCCTAGCCTCCTTTGGTTTAACCTTTAGTAGTAGGCTATGCCTCTCGATCGAGGGCCACCCTAACCGGTTGCTATACCAATCATGGTTGGGCCATAGGCCCAGTCACACTACCACCCCTACAGTGATAGCCTGCACAATCGCTAATAGCTGGCCACCTCTGATCGGGCAGGTAGCCAGGCGATCACGACTGACCACCCCCCCCCCCCCCCCCCCTTTCCCTATATCAACCCCCCTCCCCCCCTACCCACTATGAGGCTCGGCCCAGCCGAACCGTTGTAACTTGTGGTGCTAGCACGGCCACTTGAGTTTCACATAAGTGGAAGGAGGGGGACGAGTGTGGGTGGGGGAGGGGGGGGGTGATGTGTACTAGAGTTCCGAGCTTAAAGTCCCCCGGCCCTGCCGGACAACGGACATAGCTTCGGGTAGTACATATGTTGCTCTGCCGCTCTGTTGTCGCTTTCTCCGTCCCCTCTAACTGTGGAATTGGGGCAGGAGCCTTGCTCCCACCCCCTCAGTAGAGGTAGGCAACGCCAGATATGAATTATCTCCCCTGATCCGCCACCTCGGTCTGTTCCACAGCCAGTAGCTAGGACAAGGAGAAATGAGACTTCAAGTGAGCTAAGCCTTGAGGGACCGTACAGTGAACAGCTCCGGACCCTTGCGGTGCTGATGGAGAGTGACTCACCCTCACATCCGCCACCGGAGTCTTGAATTAAACCTGCCATAGCTCAGTTCTCAATCTTTGGAGATCATGTAGCGCCTACGTTCAAATGTAGCCTTCCGGTCTGGCCAGCCATACAGAGTTGAGGTCTGTCCTCCTCCTAGTCCGGTGGATATCGGATCTCAAGTATTAGACGTACATTGAACCCAGGAGTAGGATCGAGAGCAGGCGGTTAGATATTAATTAAAGTTAGTCAGTGAATTGAATATATTAATGAGTAAGACTTGAACTTTATCTAGTTTAAGTTGCATACCCTCGCCGGAGTTGCTCCGGGCCTCCTTGAGGCTGAAGCTCATTAATAATTACTATTACAGAAGGTGTGTTGCCAGTTGACGGGGTGCTCCGCCTCCCTCAGCGAGACCGTTGGGGACGAGGTGTGCCGCTCCCACGCTAACTGCTCCATCTCCTTTGTAGGCGAGGAGGGGCAGCTTCCTTACATGGTCTGGCACCCGGAGGCTTGCACCATCTGGTGATGATTCTCATGAATGAGCAGGTAACCATCTTAATCCCCTTTTTCATGATGAAAATTTGTGATAAACCATGTAACAAAATTGTTCAATAAACTGGTTTCCTATGTCGGGAAGGTTAATTCCCCTTCCTCCCCGACACACGGCTGAGGAGGCCCGCCAGAACGCGAGGACGGACCTGGGGCGCTGGGTCTCCGGGTATGGAAGGAACGCCCCATCAGGTCACCCCTACATCTTAGATGCCAGCCTGGGAGCCCTTTTGTTCAAGGGGTCCCCCTCTGCATCAGTCCAGCCACGTCTGGCGGCTCTAAATTATCAACGCCATCCGGGCAGAGACGACACCCCTACTGGATGACCAAGAGGATTTGATGGTGGATGTGGCTGCCATCAACATTCATACAGAACCTATGACCCTGGGAGAGCAGGTAAGTGGTGAGGTAAGTGAGGCAGGTAGTCTCCTTAGCCCAACTCCTCCTTCTTCCTCTTCTTTCCGGGGCTTCTCCAAGTCCACCCCTACTTGGGACCGCTCACGGTCGGTTTGTCCCAAGGAAAAGTCAGTGAGACTGAAATCCCTGCCCAAGGGATCAAAGCCGACCCCGTCAGCGGCGACTGAGTCATCTCCGGCCCCAAGGTCGTCGACATCTTATGACAAGTCGCCTGCTGCCAAGGATTCTCTCCCTTCATAGGGATCGAGATCAAAGTCCGCCAAACCCAAGGCGACGGAGTCCGGCGTAGACCATGAACTGCTCATTAACCTTCTATTGTCGAGGGCTAGGGAAGCAGTAGACGAGAGGTTTGAGTCGTTGCGACGCATCTCCGGATCTGATGTCTCCGGCCAGTCAGTTTCTGACATGGTGGCTGAGCAAATCAAACCTTTGCAGGAGATGATGACCGGATTTCTCCACTATGGATCTCCAGCGCTGGCTATGGCGGTGCCAGATGCTTCCAAACTTCCACCCTTCCATAAAAACAATCCGTGGTGGCTTGCTATGCATGCCCCATACGTAGATGGGAAGCTGACCATTGAAGGGTGCGGGACCTGGCCATTGGAAGACTTCGAGCTTTTCTCCAGTTCCCCTTCCCCGGGTTCGTCAGACTAGCGGAGCACACGCTAGTGAGAGTGGACAAGGTCCCAAAGGAGACGGTGATCTTCCCGAGGGACCAAGCTCAAGCTGTCTGGGCACGCACCATGTCTGAATGGGAGTGAGTTAACACCAAGTTAACGCCTCACAAGGGCACATACACTATGTATGTGACACCAGATCGAGTCCCGTCGCCCTGCACCGATAAGGTGGTGGAGTTAACTCTCCAAGCCATAGTGGAGGATAAACCTCTCCCGGCTTTAAAAGAGACAGAGGCTACCTCCCTTCTCTTCCCTGCGAGTAGGGAATTTTGGAACAAAGCCCCGGCCACGTTTACGGCAGGTAAACTGGACGCAGACTGTGCCTCCACCTTTTTCTTCGAGAAGCTGCCTAAACTTCCGGAGAACCTAATCAAGACAGTTTGAGGCTAGGTCGAGACTAGCAAGGTCTATCAACTCTGTCACCTCGGTTGAGTTGGTAGCCACGACCTACCGGGACGAACATGTATTCCAGGTCTTGACGAAAAGTCTATTACACACTTTCCAGTCAGACCTATATGAATTTGGAATAGTAAGATGATCTTGCAGGAAATACGTCCTGGCGGAGGCTCATCAGACATGAACCTAACAGATTGATAAAGGCGTCAATCTGGGGAGAGAACCTGTGCCCTCAGGTAGAGGTAGAAAATGTCTTACGGGAAGCCTCTAGAGCCAACCAGAGCCTCTGGGTCCGGTGGGGACTTCCCTTCAAACGGAAGTTTGAAGCACCCGGACATCAAGCTAGGGCAAAGAAGAGGCTGAGGAGGTACAATCCCTATAAGCCCTCTTGACCTCAGACAATTGTTCAGGCGGTCGCAATATCACAAGTTGGGAAGCCCTCAACATTGAAGGCTCAGCCACAGCAGCAGTTTGTTCTGCTACAGACTCCGCCGGCCCAGCAACCCTCAACCTCCACAGCCATCATGACCTCCCCCACCTTTAACCCCGCCTATGAAGCTAGGGAATAATTTCGTAGCTACAATAGGCATGTGGGTAGCAGTAGAGCCAGAGGCAGCTCCCAGCTATGGAGCGGCTCAAGGGGTAGAGGTTTCCGAGGAGGAAGAGGGTACAAACCTGCAGCCAACCAGTGAGAGACCGCAGGTAGGAGGGAGATTATATCTCTTTTGAGACCATTGGACCTTCAGTCCATGGGCACACAGTATAATCTCCAAGGGCCTGGGATGGAAATGGAAGAAAGGGCCCCCATCACCAATAAACTTCTTCCAGATCCCAACAGCGGACCTTGTAGAATATACCAAAGATCTCCTTCAAAAGAAGGCCATAAAGAAAGTGAGGAGGCTAAAATTTCAAGGACGTCTGTTTACTGTTCCAAAGAAGGACTCAGACAAAAGAAGACTTAGCCTACCTGGACGACTGGCTCATTTGGGCAGCCAGCGTCGAAGAATGCCGCAGGTCAACAGCCAAAGTAATAGAACTCTTGGAGTTTCTGGGATTCCAGATAAACAAGGAGAAATCACGGCTGGAACTGGCTTCCCACTTTCAATGGTTGGGAATCCAATGGGACCTAATGAAACACAAGCTATCCCTTCCACCCAGGAAGGCCAAGCAGATAGCACGGCTACAAAACAGTTCCTCAGGAACAAAAAGGCCTCTCGTCGTACCCAACAGAGAATCCTCGGTTCGCTACAATTTGCATCAATAACAGACATCCTACTTAGAGCCAGATTGAAGGATATCAATCGAGTCTGGAGGAAGAGAGCCAGCATCAATCTCAGAGACAAGATCTCAGTAATTCCACCCATCCTAGCAAAGAGGCTTCCCCCATGGACGAAGCACAGGAACCTAACCAAGGCAGTACCACTGCAATTCCCTCTGCCGTCTTTGACAATTCATACAGACGCGTCACTGTGTGGCTGGGGGGGATACTCTCAGTACAAGAAGGTTCAAGGGATATGGTCGGATACGTTCCGCCAGTTCCATATCAATGTGCTAGAAGCTATGGCAGTTTTTCTAACCTTAAGCGACTAACTCCGGCCAGGAACAGCCATGTGAGGATAGTCTCGGACAGCCTAGTGGTTGTACACTGCATAAACAGAGGAGGTTCCAGGTCAAGCAAACTGAATCACGTGCTGATTGCAATATTTGCTTTGGCAGCAAAGAGTCATTGGCACCTGTCAGCAACCCATCTGGCAGGAGTCAAGAATGTGATCGCGGACGCACTTTCCAGGACTACTCCACTAGAATCAGAGTGGTCCCTGGACAAGAACTCATTCCAGTGGATTTACAACCAAATCCCGGACCTTCAAGTTGACTTATTTGCAACAGAATCCAACCACAAGCTGCCATGCTATATGGCTCCCAACCTGGATCCTCTAGCCTATGCCACAGATGCAATGCCCATAGATTGGAACAACTGGCAGAAGATTTATCTATTCCCTCCGGTGAATCTTCTGATGAAGGTCTTGCACAAGCTACGATCTTTCATAAGACAAGTAGCATTAGTGGCTCCCAATTGGCAGAAAAGCAACTGGTTTCCGCTTCTTCTAGAGCTGAAGCTCCAACCCAAATGGATCCCTCGCCCAGAACTGACACAGACAGTACAAACTCAAACTGTGTCAGCTTCCTCAAGAATTCTGAAAGCCCTAACTTTATGGACTTCATGAAGTTTGCAGCCCAAAAGGACGCGAGTATCGATCCATGTAACATTGTATTTATAGAATCAGATAAAAGAGATTCAACTCTCAGGCAATATGATTCGGCTGTTAAAAAATTGGCCAAATTCCTAAAGGAATCAAGCCCACAAAATGACCTTGAATCTGGCAATTTCGTTCTTTAGAACTCTATTTGAGAAAGGCCTAGCCGCCAGTACTATTACAACAATCAAGTCAGCTTTGAAGAAAATTTTTCAGGTCGGCTTCAGTATTAACTTGTCAGATGCATACTTCTCCATTCCGAGAGCATGTGCACATTTAAGACCAACTGACCGCCCACATAAGGTCACTTGGTTCTTGAATGATGTACTTAAATTGGCTTCAGACACTAATAATGAATCATGCTCGTATATAACCCTTCTAAGAAAAACTTTATTCTTAATGGCTATGGCCTCAGGTGCCAGAATATCTGAACTCTCAGCTCTCTCACGGAATCCAGACCACATAGATTTCCTCCCATCAGGGGAAGTACTACTATCCCCAAACCGGAGCTTCCTGGCTAAGAATGAGGACCCGCAAAATAGATGGGCTCCATGGAAAGTCATCCCTTTGATACGGGACACATCATTGTGCCCTGTCACTACCCTTAAATCCTTCTTAGCCAGAACCTGCGCAACATCGTCTGGTCCTCTTTTCATTAGAGAAAAAGGTGGCACAATCTCTCTTAAAGGTATTAGACAACAAATACTCTACTTTATTAAACAAGCCAACCCGGATTCAATTCCACATTTCCATGATATCCGGGCGGTGGCTACCTCTTTTAATTATTTTCAAAATATGAATTTTGAGGACCTGAAGAAGTATACGGGTTGGAAATCCCCAGTAGTTTTTAAGTGCCACTATTTAAAGAATCTAGAAGCTCTTAAATTCCCAGCAATTGCTGCAGGGAGCATAGTCTCCCCCGAATAATGAATCCTATCAGTCTTCTCCTTACCCATTTCTCCTTCCTGATACTCTCTCCTTCCTACCTGCCTTGCTCGTACTCCCCACCATACCTCTCTCCTCTGGGTTTAGAGGGCCTGGGCGTCATCCTGCCACCAAAGCTTGTACATAGAATATTTGGTTCTGGATTGTTTTATGGACCGGACTGTACATATTCTGGAAATGTGATATTACTTGAATACCCTGTCAATTGTATGATATCTTCAGGCTATTACTAATCTAAGTCATAGTTTAAGTCTTAGCGTAAGTAGTAAGTAAGTAAGTAAGTAAGTTTAAGTTTAAATGAATCTATTGTAAATATTAAGTGAGTAAATTTAAGCTAAAATGAATCCCAGGTTTCATTAACTTCTTCCTTATAAGAATACATAGTATCTAGTAGGCTTGGATAGGCATTCTCTGGTAACTTTTCACTGGCGAACACAGGTCGAACCTAGAAAAGGGATTTTGACGAAGGAAAAATCTATTTCTGTGTCGCCCGGTGAACCCACCCCTTCTAATTAAGTTCCCCAGCCTTACACCAATCCAAGCCAGAATGTCTAAAAATCCAGGATTGCAGATGCGCTCGGGTCGGGTAGTAGTAGCAGTAGCGAAGGGGGGAGGTAGTAGCCGCTACGACGGCTCTCCCCATGAGAGGGATTTTGGAGAGGAAACCTCTAATCGGCAGAAGACCTGTGAATAGTGGCTTCCACTCGCCTTGTACTTTATACCCGATGGCCTTAGGGTGCTCGCGCGAGGGTAGTAACCTCAGCATACCATGCTAGCTTTTTTCTCTGGTATATTTAGAACCTATTTATACTAGAAACGTGAGCAGCAGGATCCTTTTCACCGGGCGACACTGGTCTCCCCCCAGAAATAGAATTTTTCCTTCGTCAAAATCCCTTATTACATACTTTCGCCCTTTAAGTGAAGATGAGACACGTATTTAACGTGAGGACGAGACATGTATTCATCTGAAATTTATGCTTACGCTTTGGGAATTACTGAGGGGAACTTCAGAGGTTTGTCCTTTGTTTTGTTTTTTCTGGTAATTCATCTTCTCCTTCATCCTTTTGCTAGCTATCGGATGAAGGTAGAAGAGGGAGCATGTGGTGTTGGTGTTTGGGAGATCTCTCATTTTGGAAGGCAGTGCCCTTGGACGCAAGAGGAGTATCGTTATTACTTTAAATCATATTTTCTTTATTTTACAGACTAACAGTGGTGATTGTGAATGCGGCTGTATATGGTTGGTTAGCTCTTCGTGTTGGTTATCCTAACCTTGGGATTACCTGTGACTCATAGCATGCTGTGATATTGATCCTCAAGTGTGTGTACTGGTCTCCTGCTGGAAATCATATTCATTTACCATACTATCCTGGAGTTATGTCACTGGACGAAACCATCACCTCTGCCCTGTGATGATTAACTATTCTTGATGGTAGCAGTCTAGCAGAATGTGGAGAAATCGAAGAGGAAGAGAGTTCGTCAAGTGTCGTCATCCTCCTCTTCGAGATCATCATATTTTCATCTGCCTCCTCAAACTGAAGAGGTGGTTGGGTCTTCCGCTGGCGCTCCCGTTCCTTCGGGAACAGGAACCGTCACGCTGTCCCCAGGGCCTAGTGTATTGGGAGCCATAGAAGCACAAACTTCGGTTCGCAATTCTGCTGCTAGTCCTAGAGGTTCTGCCCCTAAGACTAGTTACGTGTCGGGCGCTCGTTTGCGAGTCTCTGAGTCCACGTAAATCTTCGGATTCGCATGCATCCAGAGTTGGTGACGCTGAGTACGCTCACTGTCACGACTCAGGCACGGGGTGGAAGAAAGGAGCGAGTTGCTCAGGTGACTCGTGCCTTGCCGGTGATCGCTCTCGCGGTAATTGCTCAGTTCCCAGGGTTGACGTGATGGTCCCACAGGATCGTCCACGCAGAGACCGGTGGAGGGCCCCCATCTGGTCCTCTGGAGAGGTTTCGGCCTCGATGAGAACTTGGACGAGTCAAAGGACAGTATAGGCTCTCTCCAGTCAGGTGCACCCTCAGCCCCACCCAGACGACGGTCATGTTTGTGCGACCGACCTGTCTCAGTGGTGGCAGACGGTTAGCCTGCCATACAAGAGTTTCATAACCCTCCTCGGGAAAGCGTTCTCTCCAGACGATGATGCTTTCATAGACTCGGGGAGTGACCATCACCGCGTTTCATGTGACGGTCCCGCTGGACCGTGCATGCAGAGACCAGTGTGGGCTCCCCCTTTCGGTCTTCTTGAAAGGTTTCGGTCTCGACTAGGACTGGGACATGTTGGAGGACAGCATCAGCTCTCTCCTGTCAGGTGCATGCTCAGGCCCACCCAGATGACAGTCACGTTCGTATGGCCGACCGGTCTCGGTGACGGCAGACATTTTGCCTGCAGTACAAGAGTTTCGTAACCCTCCTCGAGAAAGTGTTTTCTCCAGATGGTAACGCTTTCCTAGACTCACGCGGAGGGACCATCACGGCAGGTTGATGACTGCCCGTGATTCGCTTCTGCTAGTTCCGCTAGCAAGGCGAGCGAGAGCGTCCAGTCTTCCTCATTCCCTCTCTTCCTTTGGCTACGCTGGGAGGGGCGAGGTGAATGGAAGGGATCCTGCAGTGCTCTCCGTAGGATTCAGCGTCGGGGACTGCGTTCCTGTAGGGACCTTCAGGTCCTACTGGACGTACGTCCACGTCATTGGAGAAGGATCGTATATGCCCGTTCCTCCTCAATTTCTACAGGAATCGAGGAGGGCCCCCACGTGATGATCGTTTGATGAAATTTCGGGGTATCGCTGAGCGCTGAAAATTATTAGGGATTTCTAGCACTCTCCGAGTCTTGGTTTTTTACAATCTACAAACACTTGGGCGAGACGAGAATTCCTGATAATTGTTACTATGATAATTGGGAATCTCACCAAATGCTGGAATTCCTTGGAATTTCTGGCGTTCTCGGAGTGTTTTGGTTTTCATGTAATTTCCAAACACGCTGTCGAGACAGACATTCCTGGTAATTGGATAGAAATTCTTGAAGAAAAGAGGCCAGTAATGACTGATTCAAACCCCCAATGAAATGAAAAGAAAAGATTAAGGAATTTACCTTCCAGTTTAAAATGTCAAATATCAAAGACTTGACTTAGACATAGAAACACATACCCACCCAGTGTCAGCAAAATTTATGAAAATAATAACAGATATTTTGAATATTAGAATATAATTTTCCTATTCCTTGGGGTGCACCTGAGCACCTCACAGGGAGCACCAGTGCGCACAGGTTGAGAAACACTGGTCGAGGATGTTGGGAGCTGTAGAAGTGCAAACTTTGGCTCGCACTTCTGCTTCTAGCCCTAGAGGTTCTGCCCTTAAGACTAGTTCCGTGTTGGACGCTCGTTCACAAGATTCCCTGAGTGCACAAATCTACAGATTCGCATGCATCTATAGTTTTTGACACTGAGTCCGCTCACCGCCACGACTCAGGCATGGAGTGGAAGAAAAGAGCGAGTCGCTCAGGTGACTTTTGCCTTGCCAGTGATTGCTTGGTACTCAGGGTTAACATGATGGTCCCGCGGGACCTCTCTCCCTTCAGACTGCTCCCGATTCATTGGACGAAGATTCTTGTTTGAGGGCAGGGATGTTGATCAGAGCATCCTCTGCTTGGGCACCTCAGGTTGTTCAAATGGTGGGTTGGATGGGTTTACATGCTCGCTTACCGATTCAGTTGTTGCCAGTTTGACTCCCTGTTCTGCCAAGGTGGAATCAGAAGAATTTATTTCTGGTGATTAGAAATTCATTTCTTGATATAATATGGTACAGATCCAACGAAAAGCTGTAGGTCCCTTTGCTAGATAATCAGTTGGTTCTTAGCCAAATAAAAATATCTAATCCTTCAGGACAGCCCTAGGAGAGCTGTTAATTAGCTCAGTGGTCTGGTTAAACTAAGATTTACTTATGCTCCAATGGGGAAATTCCTCCCTTGGAGCTACAGGAGTCTCCCACTATTAACTTGGCTTTGGTTTTATCAGGTGTGGTGGAGGAACATTCGTTGGATCTGTCAACAGCTTGGCACTCGTTGGGATTTATAGGCACGCCTTCTCTACAAGTCATCTTAGCTCACCTCGCAAGACCTGTGGTGACGCATTCTGTGGAGACCCCGAACACGAACAGTGACAACCTCTGCTTTTGCAAAGGTACTGACAATGGTTTTCTGCTACCACTCTCTCAGTGGTGAGGGGCATGGCTCTCCATCTGCTAGCCCCTCGAGTTGCACTACCTTCGCTTCCTGGTTTTCTCACATCTCCCCCTCTTGTGGTATTGTCTGCTGCTCCTTCGAGTGTAGTCTTAACTGCTGCTGCTGCCCCATAGTAGTGAGAACACGACCTGTTCCTGACTTGATCCCTGCCATTGTCGATGCCACTGCTGCTCCTTCGGCCAGGACTACCCAGCTGTTTCTGTGATGCCTGCTGCTCCTGCCTGGAGGAGGATCTGACCACCATCGTAAAGAAGGTGACGAAGAAGAGTTCCTGGAAGGTATCGTCTCCATCTTTCTCAGTGCATTATCTAAAAGATATTTAAACTGTTTTTGAGAATTGTTCCATGTTGGGTTCGTTGTTGGTGGCTGGCATGGTGGTAGGGTAGGAAGCATAGGGGACTTAATGCCGCTTTACTATCCTCTGTTATAATTTTGTTGGTGTTGAGTTTTTGGAAGCCCAGGGTTACTGGTTACCTGGAGTACTCACTAGTCATTAAGGTATGGTATCACTGGTTGGTTTTTTATAGTGTAGGAGGTGTTGTTAGTTTTATATGGTCTAAGCTAAGGGTAAGGGCATCAGTTTGTAACTTTCGCCAGTCATCAGGTGAACTTCCATGATTGTGAACTTATTTACCCACTAAAGTAGGGGTGATCATTGGTCAAAACTGCCACGCCTGCTACAGGTTAAGGGAGTGCTGACCACAGGCAGTATTCATCTGCAGCACTCTCTAACCAGGTAAGGTACAATAAGTATTTGATAATACTCGCAGTATTTCTATATTGAGTCATTACTGTACATATAATGTCTTTTATATAGTACATGACAACGCCTCTATAAAAGTGGAATTAGCTACAGGTAATTACTTGGTAAGTTACATGTGTAAAAATGACATTTTTATAATATTAGATTTTGCTCATACTTACTAAGTAGTTACATGATTATAGCCTTTCCCTAATCCCCACTGATGGACATGGCAGGCCAAATGAATAGGTCCTCTCTACTGTTGTGTACCTATCAGTCCCCAAGTGGGTAGGTCCTATCCACCTACACTAGTGATTGTGGCGCCGCCACAAAATTTGTAATATTTTGACTGCTGTGGTACGAAGCTTTCAACTACAGGTAATTACTTGGTATGTGTAAAATCTAATTTTATTATAAAAAGTTTGATTTTCACTCATTAGTCATCACACTGAATGAACTTTTCGATTACAGAGCTTGGCCTCAGCCCTAGACCTGGTATTTTATTTAATTCCAATCCTTCAGGCCAGCCCTTTGAGAACTGAAAGTTAGCTCAGTAGTCTGGTTGAACTACTATAATAATAATAATAATAATAATAATAATAATAATAATAATAATAATAATAATAATAATAATAATAATAAAATTCAACAGGCAGCAACCAATACCTCCGTGTCTTTGCGTGTCACTGTGGCCCGACCCTTGGGTTATGCTAGCTTTTCCTCAGTCCCTAAGAATCCCAAACTTCTAAGTGTGCCTGCGGGAAAACCCAGTCTTGGCTCTTTCAACCCTCTTTCCTGTCAGGTTAAGGGAGAAAGGGGAAGAAGAAGTTTTCTCCAGACTCTTGTATCAGCAAGTTCAGGGAGGTAGTGCAGTTATTCCTGTTTCGACTCAAACAACCAGCACGGTAATGGCAAGTCGTCATTAGTCACCTGTCATTGTTGGAGAAGCTGTTCCCTCACAGGTGGCTTCACCATTGTTCTCGCCAATGGAGAATGAAGGAGTTTTGGTCCCAGTCTTGGTACCCTCAATCCTTTCTCATTCCCCTATCGGAGGAAGTGAGAGAGGATTTAGACTGGTGGTTGGATGACAGGAACCTCATAATCCTGACATGCTTTGTTTTCAGATGCATCAGTGAGGGATGGAGCGCATACCTGGAGGAGTTGCTGAGTTTGGGAGTGTGGATCCAAGATGACAAGCACCTTCACTCAATATCCTGGAACTCAAGGTAGCCTTCCTGGCTCTCCAAGAGTTTCAGGATTTAGTGATGGGGGCACTTGGTTTTGTTGAGTGACAACACCACAGTAGTGGCATATGTCAACAAGCCGGGTGGTACCATCTCGTACCCGTCCCGCTTCACCAGTTGACAATGCAGGTGCACGAGTGGGTGGTAGCTCACTCGGTGGAGCAGTCACCCGGATACATTTTAGGCAAGAGGAATGTAGTGGCAGACAAGCTCAGTTGCCAGAATCAGATGATGGGGACAGAGTGGCCCCCTCACCCAAACATCACGGAAAGGTTGTTTGATCTGTAGGGGTGTTCAGTCATAGATCTGCACCACCTGGCACAACAGAGAACTTCAGATCCTCTGCTTCATCATGCCAGACCCATGGGTTGCTGTGGAGGACACATTCCAACACTTATGGGACAAATTCAGTGTTTATGCTTTCCCTCTGTTATGTCTTGATTTACAA
Source organism: Macrobrachium nipponense (assembly GCF_015104395.2). Classification (NCBI taxonomy): domain Eukaryota; kingdom Metazoa; phylum Arthropoda; class Malacostraca; order Decapoda; family Palaemonidae; genus Macrobrachium; species Macrobrachium nipponense. The sequence goes on from NC_061088.1 coordinate 63,324,597, forward strand.
GGTGATCAGCAGTGTTAATCACCCTGAATCTCAGAATGATTCTGGTGGCTCCTAAATGACCTCAAGCCGTTTTAGTATCCTGACCTTTTAGCTTTGCTGTCCGAGGCACCAAGAGAGATTCCTCCCTGGCACAACCTCCTGTGTCAACCCCACGTAGAGCAGTACTGTCAGGCAGTGCATTCACTGTCTCTTCACAGATGGAGGGTAGCCAGCATCTCTTTTGAGTACGAGAGTTTTCGTGCATGCAGCTGAAAGGTTGTTGTTTATACATTTTTTGTATTTATTTGGAAAATAAATACAAATTAGATTATTAAAAAAAAAAAAAAAAAAAAAAAAAAACACACATGCAAACATACACAGAATCGATCTAACACAACCGATCCAACAAATAATTCATTAATTCATAAAAGTCAAACAAAAAATCCCAAACAATGATAAAAAAGGATAATATTATAATTCATAAAACAGATTAATATTTCTTAAAAATATCGCAATTTGCTCTACCTGAGCACCTTCACTTAAAATATTGGCAAGTCTTATTTGCCAGCAAACAAGCTCTACGTTCATTTTCAAAATTAGGGCACTCCACTGAAATATGCACAACAGTCAAATCCACATGACAGGTGGAACAGCAAGGAACCTGCCTATCCGCTCCACTCATCATTAGATACCCATGAGTATATTTAGTATGGCCAATATGCAATCTAGCTAAAACTATCTCGGACCTTCTATCCATCCAGCTATGAGACCAAGGATGGATAGAAGGCCTAATCAACTTATTATTATCTAAAGTAGACCAGTGAACTTGCCACTGGTCACTACAATAAAATCGAATGGTACTTTTGAAATAAAAAACAGGGATGCCCATGTTAGAAATGTGCCTAAGCCTAGTTGCAGCCTTGGCTGCAACGTCTGCTCATTCATTCCCAACAATTCCAATATGGGATGGAGCCCAACAAAACCTTGCAGAAAAACCTCTTTTGCTAATTAAACGATAAAACCAATCCTGTATCTCTTGCACTGAAGGGTGGCAAGAGACCAGTCTTCTAAAAAAGGATAAAACACTCAAAGAGTTGGTAAAAGTAGTAAAAACCTTGTTAGTACAAGAAATATATAAATTCTATTTAAGAGCAGTCAGAACTGCCAGCCGTTCAGCTGTAAAAATAGAGGAATTAGATGGAAGCTTCTGTTTAATGATACTATCACTTGTCAGTCTACAGAGCAACCAACACCATCAGAACCCTTCGAGCCATCAGTAGTATATATGTGATAAGAATCATCATGCTCAGAAGCATGATACAAGAAACTTACCCTCAACTGGTCGTCAGAACTGTTACTCATGCTGTCCGTACAAATACGTAAAGCCATATTATGGACAACATATAATTTCTGCAGTGTTGTCTTGCATGTACAATCATAAACTTGACAACAATTTTCAATTTTGCGTAGGTATAAAGCATGGTACATCCTCAAATGGGTGATTTGATCCGCCCCCCAATGAAAATTTGACACAACTTTAAGAATATTAAGACGAAGCTTCACGTTACATACAACTTCGTTAACATGTTGAGTAAAAGTTAATTTTTTATCAAATGTAACACCTAGATACTTAATGCTCTCTTCATAAGGTAAAATGGAATCTTTTAAAAACTACATAGGGATCTCTTCCACTCTTTGCAATCGACAAAATCGTAAAGCTTTGTTTTTTTTCTGGTGAAAATTTGAACCCTTTACCACTGGCCCAGGACATTGCAGCATTAATAGCAGTCTGGATCTTTTGACAAGCTTCAACAGCCCTAGACTCACTACAGATTACTGCTTAATCATTGGCAAAGGCCAGACCATGGACCCTGACAGGAACTTGTTCTAGTAGACCATTGACTACTACATTAAAAGAGTATTGGACTAAGGACACTTCTCTGAAGTAACCCTTCTTCTTGAGGGTAAGAAGAAGAAATGCAAGAGCCCACTCTTACTTTCAGGTAACATTCTGACAAAAAATCTTTTAAGACATATTACCCACAATACCCTAATCAACAAGTTGCATAAGCATACCCCCTTGCCAGGTAGTATCATTGGCTTATTCTAGGTCAAAGAACGGTGTAATAGTCTGGCATGGCAAAAGCATTCTGTATCTCCCGAGTAGGAACATCAAAGGGTCAGAAGTACTTCTATTTTTCCTAAAGCCGAACTGTTGGTTGGATAAAAGATTCGTTGACTCCAAATACCACACAAGTTGAGCATTGACCATCCTCTCTTACTTCTTGCTAACACAACTAGTTAGAGCAATTGGACTATAGCTCTGAAGAAGGTAGGAATCTTTGAAAGGTTTTAAAACAGGAACAATGATTGATAGCTTCCATGACTGGCAAAGTTCCTGAAAGCCAAAAGCTGTTTAAAATATCTAAAAGAAATTGCTTTGTACTTCTAGGCAGATTAAAAATCATTGTGTATAATATATCATCTTCCCCAGGAGATGTTGGGGAAGATAATGAGATTGCATGATCTAATTCTTTTAAGGTGAAAGGAAGATTATAAGACTGAATTTAAACTAAACAGGTGGAACAACCATGGTACTGTCCCTAATATTCCTGAATGCAGGAGAGTAGTGTAAGGCACTAGATATATTTGAGAAATGCCTACCAAAGGTTTCTGCAACTTCTCCAGAATCAGATATGAGAAAGCTATCAATTTTCAATATAGGCAAGGGAGATGGAGAAAATTTCCCTTGCAGCTTTCGGATTCTGTTCCAGACTAATGACATAAGGGAATCATATTTCAATTTACTTATGTATCTAATAAAGGATTCCCTCCTTGCTTGCTAAAATTTTTTCTTTTGCTTAGTGAGAGCTCTTTTTAAAGATCATTTTATTGACTAAGGAAGGATATCTACGATACCTCTTGTAGCAAGTTCTTGTTATTTTTCGGCTTAATGCACATGTATCATTCCACCAAGGTACTACAGGATGCTGAGGTTTACCAGAAGTTTTAGGAATAGGCAGCATGGCACCACACAGCAATATACTAATTAGATGCTCTTAAGCAGATGTTGGGCTCTGAAAATCGTTTATCTCCTGATCAACTTCAGTAGATTTTTTAAATAATCCCCATTTAGCCTCCCCTACCTTCCATTTGGGTAAACTTGGGGATGGAATATTTTTCATATACTTTAAGAATGGGCCATTGATCACTGCCATGATCATTCTGGTCTACTACCCATTCATAATCTAACCTCAAAGACAAAGAGCAGATAATGAGGTCAATGGCCGAAACAGTATATTAAAAATGTCATGTCTTGTAGGGGAACCATCATTCATTAAAGTGATGTCATGCAAGTCAACCAGCTGTTCTATTATTAAACCCTACTGGTTGCAGTTTGGCTCTCCTCAGAGGGTGTGCTTGTCATTAACCCTCTTACGCCGATTGGACGTATTAAACGTCGAGTCAAAATGTCTCCCGTATGCCGATTGGACGTATCATACGTCGGCTCAAAAAAGTTTTTTTAAAAATTCGCGAAAAATTAGTACCTAGGCCTACAGCCGAAAACTTTTGTATCACGCGCCCTGGGGGATGCTGGGAGTTCACGGATCAAGGCGTTGTTTTGTTTACAATCGCTACGCAGACGCGCAAGCGCGAATTTCTTTCTTATCGCACTAAAAAGTATCAGTGACACATCTCGGAAATTATTTCGTCACTTTGACATAATTATTGCACCATTTTAAATTATCCTTTACATGAAGTATTATATATGGAAATGTGCGCAATTTCATGCACAATACAACAAAAGACAACCCATGGTTGTAGCTTTTATCAGTTTTGAAATATTTTCATATAAATAACGTTAAGTGCAAAAATTTCAACCTTCGGTCAACTTTGACTCTACAGAAATGGTCAAAAAACGCAATTGTAAGCTAAAACTCTTATATTCTAGTAATATTCAATCATTTACCTTCATTTTGCAACGACTTGGAAGTCTCTAGCACAATATTTTGATTTATGGTGAATTTATGAAAAAAAAAATTACGTTCGCGCGGTAACTCTTCCGAAAAAATCAGAAGTTTTTTTGTGCGATTGTCGAAATGTTTGCACCATTTAAAATTAGCTGTTTTTCATAAAGTTTTATATATGAAAATGTGCGCAATTTCATGTAGAATACAACTAAAAATGATTGAAGGTTGTAGCTTTTCTCTTTTTTCGAAATATTTGCATATAAATCACGATAAATAGAAAAAAACCACGTTCGGTCAAATTTGACTCTACCGAAATAGTTGAAAAACGCAATTGTAAGCTAAAACTCTTACGGCCTAGTAATATTCCGTCATGTTTCTTCATTTTGAAACAAATTTGAAGTCTCTAAAACAATATTGTGATTTATGGTGAATTTTTGAAAAATATATTTACCTTCACTCCGCGCGCCGATTCGCGGCCGCAAGTCTCCGAAATACGTACATGGCATTATCCTAATATTTGCTCCTTTTCATATTAGCCTTTTTATAGAGTTTCATATATCAAAATGTGCGCAAATTCATGAAGAATACAATAAAAAATAATTGAAGGTTGTAGCTTTTTCCATCTTCGAAATATGTGCATATGAAAAAATATATATATTAAATTTCGACATTCGGTCAAATTTAACTCGTCCGAAATGGTCGAAATCTGCAATTCTAATCTAAAACTCTTACAGTATCGTAATATTCAATCATTTGTCTTAATTTTGAAACAAATTGGAAGTCTCTAGAACATAATTTAGAATTACGGTGAATTTTTGAAAAAAATATTTTTTTGCGTCCGCGGGTTACGAATTCGTACATCATTTTGTGATAATATTTTTCCGGTATTACTTTTATTGTTTTACAATGTATTATATATCAAAATGATCGCAATTTAGTGTACAATACAACGCAAAAAAAAGTAACTGGTTAGCTTTGACCGTTTTCTGCACAGCGTGATTTGAATACAATTATGTATGAATTTTTTTTTTTCGCTACCATATATCATTATTACATATGATAATGATATTATTTTTCATTTCTGATGGTTGCATTCTAAGCTTCAGGCAATGACAAAAAAAGGAGCCAAAAATGAACTCTTAATCTTCAAAAGTACGCGCGCTGTAATTTTTTGAAAAAATTATTTTTTCCACTTCCGCGCTCACTCCAAACCAGGCCCGGCATACGGGAGACGTTTTGATTTTTAGGGCTCCGGCTTAAGAGGGTTAAAATCCCCCATCAGAATGAAGGGTTGAGGAAGGTGGTCTATAGATGTCTGCAAATTGTTTAATTCTAGCTGACGGGGATTACCGTGCATCTTGCAATCTATTTTCTAATGATGGATCAAGGTACAGTGAACAAATAGTGATGCATTTATAATTGACAATTTGAACTGCACAAGCCTGCAACACTGTGTTCATTTGAACAAACCTGTGATCAACAGGCTTGCGGACTATGATGCCTGTGCCTCCCTAAGGACGTACACTTATCAGGGGTGGAGACCTATAAAATGAATAATTAAAACCCAAGTTGGGAGGCTCCCCCAACTTTGTCTCTTATAGCCACATCGCAGATATATCATGTCCTTTAAATAGAACCCAAACTTGCTCTCTATTTGGTAGTAGTATAAAGCCACGGATGTTCAACTGCATGAGAGCCATTATGTAGAAGATGAAAGGGTCTTGAAATTCTCTACTAATTTAGGAATTAGAGGCCTGGTGACATAGATCATATCAGTTTTACTGCTACTTCTTGATTTAGATCTAGGTGTTACAGATCTTTTAGATGATGAGCCTTCACTTGCCCTTTCAATTTTGCTTTTGGTTTTCCTATCATGACTGAGTGACTGCGAATGAGGCGAAGAGGGAGAAAGGCCCCTCCTCTGACAAATAAAGAGGGCCTCTATCTCCTCACTGTCATCTCCACGGTGCACTGTAATGTCAGGATCAGATGAAGGCTGAATGTTGGGCAGTGTCCCTGACAGAGAGACGTCATCAACATATTGAGACCTGGCTTGAACCCTGGAAGTAACAAGGTTCCCTGGCTTGCGCTGAGTCTCTGCAGCATGAGGAGCCTCACCAGAGGGGACATGGGAAGCCCCACCAAGGGGGCCCAGGGGAGCCCCACCAGGGGGCCCCAAGGAGCCCCACCAGGGAGCCCACAAGTACTAGTATTGGATTGTGTTCAGCAATAGATTTTAGCAATGCCTCTTGTTCTTTCTTGAATGCACTGCATTTTTTATCTTGGGCTTGATGTTCATCCCTACAGTTCACACAAATTACAAGTCCAGAACATTCCTCGTGCTCAAGCTGGCCCCACGTTTCACAAAGTTTATTCCTAGTACAAACCGTAGAGGAGTATCCAAAACCAAAACATTTAAAGCACTGGAGCAACTCTTGGTCTATAAGGACGAACTTTTATAATTTCACTGTCGAGAACAATGTCTGATGGCAAAAAAGAACTTACAAATGTTAAAATATGCATAGACAAGCGGGGCACTTTGAAAACCTTCCAAACCACATCTGGACACATTTCTAAAGTTTCTTCCTCATCCATTTCATTTAAGTCTTTATTAAAGATAACACCCTTCATATAACTAAAGTTATAGTGAGGTTTTACCTCTTTTACCATACTCTCATGATCAAGCTTTAAATTGAGGAGCATTACCGATTGAACATCTGTCTTGGTATGTACTAAAAAACTATTACGCGCAAAGCGATTTACTTCTGGATTCCCAGCATTGCCGATCTTCTGGCTTACCAACCTCTTCACCTTGAAGAGGTTGCCTCTCTCAACATGTGTAGTAATAATTAACCACTTAGCTGGGTCTGGAGATCTGGAGGCTTTACTTATTCTACTAGGATCTTTAGTTTAATTTTGTGGTCTATAAATGTCAAGATACCTAGGGACCTCTTCTTCCTTTACAAGCCCAACACTCATAGAATCTAACCTGAACTCTCTGTAGGCTCTGAGCTTCCATCTCAATGTTAAAAAATATCCAGTATTCAAACACAACATAATTTTTGCCAAGTCTATTTTGTAATTCTTTAGTGATCCCAAATTTACAAAATTCTTAAAATAGAGTGTCATAATTCCAGTCTAAAGGAACCGGTTTCACATACAAAATGGTAGTAACAAGGAGTTCTTTGTTTGAAAAAGGCTCCAAAGTCACAATGGAGGATTTATCAGAATTTTCCTTGTCCTTATCCTTGCCTATGTTGTCAAGAGAAGGGTCTACTAATGTCTCCATGATCCCAAATTCATCCAGGTAGCCCCCTACCCACCATGGAGCCTCACTTAGAGGACAGTGTTATCCCATATAACGCTGCCCTAGGGGTACCACCTGGGTATACACCCCACCCTCAGTGCTTAAGGCATCATGATGTCCGTCGAGATCAGACCCAGCACTGAGGGCAGGGTTTGACATCTAAACTCTCCCCTTGCTCGGGCACGTCGAGTACTCGAGTTGTACGGGTGAGGTGGCATGTCAACCATCCTCACCCTCCATCGAATCCAAAGAATAAGTCTAAATCATGTCCAGAACCAAGCCAAAGGTCATCAACATAAAATCCATACCTTATAGGGGAGGAAGCAGAAAGATGAACTGTTTTTAGTAAAAGGAAAAGGGCTGACTTATTTAGCTGGAACAACAGCTGGGCACCAAGGCCCAGTGAGAAAGCAGTTCCCACCAGGCATCAGAGCCCAGGTGCTGATCCCTAAGCCCCCCAACCTCGACAAGGCTTCAGCATCTGGGGGGTGCAGCTGAAAGGGATAGATATGTATCTCCTCCTCTGGAGATCTCACTTTTGATGAGAAGCTCCGAAAGGTCTTGCCCACCTCAGACCCCCTATGTGGGACATGACTCATTCTGAAGAACTTGATTCGTGCACCGTACAAGCCTTTATGAGAGTCATCAGACAGTTATCTGACCCACAAGACCATTTTCGTGCTTGCCCTGGCATTAGTAAACAAAGTAGGCGAACTTCATAGACTCTTCTTTGATGTTAAACACTCGAGGGGATTGGGATCTGTTACATTCAATTTTGTCCTGGATTTTGTAGTGAAGACTCAAAACCCTGGGATGGGGATCTGTTATTCTCAGTTATGTCCCGGATTTCATAGCGAGGACTTATAACCCGGGGATATTTCATAGCGAGGACTTATAACCCGGGGATGGGGATCTGTCATGCTCAATTTTGTCCCAGATTTCATAGCGAAGACTCAAAACCTGTAGGTCCCTGACGCCAGGTTTGAGTCCTTCACGACCCCCTCCCAAGAGGACTTTGTGCTACTTTGTCGATATGCTACTTTGTCGTTATTTCTGGCCTAAGTGTCAACGACTCTTAGCACCAGCTCATCCAAGAAAAAAGTGTCCAAGAACTCTATTTCTTTCTGGCTTGGTGAGACGATCAGAAAAGTATACTCTGCTGCTGGTGAAGACAACACCAGTACCTTCCGTCTAAGAGCAGGGGCATTGGTCCAACCCTCACATTTCTGAATAATCTGTCAGTCCATCAGGTTCTGAAGGCGTGGGTTAGGTCTCATCAGACCACTTTCATTTCCTTCTACCTTTGGGACATTGCCCACAAGTCCTTGGACACTTTTCTTTGGGACCTGTGGTGGCTGCTCAACAAGGTATGTAGCTTACCCAGTTTCTTTATCAGGACAAGGTTGCATCTTGCCTTAAATGTGCGGTTGTGGATGCGAGATTGAATATGGAAGTGATTGTCGTCTTTTTCTTTTCTACCCTTTAAGCCCTCTTCTTTTTCTTTGGTCAGAGAAGATTCGAGCTGTAACATGCTGGAACTGGGGACTGATGCAGGTAAGTTTTACAATTGAGCAACTGTTCTATCTTCCTTTTATAATTACAGATGCATACTGCCCCTTCCTCTGACAAGGGAAGCAGTGGGAGGTCTCTGACAGTAAGTCAGATCCTTGGCTTATTTTGCCTTACTCTCATGACATTAAGATTCATCCCAGCTTGTGTATGAGGTAACAAACCCTCCCTCATTTGAAAAAGCCCAAAGTCTGACGATTACACAGTCAATGTACTCTGATCAATTCATCAGAGGCATGGTTCTCTTCCTCATTCCTTTAACCAGGAAGAAAATTCAGGTGTGGCAAACTCCAAATTTAAGTCTTCCTAATGTAAAGGACAGAGGGTTTGTATATTGTGTAGGAACAAATGACAATTTATTAAAGCTATACATACCTGAGCCCCTTTATATCTCATTCTCACCTCATGCAAGCCACCCCTCAGTCTGACACCTGGGCCAAAAGCAAATTGGAATTGTTACATTCTGGCAGGATGGGACTTTTGCCAACTGAACAGTAGTAGTTAACTGCTTAACCACCTTGTTTAATTAAAAGTCTAGCGGCCATTTTCTAGCCTTTCTATATGTAACTCCTAATGTAAAGGACCTCAGGTTTGCATAGTCAGGAAAAATACAATTTTCTTAAAAAAATTGTCATATTATGTTTGTTTCATTGTCAATCACAAACAGAATATACGATGATGTACAGTGATTATTGTTAATATCATTGAATTGTTCTATGCAGTTATTTACCACCAAGATGATTTCAGTAAAATGATAATGAATTTATAATGAAGAATGAATAGTATGTATTATTGTTATCATGAATGTTATTACTACTGTAATTACATTACCATTGAAATTTCTGAAAGCATACCAAAAGATAAAGGTTGCTGTGGGTGCAACCATAATTGATGTTTACATTTCGTCAGCTGGCCTTCCATTTAGAAAAGTTGATATTGAATCATTAGTCAAATAGGCTACTATTTGTTATGAAGATTTGCCAATACATAATATAGAATAAAATAAGAATGAGTGTAGTATTACCTTTACATATTATCAGTAGTATATTTCTTAATTTGAATCTTTCATGTATGTTGTTTGCTGAGGCTAGCCTACTGATAAATATTGCTTAGGACAATAGAAAACAAATCTTCTCTTTAATGGACACTGCTTTAACAAACATAACCCCTCCCCCCAATTTACTTTTGGCCCAATTAAAGGTTTCCCTTTAATTGGTAAGTCACTGCTTTGAAAATTATATTTTCATAATAAAACAACTTTCATATAGTACACTTAGCAAGTATACCAGATTAGAGCCTGCCCTCCTCCCCTTTCATGGACTTGAGGGCACAAACAAATTGTTTAATGGCTGGCAGGGTTTTTCTGTGTTTCCCACTGTGGTTGAAGCTGTCATCTTGTTAAAACAATAAAAAAGCACCATCAAGAAATTCAAAAAAGTTACCAACGATGTAGATACTTAATTTTGTTATGAAAATATCATGTTTGCAGAAAATTTTCCCCAGGTAATTTTACATCAATTTTTAGGTTTTTTGCGAGTTGTATGACATTACTCGTCCTCATGGGCTACAGTTTGTTGTTTCAGTAGCTGAAGTTGTAAATGGTAGTGATATAATGAAATTACCACACACCTAATAAATGAAGAGTTGATATGAATTAATTGTGAGCATGTAAGATATACTATTTAGGACATGTTTAATAATATTAGTAAGTTATTAATACAGTAATTTTGTTTTACTTTATATTTCAGATGGCTCCAATTACTGAGCAGGTAAGTAATGCTTAATCTACGATCTTGCGGTTGGCGTCATTGTGATTGGTCAGGTCAAATTTGTTTCTTATTTCCGAATTGGGAGAATGAATGGTTTGGTGTAGAAATGGGGCTGAGACAGAGGTGTGTTCATGTCTCCAAGGCTGTTGTAATATCTATGAATGGAGTGGTATGAAAAGTCAGACAGAGGGGATCAGATGCAATTGCAAAATTTTACGGGTAAAACTATTGGTTGTGAGCATAGTGTGGTAGCCGATGTTTGGAGATGATGTAGCAATATTTGGGATAGAGAAGAAAAATTGTAGTCTAACTGATGACTTTGAAGTTGTTTGTTAAAGTAAAAAACTGACAGTCAAGTGTGCAAAATATGTGAGAATGGTGCAGTTTGAGTGTAGGGGGAGAGTTTGATGCATTGCTGAACTGCCTTTTGTTTGAAACCGTTGATGTTGTGGAAGTTTTTCTACAAAGGGGTTTTGTCCATGATTTGCCAGTTAATTGAAGTAGTAGTTATCATTACCCTCTCTGATCTCAGGAGCTACCTTTTTTAAGGGAAACTCTTAAATGTGATTTGACATAATTTTTAACATCATACAAAACCTACTTGTTTACAAATCCTACTTGTTCCTACACGATATACAAACCTGAGTTCCTTTACATTAGGAATTACTTTTAGTGAAACTGGAAATGACCATTAAACTTTCAAACAAGGTGGTTAGATAGTTTACTACCATACAGTAGGCGGCCTGCCTGCCCAGATGTAAACATTCAAATTTGCTATGAGCCATCATCTGATGCAAACGTGTTTTCGGAGCTCTTTGCTGGATCACTGTTACTCTGTTTTTTCTTGGTGGGATCTAGTTTTATTTTCTATGGATATATGTGTGTGTGATTTTGTTTGTAGCTGTGCAAAAACCACACTTAGCCTTTAGGGAAGGCCATCATCCCCCGTCAGTTTTTTCAGGATATATACAATAAAAAACAGATCACCACAGAAAGAACCCGTCAGTTCCCTTTTTGAAGGTAGGTAGTATAGTCCCTATAGCAGATGAGGACAGGACTGTGTTCTTCAGGAAGGGATATACCGTGCAGAACACTTAGGATTGATTTAATAATTGGGAAAGTTGATGGGAAACAGGGTCCTATAGTATATTATTTAGAGGACTTGCAAGGGGGAGACTATTAAAGGACTGTTTTATAGATAAGGGTTAATCCCCGGTGACCTACCGGAACTACGACATTAATATATTAAAAAAGAGGAAGAGAGGTAATAGGACGCAATACTACGTCAAGTGGAGCGGGCACCCGAAAGAATTTAATTCCTGGTTGGATGAATCTCAGCTTTTTGGGTATGAGTCATCCTAGTAAAAGAGCATTAATATATAAAAATGAGTAGTTCATCCTATTTATATTGCATCTTTCAGCTTCGAATGGGAATAGAGTAATACCAATACATTAGGAAAAGAATTTATTAGTACTATTTCAGAGTCTTCAGAAACTTTCCTCGGGAAATCTAACGCAGGATAAAATTCACGTGAAAAGCTCAGAAGGTTTAGGAAGAGGATACGCGAGGTCTCCTTGAAGAAGACTCCGTTACTGAAGAAGAAGGCAATATTTAAGAGTAGGAAAGGCGGTGGCGTGATTTTATCCGTAGTTGCAGGATTAATAGCGAGTTTCTTCAAATAATAATAACACCTTATCACTGATAGGAACTGTTTTTTTCAAGGTAGGTAGTATAGTACATAAGATATAGTAAAATATTTCAGTAATACCTCTGAAAACGAAGGGTTGGCATAAATGACAAAAATAAAATCCTGCAAGAAAGTGTTAGCAAAAGTGACAAAGATAAATTCCTGCAAGAAAGAAGATTATTAGCAATGCTGCCTAACTCACCCAGGAACAGCAATCTGTCAACCTGTGATTATGATGTGATGAAATAGTGCCTACACATTGAATGAATAAAATAGGTCTACTTAACTTCGTTATATGACGCTGCTCCTATTTTGTTGAGTGACGTCATCTAATCAGGTGTTGGATGTCCTTGGCTCGGCTGACACAGATTCGGGATTCGTCGGATGTGGTTGTTTGCAGAACAGATTCTTTTCACTCCGGTGTTATGTTGGGCATTTGTCCTTGAGATTTATGATAACGATGAAGGAACAGGTACGTATTATGACGAAGAAGCCAATTGATAAAATGTATGGCTAATATATTGTATAATGTAGCTATATTCACTCCATTGAAGTCGGTTAGGGTACGTTGAGCTCTCATGGTACTACAACGCCGCTGTCTGTTGTATGATGAAGTCTCAAGTGGCTGTGTTAAGTTGCTTCCGTCCCAATATTGTAGAATGTTCCCATTATAAGTTAGAGGAAACCGCTATCCACCATTGTTAGGGGACTGGACTCACTTATAATCTAAAGTGTCTGTACACAATCCTGGATTTGTACTTGAATGATTTGTGAATGCAAACAGCAGTGTGTCTGGAGATGTTTAACACTCTCTCTCTCTCTCTCTCTCTCTCTCTGCAGGCAAGGAGATACTCTTCAATTTCTTCTCCTCATCTTGGTACAATAGGAGGATGTCAGGAAACACGGAAGTTAGCCAAAAATGTATATGTGACGGTACTTACTTTCTTCGCACAGCTCTAAGGTAACGTGTGCCGACTTGGAGGCTCTACTTTGGAGAATTAGACTTATATAAATTATTCTTACTTTGCTCAATGTTCTTGATCTGGAGTTCGCTAAAAGGGTTCTAAATTTGGATGAGAAATTAAATTCAGTTTCTTCGCATTTACGTTTATTCTTCGTTAGGGGTTCTATAAAAGTTTCCACCTTCTGGGCTCTTGGACTGATAAAACTTAATTGGCACTTGTTGCAATTACGAGTCTATAGGCACGAGGGAATTTTTACTGAGTATTGATTGTCACTTATCACTGTCTTTGATTGATTCGCACACCACACTTCTGCACTTTCCCTCACTTCTGTTTGTCTTCTTTGTTTCACGGCTGCGCCTCTGCGGTTCTCCCCTCGGCTCCCCTCTTCTGTTCTCTTCTCCTTTCTTTTCTGCTTTCCTCTCTCTCTGTCTTGCCTTTTTGTTAGGATGAAATCTCCTTAGCACCGCCTTTGGATTTTTTGGATTCTGACTGGGTGTGGCATCTTCTAAAAGACTTCTTGTGTCTGAATGGCTACTAACTTCATACAAGACCGCCTTCCTGTCAGGTCTTCTACAGTGATTCGTAGGCTTTGAATTTGTATACGCCTCCTACTTGATGTCTTGGCTTCTTGGGGGTGTATCCATTTGGTAACCTCATAGGTCATTCGTTGATACCCCTTTTGGGCTGTCTTATGACCAACACTCATGGCTTTTGATTCGTCGATACTAGAGGCCTATCTTTGGAAAGGTGGAGCTTAGATTTTGACACGATCCACCTTTGAAACAAGGAAGCCTTGAATTTCCCTTGGTTATATTAAACAGAAGGCTCTTGAAAAGCTCCACCTTACATTAATTCTCCGACGCTTGAAGGGTCACAAATGTCGGGCGTGCCATAGAATCACTTAATCATCGGAGATGAGGCGTAATGGGTTGGATTCCAATTTCTCGAAGATGCCTGGGATATGCAGACCAGATGCCTGTGGGCTAACGCCTAATCGCTTTGGGTCGAGTCCGAGAAAACGATACCTTCGTAAAATTGATTATTTTCATTCTCTTATCCCTCTTTCTTTTCTTATTATCCGTTTCGTGCCTTTTTCTTAAGTATTATTAAGTTATTGCCTTTGGAATAACAACACTGTGCCACACTATTACATATATATTCTATGAATAGGTTACATCTTGAGATAGACTTTTCAGAAGAGTGGTAATACTTCCTAGAGAGTTGGAAGACGAAGATGGAGTGAAGTTTTACAAAGTTATGTACAGTGCAATAGGTTACAAACCTAATGTATGCACGAACGAACACCTTTTTGTAGGTTAAGATTATTCATCATATTCAGTTAGTTCTCGTGGGAGCAAAAGTATGTTCCCAGAGCAAGAGAAGGGTGGCGTTCGTGTGTTGGTTATTTTGCTTACCTAACCTTTGCGCGCATCCTGTGGCTTTGTTTTTGGGCGTTTCTTTCCTGCTCGACCTGTGACCTGATTCGGAGTTATGCTTTTACTCTAAGGAATGTATTACATTTCTTTTTATCATGGAATTGATATTACATATAATTACACTTGTCTATAGGGAACAAGATCAGGGTTAGTAAAGAATCATTAAACCCCTTCGAATATATAGATCGAGGGACGACTGACATGGAACTGTTATACATTCTTGATGACTGTGAGTGATAATAAACACGTTACAGAGGCGTTTACTGCTGAACGGCATTCATCAATCTCTGTTTTGTTCATGACACATAATGTATTCCATTCGGGTAAATTCAGTAGAAGTATCAGTCTCAAGTGCTCCTATCACATTCTCATGTAGACTTCAGCTAGCACACCTGGTAGCTTACAGCTCAGGACTAATATGATGAGTGAAACCAAATATAAAGTTATTTATCAACATTGGGGACTAAGAAGCAGCAGCGGGTATTGAAGAAGATATACGAAAATGTTGAATACCCCGGCAGTTTTAGCAGCATAAATATATTATTTAGAGATATGTGGAAGGTTGAGAAGAATATAACTAGAGATGATGTCAAAAATGTCCTACAGAGTCAACCCTCTTATACTTTACATAAAATCACTCTAAAGAAATTTTAAAATCACTCTAAAGAAATTTTCTAAGAAAGGTCGTATCTCTGAAACCTCATGTCGTCGTTAGCAGTGATCTAACTGACAAAGTCATAGATCAGTTTTCAAGGTATTTGCAGGGTATTCCTCTAAAGAAAAAGAATGGGAATACTGTGCAATGGACGTTAAAGAAGGATCCCGAATTAGAAGCTGTTTTCGGGGTTATAGTATATCACGCTTGAATGCAGATGAAGGTAGGTAAGCATTTGTCAATGGAATAAGTAATACTTCAAATCCGTATCCATATTTTTGTATGTGGTGATGGTGGAATCTTGTCCGATGTTTCACTATCAACCGTATATTAAACTTAAAAAATATAAAATCCATTGCGGTGACACTGTTAGGACGGAGTGGATTGTTTAAAGACGTTGATAATGGGACGTTTGGTAAATTAGAGCATTAACAGCTAATATCTTCCAGGACGCTGCCAGGTGGGAAACGAGTGTCATGGCGACTCCTAAATCGGTTGGTATACACACCTACTTCCCTTTGCTCATTGATCTAGCGAGCATTGACATGTATTTACTAGATACAGTGGATTTGATGATTAGGTTAGAAATGGCTAATAACAGCTGGATTTTGGGAAAAGGCAAAATTATGGATTAATAGGGTTACCCCGCACTATAACACCGTGTCCACTTTGAATGAGGCTTTATCAGCATAAAATGTGTATCATCGGAACGAATGAATCATCCATATTAATCGATCAGGCGTTTGGAACGTGTATTCCCGAGAAGTTAACAGTTGCCTTGGTTGATATGAAGAATTTTTCGGGAGAATATTCCTGGAACAGGTTATATTTCAAAACACTGCAAGTTAAGTAAATATACGTATCACTATTAACGGGGACACCATGTATAATATTCAAGAGTACATTCCCCGGGAGAGTAACGCAATTATCTTACGAAAGGCAGAAAGCAATCTAGGCTGGGCATGAAAGCATGATCACTTAGGCCCCGTCCACACGGTTAAACTCTGCTCGGTAAACTTTGCCTCTTTGCGGGTTAAGCCTGTCGTACGCATTTATACTGCTGTCCGAACGACGCTGGGTGGATAGTGAGAGCCTGGCAGTGACTGCTGTACTCTGACGTCATTTTTCTGCTATTTTCTACTATTTACGTTAAGTGAAAATGGTTGTTTAAAAGTATTTTTGATAATTACATTATACTGAGGCACAAAAACATTTATGTATAAAGATATGTAATAAATAAGAAAATAGAACAAATCTGGTTTAATAGGACCTATACAGTATAATCAAAAGAAAAGTAGTAACAAATCACCTAATGACATTAACCTTCAACGATGTTTATAAGATATCATGAATAACGTAAACAAAATAGTAAGCAACACAAATATTTTAAGGAAATACACTAAATGAATATGAAGCATGTAGATAACATACTTGAAAATAGGTATTTACAAGAAAATAAAAACAAACTGACAAAGTTTATTATTTACAAGATATTATGCAAGCAAGCTTCTATAATAACATGTTGCTTAGGACACACCTGCATGCCTTAATTATCAGCTTATGGTTATCTTGCCAACCAAGGTTTATGTTGGTAATTAGAGAGCCCTCTCTCCTGCATCCTTTGAGATTGTGGTTCATTCATTAAGAAATGAATTATATTTCAGTACACTGGTTAAATTGCATCTAAAACTTTTATTCAGTCTGTCAGTTTATAAGATTGCCCTTAATTAAATGTAATTATTCTATGCGGTGCATATATATATATATATATATATATATATATATATATATATATATATATATATATATATATATATATATATATATATATATATATATATATATATATATATATATATATATATATATATATATATATATATATGTATATATATATATATATATATATATATATATATATATATATATATATATATATATATATATATATATATATATATATATATATTTATTTGGTGTGTATATATATGCATATATATAATCTTAGTCCAGTCTAAAGTCTCCTCGATTTTCAATGGAAAAATGAAGAAAAAAACAAAAGTTAGCAGTTATTTATTGATGAACTTATGTATGGATTTTAGACAATGCAATTATGAGTATACTTATTACTTATAACAGAAATAGTATGAAATATGACTGATAAATTGTAAAGAGCCTTAAAGAATCTTCTTGTCACTTGATTGGTCAAATGCCAGTAAGCTGTCTCCATAATGGACTAGACTGACAGATTTCCGTAACATTACAATAAAGGATGTTAATATATTTGGTTTTCAAAGTTCCCATAAGTCATGGTTCCCTAACGCATTCATTATGAAGGATAAATAACGTGAAACTTTATTTTCCTTTATTTATTTATTTCTGAAGGTTTTACATTAAATTGCGCTTTATGGAAACGTTTCCGTAGGTGACGTCTTAATTCGTTTAGCAGAGATTTTTCCGTCAGTTAACAGCCCTGCTGCAGGCAAAGCCTCGATACTTCGATAAACATTAGAAAAGCCCTATATGAAGCTTTGCTCGCAGTTTCTCCATTTCTGACGTCACACCGAGCAAAGTTCTCAGAGCAAAGCTCGACCGTGAGAACGGGGCCTTACAATGCTTTTAAAAGGGGGAGATACAATGCTTCTAAAAGGGGGAGATACAATGCTTCTAAAAGGGGGAGATACATTTTCTGTTTTAGTTTCACGACCGAGGACATGGAGGATTCGCTACCGGTCGAAATTTCTGAGGATAACGATTAGATTGGCAAGGCCAGTGGCAAAGCCTCACAGAAGGTATTTTATCACTCGATTCAGATAGGATAATTCACTGCGAAATTAGAGGGGGAAATGGATGGATAGTAGAGAATTAGAAATATCTTTAAAAGCCACGTTACGTAACAGCCATTAATTAGATATTTAGGAATATTCGCCTCAGATGATGATACCGTTAAGTAGAAATGAACTTTAGTCTTTATATCTAACACTCAAGAGTCATCTTCAGGTATTAATAATATAGGTCACTGGGTAGAGAATTAGAAATATCTTTAAATGACACGTTAGGGCCGTTAATTAGATATTTAGGAATATTTGCTTTAGATGATTTAGGCGGGTTTATATAAGTAGAAATAAACCCTTATTTTTTATATAACACTTTAGAGTCGTCTTCGGGTAATAATAATATAGGTCTCTGGGTATGTTTCTACGTGGAAAGGTAACCCAGAAATTTGATGATCCTTGACAGTTACGCTATCGAGCCTGAATTTTAATCGCAAGGATTTTTCAGATTTCTTCGTAATCATTCTAAATGTATCATTTACGAAGTTAAAAGATAGATACAACCGGATATTTTGTATAAGTGCGGACTTTGCGTTCCGTTTTTTCGTACACTGCGCCAGTCACCATGGAATAATAAGAAATATACTATCGGGAATGAAAGAGGTTTCATCAGTACACCATTTACACAGGAGTGATCGGTGGGTAACGAGATACTATTTATATTTCAAAAAGACGAAATGTTCAGATTGGAAGTCGGGTAGTAAGAAGAGTCATAACTTATAACGAATATTTAAAGCAGGGGGGATAGACGCTCCGAGGATAGAAGACACACACTGTATTCTATTCTTCTCGTTTTGACCGGGTTAACTGTCAGCTCTGGCGTGAAAGGTAAAATACACATGGATTACTCTATGCGCACATATCAGCATTGTTCCCATACTTCTAATATCCTTTGCGAATATTCTTCTAATAGTATATCTTTCCGAAATTCATACACTTCAAATTTCTGTTCCAGAGTGTTAGGTATCAACCGTGCTGTAACATCAACCGGGTCGGAGAAGGCTGCATGCAATAAATTCGGAAGCGACTTTCGGGAAAAAAGGAGAGAGGGAGAGAAATATATATTGGTGACGGGTAGTATCCTACTCGAAACCAAAAATAAATCTTATCAAAGGGATGGGTATGTGACTACAAACCACCTGACTGTGAGTCACTATACTGAGTAAAAAGCAAATAATGAACTTTATCACAGTCAGGGCTGACGTACGCACTGCGAGCCGGGGAAACAGAGGAAAAGAAAGAAATTTGAAATGCTGATTGTCACGAGACATTGTTGGATGAAGCGTAGCTGGAGAGAGAGAGAGACAGACAGACAGAGAGCGAATGTACTGGTGTCGGGTGGATGTTTACTATGGGGAAATAAGTAAAAGAGGGTTGTAGAAGAATGGATAATAAGTAGAGGAATATTATGAAGTAGGAGTAGGAGGAGAGGAGAAATAATTATATGATGGATAGTGATAGGAAAGTAAGGGAAAAAATAATAAGTGGTTGGATGGAGAGAAAGGGGGAAAGTGGAAGAGAGAGAGAGAAGAGTATGTACCGATGTCAAGTGGAAATTTACGTATGGGGTAATAAATAAAAGAGGATTGGGGAAGAATGGATAATAAGTATATAAAGAAGCGTGAATAATTCTAACGGTAAAAAAGTCTATAGTAATCACGATAATTATACCTCATGTACGTAGATGTGCTACGTTACAATGTTAAGGGTAAGTGAAAACATCTCGTATATGTATATGAATTTGTAAAAGCGATCCCCTTGTGCGTAGATGCTCCATGTTTAAAAAGAGGAGAGGAATAATATAATGGTGTCAAGTGGCACGATAATTATACCTTATGTATGTACAGACGGCCAACGAAGAATTGGCGTAGTTTCTTAATTCGTTGTTCGTTATGGAAATATTGCCATATGCAGGTGCCAGATTATTTACTTAACAATAAATAACATTTCCTTTCAAAGGTGCTATACTTGAAATAAATTGCATTAGAACTGAGTAGACTTATTCCATATATTAAAGATAATTATTTTGCAAAGTAAGGAAAATATATACCGATGGGTCCACGATTTCTAATTTTATTCTCAACTCTAGCTTCGTGACAGCATACCAAAGATTTTGAAGTTGGCTTTGCTGCCGCTCGAGTCTTGACTCAACGTATCTTACTGCACTGGGGTGTTGTCGTTTCGTCTCCTACAGCCGATAAATAATACATCAAGGCGTTAACATTCTTTGAAAATTAGTTAAAATAATTTTGTCCTTTGATCAATAAAATAATTTGCATGGCACATTTAGTGGGCCTGAATTGGACTTCTGATTTTCCCACATGATTTGCCTAGGTCTATTTTCAGCAGTATACTCTCTCGGATACGTAATATTAATGAATATTTAAATCGACAATACATATATATTTTTACGTATATAGCTGGCCTTGAGAGAGGCTAGATACGTAAACGGAAATAATTGAAGGAAGACCAGTTGAAATTAATTGAACTTACCGTAAAACTGTTTGTTAATGAATACTTCTTTAGAGGAAAAGGTCGCCAGAAAACTCAGCTCGTTACTTTACAGATATTTATTTACAAAAAGGCCCGTGCTGGCCTGGAGGAAAGGTAAATGATGGCTCCAACTTATGTCATTCAAGCTGATTTTCATAAATTCGGGTAATGCACACTTGCGGGCAGAGAGACGGCACGTGACTCATGGAATCTGGAAAAGAATCCCAGATTAAACGAGATAAAAGAAAAAATGACTTCTTGCTTTGATTAATTAATTCTCTAATACTGGGGAGAAGGAACTTTTAAGGGTTCACTGAAGTATGCAATGACTCCATTGGTCTGGGACGATCACACAAGGGGAAGCATGCGGCCATGAGGCAGTGAGAGGGAACAAAGGGATGAATTCCTTTTGTTGCTGGAAATTGAATTGGGAGAATGAGGATCAAAATGATAATAGGTGATAAGGGACTGGCAATATGTTGTTCACAAGACGTACCTGGATGTCGTGTTCAGTGGCTCTTTGTAGAAAATGTGGCTCTTTGTAGAAAAGCATGGGCCCCCCTTTGTCTGAGGCCTGGGTCATCGGTGCGCCACTCACACCCTGGATAGGCGGCCTAACAGGAAGGCAGGTAATTTGACCTCTGTCCGAGATCACGTCTCGCAGCCGACTGAGGCAGAATTCAGGTGGGTTGCTTGGGGGTTGGAAGTCAGCTTAACCCCCCCACGATCAAGGCAAATCCTGGAAAACAAGCATACAGCCAGCAGAGGGGTCACAGGAAAGGGAGCTTAAGATCTAGGTCTAAGAAGTACCAATCTGCCTTCATCCTTCCCTTTTGAGATACGTCCCTACAGCTGATAAAAGACTCTTTTTCCCCCAACTGGGGAACTCTCTATCTCTAGCTGGCGGGTTTTGGGTTTCCCGCGTTTACTAAAAATCAGCTGATATTCTAAAGAAATGGCTGCCGTTTTCCAAATCAAATTATTTAGTTGATATTTGGGTAGACGAACGATCTATAAACGTCACAATATATAGATATAATTATATATTCTGTTATATATATATATATATATAATATCTATATATATATATTATAGTATATATATCAATCTGCTTTATTTGACTATTCCCGTTATTCTTGTTTTATTAGCCATGTTCGCCTTTCCTTCTTCCTTTTCCCTATTAATTGCTTAACACAATTAACTCAGACCTAGCTATTCAAAGTAAAAAAGCAATCATAAAAAAATCAAACGAATGTAATTCAGTCTTATTTTTTATCGAATTCCTTGCATATCATCCTGTTTCATTTGGATACCTTGGAAAGCTGTGGGAGTCAAAACTGACGAATACACTAAGAAAGGCTTACTTTCCTTCAAGCTTTCTTAGGTTGATCTTTTTGTAGCTATTCATTTCTTCTAAATAGAAATTAATTCAAATTAGTTTCACATTTATACCTACTAGACCTACTACCATAAGCATATTATAAGTAGCTGAAAGGATAGATATGAAAGGTGACGTTCTGGTTTAAGTCTATTTCATGTTTTTTTTTTTTTTTCAAGAAAAACCTACTGCTTTAATCAAGGGTTGCTCTTTGACGGCTACAGGGTGTAACACGAGTATATGCACATATTTTGTGGAATGAAAGGCAAAGTTTCTTTGAACAGAAAATATTTTGTAAACATGCATTTTAAGGCGTCCGTTGTCGGTGCTGGGAATTTTAAAATAACTGTTATCATTAGTGATGCTTTCACGAGGAGTTCGTAGAGAGAAGTCGGATCTACTAGTCGCCTGAGATGTAGAAGAGAGCGGAGGTGGCGTATAGGAGTGATGGAAGGATTAGGCCGATGTTAATAAAGAATCTCCCAATAAAATGTATTCTTTAGGTTTTGAAGAAAAAAATGCATGCATCATTGAAACCGTTTCCCTCCCTATCCGTGGTAATCACTGGCCACCGATAAAAAACAAAACAAAAAGAGTAAGCCTAACTGAATCTCTCATCCATCAAAGATAAGTTTGCTTATTCATTAGACTTATACATTAAACAACTATCAAAGACTTCAAGTGTAGATTTAAAAATCTCTTCCTCTCCATCTAAAGTATTCATGAGACACCAGTCATAAGCGTAGAGCTAGTTATGATTCCTGGTACAGCAATGTCGTGACGAGGCACTAGAATTCAAAGTTCACAAATGAATGTTGCTCAGCAACATTTACACTACTGTATTGTCTTCTTCTCATGTGGTGCTTCGAGATGTTCCACCTCTATGCCCGTGTTCTAAATTTTGCCGTTCTTTAAACAATTTTATTCATCTATGTATGATTCTCTCCGGTTTATTAAGCTTTCTTGATATCTCTCCAACAGGAACTTGCACCGAATGCAGTGCAATAATTCTCTCGCTCATCGAGGGATGTTTCTTAGACCGATAAATGATACATTGACATTAGATTCCCGTGCACATAACATCAAAAGCAATAGAGTGAGGTCGCCTGGATCACACTGTTAAGATATCGTTTTTTCTTTTTGTTTTTAAATTTGATAGCATTTTGTGAGATTCTAATGTTTTCTGTAAAATTTAACAAATGTAATAGTTCAACTACCTTCATCTTAATTTTGAAATGATAATTTAAGGACTGTTTATGCGATACTACTAGTGATAGGTGTCTCCTATCTATTTGGTAATGTATATCTATGGTTGTGATATGACGTTTTATATCACTTCGTTTCGTTCACGTCAATTTTGCTATATGGAAAATAATTTTACACAATAACATAACATAATGTTCTAAAGATATCAGTGACTGTTTTTAACGTCATTGCACATGATTTCTTCCATCTTTGAAAAGAAAAATAGAAAAATAAGGCATGAATCGTGCGTCAGGCAGGTGAACGAAAAATTATGAAACTGCCACAAGTTTTTTGGCCGACAGTACATGAGCTATATTTCAATGTCAAGGATAAGTGAAAACATGTCATATAGGATATTTACATATGGGGACAGTGATAAGGTGATCTGTCAGATACCTCCTGTAAGAACATGAACCGAGTATGAAGAACTTGGGGCGGTCATGGTTGAAATGAGGGTTTTGACCTCCTTAGAGTTTGAGGAACTTGCTGGGGGCGGGCGGGCTAAGGGTTGAAATCCTGGTTTTTGCCTCCCTAGAGTCTTGCGCGGCGCCAACACGACCGTGGGAAATCTGTGAAATTTCACACCTATTTGTTATATTCACACCTTTAGGGTAAATTTTCACACCTTAAAAGTAATTAACACCTCATTAAAAGGTGTGAAATTTCACACCGAGGTGTTAATTTCTAGGTAGAAAAATCAATTAGCGCCTTGGTGTTGAGGGACAGTGGTTTTTTTTTCCCATACTAACACCAATCAGAATTTACCTGTATAAGACTGCTGATCCGAGTTATATGCCTCTCTTATCTCCTCAGAAAAACTGCTTGATAGAGGGAAACGGATTACATTTTTGAAATCAGTGGACAAACCTTATATATTAAAAACCACTTAAAATCCCTGATGAAAATTGGCTGTTGACCAGTGAATTATCTTGTTTATGTACGTATTCGACGGCCTACTGCGTCCTACCAAAAAAAAAAAAAAAAAAAAAAAAACTGCATTAACATGTTTTTTTATTTTCAATATATAGTTTAATGATAGCCATATTTGACAAAATAAATAAAAGAATAAAGCATTTCAATATAAAATTCAGCATAAAAGATATATAAAATTGTACATCACACGCAGCTAATTTGAGACTGAACAAGGGAGCATTGATATGTTGAGGAGGGAAGAGTTGAAATATTACTGTACGTATAAAAAAGCAATAACAATTCACATAAAGAGAATTTCACAATAAATTCAACATAATAATAAAATATGAAAACAATCAAATGCACTACAGACACAATAAAAAAAGTCTTGATTGAGCTAATGTTCAATGCGCCGAGTAAGATGGTATAGTTTAACCATATTTAATAAAATAGTAAATGAAAGAACAAAGGTGTTTACAATAAAATTAGCATAAAGGATTAACAAAGTCATTCGTAATTGAGGTGATGCACAGCTAACTTCAGGTAGAGGGAGGGAGCATTTACATTTTTGAAGAAGAATGATCAAATGATTTCAAGTAATCATGCGTCGTGATAGTGTTGACAAGAGAAGAAGAGACCGTAAAACCTTTTCTATAATAATATGTACGTACAAGCAGTATCAAAGAAGTAAAATGTTATTTCACAACAAATTTAACATAATGATAAAACATGAAAACAATCAAATGCAGTATAGTAAAAAAGAAAGAAGGAAAAGAAAGTCTTATTTGAGCCAGTGTTCGGTGTCCAGAGTGAGACAGTAGAGAGGAGAGGAGATTGTAGATGAGAGTCTGCTTCTTACTGACATACCAGCTGGGCTGGAATGAGTATTCTCCCATTTCTTTCACTTACACTCGATTTACCCAAATCACTTCTTTTTGTTCCTATCTAGTGCAAATTGCTTATACAATTTTTTTTACCAGTGTAAAAGTAACTCAGCTCCATTATAAACACACTGGCGCCGTGTTCAGCTTCTGCGTGCCTTTATTGTTTGTTTAAACGACTTCCTTGTGAAAAGAGTGTAGTGTAATAAAACAGCATGTTATATGAAGTAAAATTTTCGATAATAAAATCAATTTTATTCACATTTTAAAAGGATACTCATAGTGTTGTCTTATTGTGTGTGGGAGAGAGAGAGAGAGAGAAAGAGAGTTTATATGGCTGTTGACATATTTACACTTGGGTCTTATGTGCATGGAAGAGATTAATTATGCCACAATACACCAACTTACTGTTGGCAAACAGCAGAATTTAAAATAAACATGAGGGTTTTGCAAAAGTAAGTAATAAGTAAAGAATGCAAGAAAAGGACAGAGAGATTAAATAACTTCACAAGGAAGTCGTTTAAACAAAAGGGGGGGCTGGTTTCTGTTTAAGGCAGGGCACTACAAACTGAAAATCGCCTTAACCCAAATCATCATAATTATAATGGGAACAATACCACTTACAGTGTAGTAAGTCCAGGTTACAGCGCTGTAGAGCAGGTAGCAGTGCTGTAAATCCACTTATAGTGCTGAAAACGTTTGGTTAACAGTGCCATGAGGCAAGCTCCGCAAGTCGGGAATGGTGTAATTAGAACCTGATGTAACCTGGGAGGCAGTCCCCAATTTTCTGCAGGGGTTTTGTTCTCAGCAGGGTGCTGATAAGCGAAAACCACCCTTAACGCAAACTCGTCGATTTATGGGGCCAATAACTGGTTAATGATGCCGGTAACCGGTTAATGGCACCGATAACCAGTTAATGGTGCCACTGTTAGATATGTTATGGTGCCATAACTATATTATTGGCATATCATGGTGCTATAAATTGCCAATTTTATGGCACTAGACAAGTGCCATAAAATTGGTTCGCCTTTTAATAGTCTGCCGATAACCGGTGACTGTTTTTATCATCATCATCATCATGGCTATCACTCGATTGGAGTATGAATCTCTTGGATGTTGTTACTGATGGGTTCTTATGTGGCTAATGAGACCAATTCCTCAGCCATGTACTCTGTCACAATTAGGGCATGTGTTGTTAGGAGGGAGTGGAGGCTGTGGATGGACCTGATGAGCTTGTCTTGCAGCTCTACGATTCTCCAGATGATGCTTTCTGTTCTCTTCATAATTTTTAATGCCATCTTTCACTTTAGCTCTCCAAGCAGATTGCTCCAGAGCATCAGACTCCCATGTTTTATAGTTAATGTCACATAGTTTTAAGTTGTTTTTGAATCTCTTCCTTGGTTTGCCAACATTTCAAGTCCCGTCATTTAGCTCTGAGTAAAAGAGCTGCTTAGGAAGGCGGCTGTCTGCCATTCTGAAAACATGCTCTACCCATCTCAACTGGCTTTTTATTGTAATGGCCTCAATACTGAGGCAGTTTACCTTTTCAAGAA